>NC_044031.1:583949660-584273344 GCF_901765095.1 Microcaecilia unicolor | reverse complement strand
AAGGCATGAAAAGTGACATCTGTTCCAAGCCAGCTCTGGTTATCCCTCATTTGTACTACGAATCAACCATTCGTAGTGCAAACTGATCCTCAGTGCAGTCCTGGCCCAAGAAGTTGATCTAGAAGAACAACCCGTGGCTTTTATCAGTAGAAAATTGCTTCTCCAGTCGAAACATTTTGTGGAAATTGAGAAAAAGGCTCTGGCTGTCAAGGAAACACTGGAAACATTCCAATACTTTCTGTTAGGACATCCCTTTATTCTGTGTCTCCAACATTTCCATTCTGATGTACAGCAATAGGGTTGGGTGGTAGCATCAAAATGTTGTCTTCTTTTTTCATGAGTGGCCCCTGTTAATGAAGGTGCTCAACTGGGCATGGTTGAGCTGAGGAAGAGGGTATGTACAGCAATCAGGAATTTTCCAGTCACCCTTAGCAATGCTTCCTCAGAGAGTCACCTTAAGAAACCAGGTCCAGCAGTACAGAGCAAGGAAGCGCATGGTTCAGGCACCCAGATAAAGCTTTTGAGCACAGTCAAGCCAGGAAGACAAAGGGAAGAGAGAAGCAGCCCCTCAGATTATGCCTGCATTATGGATTTGTAAGCTACTGAAAACCTGGCTAAGGTAGGACAACCTTTATCTTGAACAGTTTGTGAGCATCCTGATTTTTGAGGCCTGGTTGAAGCCAGGCCAGGATTTGAGTAATATTGCAATTAGGTTGTGCACACTGTGACTCCGGAGCCTGTTAGCACCAGACCTGTACACAGACTGCACCTGAATCACTGATTTTATTTCTGAGTTCCTGTTCCTGTGAAGTAACAGATTGCAGCATATTTCTGTTAATAATGAATTTTACTTTTATTTTTATACCTGTGTCTGACTCTGAAAGCCCACACTCAACCTTTGCTATGCTATCACAATCTCAAAATAGTAATCACAAAAAAACACACACACACATTTAAATCTCAACCCCCCCATACACAAAATAAATACATAAATAGATTTGAGTAACATTATCATTTGGCACAGCCTTTTTGGAAAGAAATATTTTTAGTTGAATGGAGTCCAAAAAAATTATAACCCAAAAGACACCCCCCCCCCCCCCCCTAAAAGATAGATTTTCCAACAGAGGATTGTAGCTGGAGGTTTCTTCTGACCATCCACAAGAAGATTTTCTTGCTTAGCATAAGCATATTTTAATTTTTGGCTGACCCAGTGAGAGTTGCTAATGTGTGTTTATTGTGAAAGATCTATTACTTAGTTTAATGGCAGTCTAAGCTGAACTATTTGGAATTTGAGAAGACGATTTTACTCACTCTACAGTCATTAGAACAAGAACTATGGGATGCACATTATGAATCTTAATCAACTGTTAGCTCTGTGTCAGACATTGAAGTTAAATCTGAACATCTACAGATAAGACTTTCTGCGAGGCAAAGAAGGGACGCTTGTCAACACTGGAGTACTGTAGGAGTGATTAATGTGCCTGACAAAAGTTAGGGGTTTCTTATTTTGAAAGGAAAGATCAAAACGTAGGAAGCATATGGCTGGAGATTTCCTTTGCAGCTGTATTAATCAACAGTATGGATGTGCAATTGTCAGCATGCATACCGTTTTTAAAATTTACCACGCATCAGCCAACAAATTAGCATGCATATGACTGATTTGTGCATTGTTATAATGTGGACTAACGGCCAGGCATGGACCCTTCATAGACATAGGTAGCAGATAAGGTAAACCAAAATAAAAGGCTTTATTGTAACCAAAGTACCAAAAGTCTGTTACCGTCACAGATGCAAGCATAGGTAGGTTTTAAGTGTAACTTCATTTCACACAAAAAGAAACTTCATTGTCTCAGATATCCTGAAGTCCAGCTTCATTAACTCACACTTGCTAGCACTCATAGGGACTGCTTCTAGCAGGCTCACTTCAATACTTCATTTCTAATCTGTAAACCTTCCACATGGACCAGACTCCAAATACTGCAATCACAGGTTAGGTAAATACTGCAAAATATAAACCTCCTAACTTGACCTGTCTGCCAACACTATGGTCGCAGGCTTCTGTAGAGGAACTCTTTCCACCTTAACCTCTTCCCTGAGCTCTGTAGCAGGGCCTCTTGCTCACTCTCTCTCCTTGGACCTGGAGACTCTGTATTGGGGCCTCTCTGTATCGGAGCCTCTCTGATTTATACTGCCCGAGGGCTTTTAGCTCACTCTGACTCAGGCTCAGCTTCTGCAGCCTAGCGCCACCTGCTGCCAGGTGGCTGAACTGAGTCAACCTCAGCCTCCACCTCTGCCTTGGCAGACTAATGCCATCTGCCAAAAGTGGGCTGAACTGCATCAGTGAGGGAGTGTTTCCTGCCCCTATATCACTCTTTCCCTCACATGCAGTTAAAAAAGTTATCAAACCAAAGGGCCTTTTGCTAAGTTGCGGTAAACACTAACCCAAAGTAGTTTTGGCATCTGCGCATGCTTCCCACATGCTAAAAAATGCTTTATTGTTTAATGTTGGGGGCATGTTTGGAGGGTGGAGCGTAGATGTGCCCTGCGCGAAACAAAATGTAAAATGCAGCCATTTTATAGCAGAGCTAAAAGTGGCCTCAGCATGTGGAAAACCCACGTGCTAGTGCAGACCACTTTACAAAGTACATAAGCACATAAGCATTGCCGTACTGGGAAAGACCAAAGGTCCATCAAGCCCAGCATCTCGTTTCCAACAATGGCAAATCCAGGTCACAAATACCCGGCAAGATCCCCAAAATGTACAAAACATTTTATACTGCTTATCCCAGAAATAGTGGGTTTTCCCCAAGTCCATTTAATAACGGTCTATGGACTTTTCCTTTAGGAAGCCGTCCAAACCTTTTTTAAACTCCACTAAGCTAACCACCTTTACCACATTCTCTGGCAACGAATTCCAGAGTTTAATTACACGTTGCGTGAAGAAAGATTTTCTTGGGAAATCAGCCAAAAATACAGGAAAATTGTGGGGGGGAGGGAAGCCAAACCAAACCAAAAATTGTTGATGTAGCACATCCCTAATTAGGGAGTAGCTAACAGCTTTCAAGTATGTCAAACATTAGGGGTGATAATATAAAGCTGAAAGGAGGTAGTCTCAGAGGAAACACAGGGAAGTATAGGGAGTAATTTTCAGTGACACTGTTTTAATTTAAACACTGGCTGCTGCACTTAAATGAATTTATATATTTAGCACGACTCTCATGCTGGTGAACAATGTATGTTGTGGTGACCGCTGCTACTATCTGGTTAGTTTAAACCAAAAATTGGGGATAGTGAGGGGCAGTGGCGTTCCTAGGGGGGCTGACACCCGGAGCGGATTGCCGATGCGCCCCGCCCCCCCGGGTACAGTGCCCCCCGGAACAGCGCAACGCCCCCCACCGGCGAAAGAACCCCCGATCCCCCAGCGAAACCTGTTCCGGGGCAAAGGGAGCCTGAAAACGAAGAGCCAACAGGTGTGCGGCACCCTTCCAGCGGCGTGCACCCGGGGTGGACCGCCTCCACCGCCCCCCCTTGGTACGTCACTGGTGAGAGGTTTCTGGGAGCCCAAGGGCAGAAACATTTTTTTACAAGGATTAAGGAGGTTGGGGGCAATTTTCCCCATCCCAAGTTGTTCTGTTAATTTGTGTTGCTACATGCGGGAATGTGTGATAGTCCTGCCTGCAACAACGCAAAAAAAAAAAAACTTACTGTACAATGGGAATCACTAACTTGTGGTACTGAGTTACTATAGGTTAGTGAATCCTGTGGAAGATTTTCATTCTGTAATGTAGCACCATAATGTACTGCGCCTAGTGGGGGCATCATGAGTTCCCATTCAAGGATAGCATGAGAATTGGTAGAAAATTTGGTTTTCCTTTAGATAAACCTCCTTCTGCTGAGTTTTCCTGAGTTTCCATGCCTGCAGCTACTCATCAACGTTTTTTTGGAGGGGGTCAACTTTTTTATCAGAGGGGGCAATGGAGAGCATTAGATCCATCATTCATCCTCTAGTCATACTGCATGGACCCTACCCATTTGCCTCTACTGGTATGACTTTTAGCCTTCTTGAGCTCTGAATATGTTACTTATATTTTTTAATTCCCTTATGGTTAAGGTACCTATTGATTATTGATCTTTGGTATTTAGCCTTCAATGGATTTTAACACCTAATTTGGATATGACCTTTAGGAGAAGATTGGATACTCGATGGGAAGAGGCACATGGTTGTCATGTGCCATGACTGGTAGCTTAACATCATTCACAGTCAAAAGGAGTTGGATCTCCTATGCCACACAGGAAAGGAGGAGTCAAAATGTCATATGTTTCAAACATGACTCCCTCAGTCAGCTCCTCCAATGATTCTACTGGTGAGTAATTAAATCTAAAGTAATGGGCATAGTTTTTTTTAGGGGGGCAGAATTGCCCCCCAAATGCAACTGGATGGAGTGCCTCCTTGTCCCCCATGCAATCCTGCATCTATTTATTTATTTATTTTCAAAACTTCTATACTGCTTAAGTCTAAACAGTTTACAAATTACAGCCAAAATATACTTTAAGTACAAATTACAAATCTCTTTCTCTCCTCTTCCCATCGAGCATCACCCCCTCCCCCAGTGATCCTGCATCTCCCTTGGCGTCTCAAGCTCTTCCCCCCCCCCCCCCCCCACACCCCAGTGTACCTTTTAAACATTTTCTTTATGCTTGGCGTAGCGGCAGTGAGCAGTGATGTATACATGCTGCTTGCCTCTTTCCCACAGCCTTCATTCTGACACAACTTAATATTTCCACATAGGCAGGAACCATGAGAGTGAAGACTGTGCCGGCCATTGCTCCAAGCTTTTTAAAAAAACTTTTAAAAGGTACACCCAGAAGAAGAGGCTTGAGAGGCCAAGGGAGATACCAGTTCGCTGGCTGGGGAGGAAACAGGAAGCGCAGTTGCAGGGCCATTGAGGGGAGGAACAAGTCTAAATGCTGGCCCATTGAGAGAGAGAGAGGGAAAGAGGAGATACGTTGGATGGGGAGGGTGGAGGACACAGAAATGCTGGACCATTGGAGAAGGAAGGGAAGGGAGAAGGAGACATGTTAGATCACTGAGGAGGGAGGGGGAAGGAGACATGCTGGAACATTGGGAAGGGAGAGGGAAAGATACATGCTAGACCATTGGGGTTGGAAGATGGAAATGCTGGTTAGTTGGGGAGGGAAGGGAGAGCAAATGCTAGACAATTGGGGAGGAAAGGGAGGAGAAATTCTGTCCCATTGTGGAGGAAAGGGAAGAGAGAAGGAGGAATTCTGGACCATTAGGGAAGGAAAGGAAGAGAGAGGGAGAAATACTGGACCACTGGGGATGGGAAATGGAATGCGAAATGCTGAACCATTAGGGAGAGAAGGGAAGGGAAGGAAAAAGAAGAAATACCGGACTATTGGAGAGGGGAAAGGGAAGAAATGCTGGACCACTAAGAGAAGAAGAAATCCTGGACTTTTGGGGAGGAAAGGGAGAAGGGGGAATGCTGGCTGGGAGAAAGAGAATAAAGGGATAGAGAGGGAGATATTCACTATGGGAGGAAGGAGAAGAAAGGGATAGGGAGGAGGATGCTGATTATAGGCAGAAGGAGAGAAGGGGAAGTTGCACTGTTGGGAAGGGATGATGATTATGGGGGGAAGAGAGAGAGGAAGATGCTGGGCTACAAATGTGGGGAAAAGAGAGGGAAGTTGTTTGGCTACAAGATTGGAGGGTGGAGACAGAAGGAAAGATGTTGGGCTATAAGGGTAGAGGGTAGTGAGAAGGAGAGAGAGAGGAGCTGGAGGCCAATCGTGAGGATGGGCACTGAGAGAAAGGAGCTGCTAGTTGATGCAGCAGCTAGAGACTGAGAAAAGAGAGTTGGTGTTTGATTCTGGGCCTGGGAACTACTACTACTACTTAACATTTCTAAAGTGCTACCAGGGTTACGCAGCGCTGTACAATTTAACACAGAGGACAGTCCCTGCTCAAAGGAGCTTACAATCTAAAGGTTGGGAGACAGTTGCTGAGAAATAGGAATGAGAGACATGTGGAAATGGAAGGACTAGAGAAATAAGTCTATGAAGTGGAGGAATACAGGGCTGGAGTGGAAAAAGAGGAATAAAATCTAGCTGAAAGTAGATTTTAAAAATAGATAAGAGAAATGGAGAAAAAAGCTGAAGAGAAGGATTGATGTTAGAGAGCAATGAAGAGAAGAAGATGGAGGAGTGATGAAAAAGAAAATGGATGTGAGATCCTGGAGAAGTACTTACACAAAAACAAGAGGAACTGGTAAAGAGAGATCAACCTAACTGGAAAATAAAATGATCAGACAAAGGTACAAAATATATTTTTTTTAATTTTTGGAAAATGAAGTATGTCACCTTTGAAAATGTCCACTCAGCGCTATTATTGTATTTCCCCCTATCTCCTGGATTCTATATAGCACACCTAGATATCCGTGCCAAAATCCAGGCATATTCTATAACAATGTGGTTAACTTAATTGGTTTAACAAGCTAATTATTGTTAATACCACTTAAGAAGCAATAATGAACACTAATTGGCAATAATTAGAATTTACATGCACAATTTGCTAAGCGCATTCTATAATGCAGTGCACCTAACTTCTAATGTGCGTAGGCAAAAAGGGGCATGGTTGTGGGTGGGGAAATGGGTGGGTTTTGGGCATTATATAATTTACACGCATAGTTATAGCATATGGCCCTTTCCGCATAAATCTATGTGCCAGGATTTATGCCATGTTTTCGTTGGTGTAAATGGAGGCATGTTGTTTTAGGCTCTGGGATATTGACTAAGTGTATTCTATATACCACACCTAAATGTAGGCGCAGGTTATCGAATATGCTTAGGGGTTCTTTTACTAAGATGTGCTGAAAAATGGCCTGCGGTACGCACAGGATCATTTTTCAGCGCACCTGTAAAAAAGGCCTTTTTAAAATTTTTGCCCAGACTGGTCGTGCGGCAAAATGAAAATTGCCGTGTGTCCATTTTGGGTCTGAGACCTTACCGCCAGCCATTGACCTAGCAGTAAAGTCTCACGCGGTAACCCGGCGGTAATGACCTACATGCGCCAAAATGCTACTTGGCGTGCGTCTGATACGTGTGGCCAAAAATAAAAATTGTTTTTCGGCTGCGCGTATCAGACACACGGCAAAAATGAAATTACCACAAGAGCCACGCGGTAGCCATACAGTAACTCCATTTTGGCGCACATTGGGTGCGTGTAGACGCTTATGCAGCTTAGTAAAAGGGCCCCTCAGAATTGTTTTCCGTGCAGATTTTTTAGGCACCATATATAGAATCTGACCCTTTATGTGCAAGCTGTGCCTAAGATTTCTAAGATTAACTCCTGCGTCTTTCAGTAATTAAAGTTCAAGAAATTTGGGACTTAATTGAAACAACTGTGGCTACCACATATCTTCTACATATAAGGAATAATTTTGAAAACAACACAGATACTTGCAAAGTCCATAGGAACTTTATATCTTTTTCTAGTTCCTCCGATTGTGTCGGAGGTCTGTAGACAACACCTACGTGGACAGAGGTTCTATCATCTCTTTTTAAGGTGATCCATGTCGCTTCTTGCTTTCACCAGGCCCCTGTCTTTTCAGTCGCTGCGATATCATTTCTCACATACAGAGCTACTCCTCCACCTTTACGACCATCTCTATCCTTCCTAAATAGATTATAGCCTGGTATGTTTGCATCCCATTCATGATTGCAACAAGGGTGGCCCAGGCTGAAAGAAGATATAAATATGGCCACAGACCTTTATGTAAGGAGAGTAAATAAAAGCAAGAGAAAAAGGAAACCGATATGGTTCTCCAAGCAAGTGGCTGAGAAAATAAAGGCTAAAGAAGTTGACGTTAATGAAATACAGAAAAACTCAAGAAGAGGAACACAGAGAGGAATACCGGATGAAACTGAAAGAAGCCAAGAGAGAGCTACGTCTGGCGAAAGAGCAAACGGAAGAACAAATGGCTAGAAATGTAAGGAGGGGTGACAAAAATTTCTTTAAGTATATTAGTGAAAGAAGGAAGACTAAAAAGGGAATTGTGAGACTGAAAGATGCTGCAAACCGCTATGTAGATAATGATGAAGAAAAAGCAAATTTGCTAAATAGATACTTTTGTTCTGTTTTCACAGAAGAAAATCCTGGAGAAGGACCATGATTGACTGGCAAAAGTACATATGAGAATGGAGTGGATATATCACCGTTCATGGAAGAGAGTGTGTATGAACAACTTGAAAATCTAAAGGTGGACAAAGCCATGGGACTGGACAGGATCCACCCCAGGATACTGAGGGAGCTCAGAGAGGTTCTGGCGGGTCCTCTTAAAGATTTGTTTAATAAATCCTTGGAGACGGGAGAGGTTCTGTGGGATTGGAGAACAGCGGATGTGGTCCCTCTTCACAAAAGTGGTGATAGGGGAGAAGCTGGAAACTACAGGCCGGTAAGCCTCACTTCGGTTATTGGAAAAGTAATGGAAGCGATGCTGTAGGAAAGGATAGTAAATTTCCTGGAAGCCAATAAGTTGCAAGATCCGAGACAACATGGTTTTACCAAAGGTAAATCGTGCCAAACAAATCTCATTGAATTCTTTGACTGGGTGACCAGAGAATTGAATCATGGACGTGCTATAGACGTAATCTACTTAGATTTCAGCAAAGCTTTTGACACGGTTCCCCATAGGAGGCTCTTGAATAAACTTGACAGGCTGAAGATAGGACCTGACATGGTGAACTGGATTAGGAACTGGTTGACGGACAGATGCCAGAGGGTGGTGGTTAATGGAATTCACTCGGATGAGGGAAAGGTGAGTAGTAGAGTGCCTCAGGGATCGGTGCTGGGGCCAATTCTGTTCAATATATTTGTGAGTGACATTGCCAAAGGGTTAGAAGGTAAAGTTTGCCTTTTTGCGGATGATGCCAAGATTTGTAACAGAGTGGACACCCCGGAGGGAGTGGAAAACATGAAAAAGGATCTGCAGAACCTAGAAGAATGGTCTAAGGTTTGGCAATTAAAATTCAATGCGAAGAAATGCAAAGTGATGCACTTAGGGAGTAGGGAGTGTTAGGCGGTGAGAGTCTGATATGTACAGGCAGGGAGAAGGATCTTGGGGTGATAGTATCTGAGGATCTGAAGGCGATGAAACAGTGTGACAAGGCGGTGGCCGTAGCCAGAAGGTTGCTAGGCTGTATAGAGAGAGGTGTGACCAGCAGAAGAAAGGAAGTGTTGATGCCCCTGTATAAGTCGTTGGTGAGGCCCCACCTGGGGTATTGTGTTCAGTTTTGGAGGCCGTATCTTGCTAAGGATGTATCAAGATTTGAAGCGGTGCAAAGAAAAGCTACGAGGATGGTATGGGATTTGCGTTACAAGACGTATTAGGAGAGACTTGCTGACCTGAACATGTATACCCTGGAGGAAAGGAGAAACAGGGGTGATATGATACAGACATTCAAATATTTGAAAGGTATTAATCTGCAAACGAACCTTTTCCAGAGATGGGAAGGCAGTAGAATTAGAGGACATGAAATGAGATTGAAGGGGGGCAAACTCAAGAAAAATGTCAGGAAGTATTTTTTCACAGAGAGAGTGGTGGATTCTTGGAATGCCCTCCCGTGGGAGGTGGTGGAGATGAAAACAGTAACGGAATTCAAAAATGTGTGGGATAAACATAAAGGAATCCTGTTCAGAAGGAATGGATCCTCAGAAGCTTAGTGGAGATTGGGTGGCAGCACCAGTGGTGGGAGGCGGGGCTAGTTCTGGGCAGACTTCAATGGTCTGTGGCCTGAAAATGGCAGATACAAATCAAGGTCAGGTATACACATAAAGTAGCACATATGAGTTTATCTTGTTGGGTAGACTGGATGGACCTTACAGGTCTTTCTCTGCCGTCATCTACTATATTATTATGTTACATCGGTTCTCAAAGGGAAACTATGTGCATATTTACCATTTAAGAACTGTTTAGGGAGAACATATCCATAAAGATGTGCACCTGTTTTATCTGTGAAAACATGCATTGCTTTGAAAATACAGAGCTATTAGTGCATTGTTGGATTCCCTGCTGTAACCCTGTCACCTATGCATAAAGGGTGAGCAATTTTCAGATGTGAGTAAATAGCTTTTGAAAAATGTCGTCTTAAAGGAATTTGAAGAAATATTTAAGTGTACTTGATCTATACAATTTACTGTCCTTTACCAGAGACACACAGCAACAGCCACGATGGCATCCCTGTGACTAACATATGTGGTCATTTTTTTTTCCTTTCAGTAACTGGCAGGCACCTCTTAAACCTTGCTCTCTGTAGGTGGCATAAATTGTTTTCTTGTCCCAACCCCACATTGATTTGTGTGGGCTGAAGAGACAGGTATGTGTTTAAATAAATGTGATTATAATTAAATGGAACATGTGGCAAGGGTGCAGAATGGATGAAGAAGGGTTCAGAGAAAGGAGAAATGCTGAATCTGAAGACAGAGTAACTAGTCTTGCTCTTATTTAATCCACATTTAAATCCGCAAACATCAATACAGATTCAGCTAGTTCATCCCCAGCTCGAACAGTTTCAGCAAGGTAAATTACAGAAAGACAAATGCTTGAAAGCTGCTGAAGAGCCTTAAACATTTAGCAATTTACACCTGCATGAGCATATAGCTCTTTGGAATGGAAAAAGCCTGATGCCCTCTCAAACTGTCACACCCAGTTAGTTCAGGGTGAAGCTGTGTAATGAGGTTAATGAGTACAGAAATAACACAAATCTGTTTCCTCACGGGGTTGCCGAACTAAATCACAGAGTAGGGGAGACAGATGCTTTGGAATCCAGCTGAAGAGTTGATCAGTAGAAGCTGATTATCTATTAATGAGAAGCTTTCAGGGATGTACCCTGGTGTAAAATCCAGTAGACTCTTCCACAAGCCATCAGATGCAAATACCATGTATATAAATCACTTGATTGATGTAAAATATTCAAAACAGACTTTCCCCAGTGCCCTGCGGGTTGTCATGCACCAGTGTTCTCTTATCTGTTTATGCTAATGAAAGTGGCATCTGTAGGAAGTAAATCTGTGTAGTATTTAATTAAATTCACTGCTGGGTACAGTGTGTGCATTCTACCCCCTTTTTGTGTTGTGATGTGGTTTTAAGCCCCCTCTCTTTTTTTCTATTCAGATATTCACTTCCCTTTCTATCATCGCTATCAGGGCAATAGTCTGAACCTGGCAATAACATAGGCAGACATAACCGAATTCACACTTTCATACAATATGACCACAGGAGACGTACAGATCAGAGTAACAAATCACTAACTTTATTGATTACAGGCAATAATATTGTTCAGTGATGGGAAAGCAATGCCACAGCTTAAGAAAAACACAACATAAATACTTCTGGGGAGCATCCGAGCCTTGTTCTTGTAGGTCTTGTGCCTTGGGCCCCCACCAGCCAGCTGGGGCATTTGATTCGCCATGGGTAGAGAGCGACCTGCTGTCAAAAGTCCAGCTAGGTTGCACGTGTTTCAGTCCCCGCCTGCCATACACTCAAGCTGGGTGTAACCACTCTGCAGAAAGTCCATTCTCATTTCCTTTGCTCGGCCAATACTGCACCTACCACATGTGTTTCTAGACGCACTTCCTTGGCTCAGGTACTCCCCTTCCCGCTAGCTGCGACAGAAACTGCACATGCACCGTTGTAACAATATTTCACACATATCAAGTTACTACTACTACTACTATTTAGCATTTCTATAGCGCTACAAGGCGTACGCAGCGCTGCACAAACAAACAGTTAAGAGTATCATGTACAAGCAACTGAAAGATAACTAACAGTGTAAACCAATAATTACTAACTGAAAGGTTCTCTATTAGCTGAAACCATAACTAACTAAACAACCTTGGTATTGGCTAGCAGAGATAAACTAACAGAAACCAAGGATCTGTCCTGTCTCTCCAATGAATAATAGGGGGGAGGGAAGGATAAAATGCAGCACCAGCAGCAAGGGAAGCAAAAAACCCAGCTTCCCTTGCTGCATTCAAAATTTGCGTGTGTATGCTTTGCCCCACCTCCTACTTGGTGCTCCACCAATTGTCTAGCTTGGCACCCCCCTCATCAGTGGTGACATGCACCAACATCACTGCTGATGAAAGGGGCCCAGGTCAGCCACGGGGGGGAGGAAATTAGGGTGGTGGACTTTGGTCCTGGGGAACTGAGGAACTGAGTTCGATTCCCACTTCAGGCACAGGCAGCTCCTTGTAACTCTGGGCAAGTCACTTAACCCTCCATTGCCCCATGTAAGCCGCATTGAGCCTGCCATGAGTGGGAAAGCGCAGGGTACAAAATATTTAAAAAAAAAAAAATTAAGAGCAGCGCGGTGACACCCTTCCACGTGGCCGTCACCATGTTATCTTCTGGATGCATGCGATACCATGGCGGCCTTCTCTTAATATAGACAGACATAACATGTCAGGGGCACACCGTATTCACACTTGCAGACAACATGACCACAGGAGAAGTACAGATCAGAGTAACAAGACACTAACTTTACAAGCAATAATATTGTTCAATTATGGGAAAACAAGGTCACAGCTTAAGAAAAATACAACATAAATACTTTTGGGGAGCACCCAAGCCTTGTCCTTTTAAGTCTTGTGCCTTGCTTTGCCATCAGCCAGTTGGGGCATTTGATCTGCCATGGGTGTACAATGACCTGCCATCAAAAGTCCAACTAGGTCGCATGTGTTTCAGTCCCTGCACGTCATACACTCGAGCTAGGCGTAATCACTCTGCTGAGTATCCATTGTTATTTCCTTTGCTCGGCAAATACTGCACACATCAAATGTGTTTCTAGATGGCACTTCCTTGGCTCAGGTACTCCCCTTCCCGCCACAGCCTCATGCAGCAAGGCCTGTCACAGGGCTCTCCCCCCCCCCCCCCCCCAAGTAGACAGGGAGGAGTAAGGTAAACTGCAGCTAAGTACTCATGTCTGAAAAATAATTCCGAAGGGCCCCTTGAAAGTTGTTGAGGAGTATGTCCAGTACAATATCTGAAAGGTGTATGTGGTCCTTGCAGAAATTCCCTGGTATGGAGGGCGTGGACCAGTGGTGCCAGATCTTCCTGCCGCCTAGAGAGCAATTCCAAAGCCCAATCTGCTTGTTTACTTTCTTGAGGCTGCGGCCCCAGAGGGTAGATAGATGTAGACCATCTGTACCTTGGGAAAATATTCGACCAGAATATGCATGTAGTAGGTAAGATGAGTGATAACTCAAACAGATCGGCTTTTGCCATAGTTATCAGCTGCTTGCATGAGATGAAAGTCAAATCTTTGCCGCCAAGGTGTAAAATCAGAGCTGCTGGTGGTTCAACTATGGCCAGCAGTTCTCAGATGTACAGCAGGAGTTGATTCCACGTCATACCTCTAATGTCCTGCCAGCGAATGTACACATGGCTGGCAGCAAGCCCCAAATGGATTCCTTGACATGGCAGGAGCTTGCTGCAGGCGCCAGTTCCTGGCAGGCATCCCGCAGGCACTGGTTGGTGTGCAGCAAGAACTGGTAGCTGCGAGGAAGGACTAGGTGGCCAGGAGGCAATTTCAGCAACAGCTGTTGCAGCTCCTGGCCTCCACCCTTCCCCAGCTGCTGCCATGCTGCTAGTAAGTCCCCAGCACCCCTAGATTGCTGAGCCCTGTGACCCAAGTCAGCATCTCACCTGGGCCACCAACTGCTGTGCCCAGTGCCCCCCCCCCCCCAGGTCATCCATTCTGCCCCATGGCAGAGGCCAAGGGCAACCCATCTGTGGATGAAGACAGTGAAGGGAAAGGGGAAACGATGATGGAGTCACTTTGGCCCTACCTCTCTCCCCCAGGACTTTGTGGGACATTATTTATTTATTATTTATTTTACAGCACTTATATCCCACAATTTCCCACCGCTGGCAGGCTCAATGTGGCCTGCTGGAACTGTTTATTTTGGATCCTAATGTCTGGGTTTTACCATGCCCATCCCTCATTTTGTCTTTATTGTGCTCCTCCACATGAGGATTGGATGTGGGTGTTGAGGCGCTGGCAGATGTGATGCCAGAAACCAGTTTGAGCATTGGGCTTGACCTTAGATGCTGCAGGTCCATACAGGACATTGAAGTCTATAGGGGAGGGGGAAAAGGTAAGGCTGAGATCAGCTTTGTGTTTTGACAATTGTACAGCACTATGGAGAAGGGGGAGGCTGGAGGTCTGTTTTTGTAACTGGAAAATGTACAGCACTGTGAGGGGAATGGAAGGCTGGGGTCACTTTTGTTTTGGGGACAATTGTACAGCACTATAGGGGAGGCTGGTGGTCTGCATTGGGTGTTTGGAAAATATATAGCACTATGGGGGGGGGGGAGGCTGGGGTCACCTTTGTTTTTTGGACAATTGTACAGCACTGGGGGGAGAGGGGGAGGGTTCACCTTTTGTACCTTGCACAAAATAAAAACAAAATCACCTTTCTCACTAAAAATGCATCTCGCCAAGGTTATTGTAGACTCGCCGGCCTCTCTGGTGTGCCAGGGAGGTGGCAGATCCTCCAGGTGTAACTCAGGGCTCTCATCCTTGCTGTCACTTTCTTCCTCCCTGGCCTGTTCCTCTGATTCTGGAATAGGCCTAAAGATTTGTTTAATATATCCTTGCAGATGGGAAAGGTTCCGAGGGATTGGAGAACGACGGAGGTGGTCCCTCTTCACAAAAGTGGTGATAGGGAAGAAGCTGGAAACTACAGACCGGTAAGCCTCACTTCAGTTATTGGAAAAGTAATGGAAGCGATGCTGAAGGAAAGGATAGTGAATTTTCTGGAAGCCAATAAGTTGCAAGATCCGAGACAACATGGCTTTACCAAAGGGAAATCGTGCCAAACGAATCTCATTGAGTTCTTTGATTGGGTGACAGGAGAATTGAATCAGGGATGAGCAATGGTCGTAATCTACTTAGATTTCAGCAAAGCTTTTGACACGGTTCCCCACAGGAGGCTCTCTAAAATAAACTGGAGGGGCTGAAGATAGGACCTGAAGTGGTGAACTGGATTAGGAACTGGTTGACGGACAGACGCCAGAGGATGGTGGTGAATGGAATTCGCTCGGAGGAAGGAAAGGTGAGTAGTGGAGTGCCTCAGGGATCGGTGCTGGGGCCGATTCTGTTCAATATATTTGTGAGTGACATTGCCGAAGGGTTAGAAGGTAAAGTTTGCCTATTTGCGGATGATACTAAGATCTGTAACAGAGTGGACACCACGGAGGGAGTGGAAAACATGAAAAAAGATCTGAGGAAGCTAGAAGAATGGTCTAAGGTTTGGCAATTAAAATTCAACGCGAAGAAATGCAAAGTGATGCACTTAGGGAATAGAAATCCACGGGAGACGTATGTGTTAGGCGGGGAGAGTCTGATAGGTACGGGCGGAGAAAGGGATCTTGGGGTGATAGTATCTGAGGATTTGAAGGCGACGAAACAGTGTGACAAGGCAGTGGCCGTAGCTAGAAGGTTGTTAGGCTGTATAGAGAGAGGTGTGACCAGCAGAAGAAAGGGGGTGTTGATGCCCCTGTATAAGTCGTTGGTGAGGCCCCACCTGGAGTATTGTGTTCAGTTTTGGAGGCCGTATCTTGTTAAGGATGTAAAAAGAATTGAAGCGGTGCAAAGAAAAGCTACGAGAATGGTATGGGATTTGTGTTACAAGACGTATGAGGAGAGACTTGCTGAACTAAACATGTATACTCTGGAGGAAAGGAGAAACAGGGGTGATATGATACAGACGTTCAAATATTTGAAAGGTATTAATCCGCAAACGAACCTTTTCCGGAGATGGGAAGGTGGTAGAACGAGAGGACATGAAATGAGATTGAAGGGGGGCAGACTCAAGAAAAATGACAGGAAGTATTTTTTCACGGAGAGAGTAGTGGATGCTTGGAATGCCCTCCCGCGGGAGGTGGTGGAAATGAAAACGGTAACGGAATTCAAACATGCGTGGGATAAGCATAAAGGAATCCTGTGCCGAAGGAATGGATCCTCAGGAGCTTAGTCAGGATCGGGAGGCGGGGCTGGTGGTTGGGAGGCGGGGATAGTGCTGGACAGACTTGTACGGTCTGTGCCAGGGCCGGTGGTGGGCAGCGGGACTGGTGGTTGGGAGGCGGGGATAGTGCTGGACAGACTTGTACGGTCTGTGCCGGAGCCGGGGTTGGGAGGCGGGGCTGGTGGTTGGGAGGTGGGGATGCTGCTGGGCAGACTTGTGCGGTCTGTGCCGGAGCCGGTGGTTGGGAGGAGGGGCGGGTGGTTGGGAGGCGGGGATAGTGCTGGGCAGACTTATACGGTCTGTGCCCTGAAGAGCACAGGTACAAATCAAAGTAGGGTATACACAAAAAGCAGCAAATATGAGTTATCTTGTTGGGCAGACTGGATGGACTGTGCAGGTCTTTTTCTGCCG
Source organism: Microcaecilia unicolor (assembly GCF_901765095.1). Classification (NCBI taxonomy): domain Eukaryota; kingdom Metazoa; phylum Chordata; class Amphibia; order Gymnophiona; family Siphonopidae; genus Microcaecilia; species Microcaecilia unicolor. The sequence continues at coordinate 584,256,888 of NC_044031.1, read as the reverse complement.
TCATCTACTATGTTACTATGTAGCAAGATCAAGGTCTTCATTGCCTGCTGCACACTTCACACAGACCTTTGCTGGCCTTTCCAAATTAATGTGGCCAACTAGATTCAGATTTGGTCAACAGGGACCAGGAGTTATAGCCTTGAGCCTTGTTTTTCTGAACGAATCCAATTGGGAAATCAGATCCACCAGTTCCTGCATACAATGGGGTGAGGCTAGGACTGGATCCATCTTGTCGGGCAAATTTGGATCTAGTTTCCATCCCTAATCCAAATACTGACCCCAAGAGTGCTCAAGATGGTGGAATCTGGTCTTGAGGAGGACAAATGTTCTGTCACTGGCTGGGGGTACTGCTTTGGGCCCTGTTGTGGTGGACAAGGAGACATTAAAGAGAAACACAAGTGGCTGCACTGCAGCCCCCCTTCCTCATACCCATATTAATACACACACCCATACTGAGAAACTCACACATAGACATACACACCAACTTGCATACAGGGCAGTGGCGTACCAAGGGGGGGGGCGGTGGGGGTAGTCCGCCCCGGGTGCACACCGCTGGGGGGTGCCGCGGCGCGCGCCTGCTCTGAGTTCGCTGACTTTGCGCGTTTGCTGCAGCTCCCTCTGCCCTGGAACAGGTTACTTCCTGTTCCTGGTCAGAGGGAGCTGCAGCGAACGCGCGAAGTCAGGGAACTCTAAGCAGGCGCACGCTGCGGCACCCCCCACAGCGGCGTGCACCCGGGGGGGGGGGTCCGCGCTGCATCGGGGGGGGGGGGGTGCGGCACCGCCCCGGGTGTCCGCCCCCCTAGGAACGCCACTGATACAGGGATGATATACAGGTTGGGGAGGGGAATGGTGGAAGTAGGTAGTGGGAAGGGAAGGAGGAATGGACAGCTGTGCTGCAGGTATAGTTGAGAAGGGAGGAAGTGTGAACAGCATGGATTGAATGTAATAGAAATCATAAGGGGTTGGGTGACAGGACACCTCCAAATATGTCAAATATCACCCAAAACACAGTAGATCATGTGAACACACTCAAACTTCTAAAAACAAAATGGACTTTAGCACTGTGAAAATTGGTACTGAAAGTACAATCCACACTATTTCCATATACTATATAATAAAATAATCTGCATCGATTGATGTCATTATGTCAGCATGTAATGATGTCACAAAGTCATCCAAGCGGGGATATTGGGAAACATGTCTGTAAGAAGGAGACAGCCTATTTTTCAATTCACCGATACCAAATTGCTGGCCAGGCTATTTCTCAGAAAAGAGAAATATTATTTCATAGTCCCAGGCCATAGGAGGTCATACACTTACTCTAATCCCCCAAATCCAAGTAGCCTTCAAGAGCTGCTTCTAGTATTTGTGACAACTACGCTGCCTCTCTTCTTACATAGGGAAGGCAAATCTTATCCCAGTTGTGCGTGCTATGATAACATCAAGACTGGATTACTGTAAAACACTCTACACTGGTCTGACTACAAAGGGTCTGCACCATCTTCAATTGATTCAGAATGCTGCAGCAAGACTAATAGAAGGTTGCAAACGATGTGACCACATCACACCATTTTTGCAAAAACTTCACTATGTTTTTTGCAAAAACATAGGGCTAAATTTAAAACTCTCTGTCTTCAAGGCCCATAAAGGAAATGGCACCGAGTACTTGAAGAACAGGATGACCCTCCGTACACCTCCAAGGACACTAAGGTCCTCCCAAGGGGTATCCCTAACCATACCCTCTCCAAAAGTCATTACACAATATGATACCCTCAAGCAAGCCTTCTCCGGAGTAGCCACCACACTCTGGAATGCATTCCCAGAAAGGATCTGCTTAACACAAGACTATCTCTACTTCAGGAAGCAGGTGAAAGCTTGGCTCTTCAATCAGGCCTTTAATGGAAGAAGTAACTAACTTGTTAGTCTCACTCACATACACAAGGAGTGACACGGGCTGCACGTACTGCAGCAGGACATGTTTATCCACTTCTACCCTAGCTGAGATAACATTTTATTATCTCTCTGATCTCATGTGCAACTTTCATTAAATTAGTCACCTTATTTTCTAACTCCTCTTACCCATCTATATGCACTTTCTTTGTTAATGCCCTATGCTGTCTATTAAAATTTTCTATTATGTACTGCGTTGACATTAAGTAGTGAATTGTGCCATACTTTGTAGTTATTTGAATATTTATACTGCTGTAATTGTCTATTGCTTATGTTTTATTTATTCTTACTGTACACCGCCTTGAGTGAATTATTAAAAAAAAAAAAAAAACGATAAATAAATCCTAATAAATAAATGAACTAAGATATAAGAGGGCATGGAAACAGGATACTGGGCTTGATGAACCTTTTATCTGACCCAGTATGGCAATACTAATGTTCTAATGAAAGAACAACTGCCTCGTTCTCCCCAAAAGAGCCACAGGGAAGGCTTGCTTATATTCTGCTGGCAAAGGAAGATGATGTCCATCAGTATCCATCATAGCAAATTGTAGTTGAACAGATCTACTACTCCTTCTCCTGTCACAACCTCACACACATATAGGACTAGATTCTATATATGGCGCCTGAAAAATCGGCGCTGAAAATATCTCTGCCTAGCTACAGTGGGGGAAATAAGTATTTGATCCCTTGTTGATTTTGTAAGTTTGCCCACTGACAAAGACATGAGCAGCCCATAATTGAAGGGTAGGTTATTGGTAACAGTGAGAGATAGCACATCACAAATTAAATCCGGAAAATCACATTGTGGAAAGTATATGAATTTATTTGCATTCTGCAGAGGGAAATAAGTATTTAATCCCTCTGGCAAACAAGACCTAATACTTGGTGGCAAAACCCTTGTTGGCAAGCACAGCGGTCAGACGTCTTCTGTAGTTGATGATGAGGTTTGCACACATGTCAGGAGGAATTTTGGTCCACTCCTCTTTGCAGATCATCTCTAAATCATTAAGAGTTCTGGGCTGTCGCTTGGCAACTCGCAGCTTCAGCTCCCTCCATAAGTTTTCAATGGGATTAAGGTCTGGTGACTGGCTAGGCCACTCCATGACCCTAATGTGCTTCTTCCTGAGCCACTCCTTTGTTGCCTTGGCTGTATGTTTTGGGTCATTGTCGTGCTGGAAGACCCAGCCACGACCCATTTTTAAGGCCCTGGCGGAGGGAAGGAGGTTGTCACTCAGAATTGTACGGTACATGGCCCCATCCATTCTCCCATTGATGCGGTGAAGTAGTCCTGTGCCCTTAGCAGAGAAACACCCCCAAAACATAACATTTCCACCTCCATGCTTGACAGTGGGGACGGTGTTCTTTGGGTCATAGGCAGCATTTCTCTTCCTCCAAACACGGCGAGTTGAGTTCATGCCAAAGAGCTCAATTTTTGTCTCATCTGACCACAGCACCTTCTCCCAATCACTCTCGGCATCATCCAGGTGTTCACTGGCAAACTTCAGACGGGCCGTCACATGTGCCTTCCGGAGCAGGGGGACCTTGCGGGCACTGCAGGATTGCAATCCGTTATGTCGTAATGTGTTACCAATGGTTTTCGTGGTGACAGTGGTCCCAGCTGCCTTGAGATCATTGACAAGTTCCCCCCTTGTAGTTGTAGGCTGATTTCTAACCTTCCTCATGATCAAGGATACCCCACGAGGTGAGATTTTGCGTGGAGCCCCAGATCCTTGTCGATTGACAGTCATTTTGTACTTCTTCCATTTTCTTACTATGGCACCAACAGTTGTCTCCTTCTCGCCCAGCGTCTTACTGATGGTTTTGTAGCCCATTCCAGCCTTGTGTAGGTGTATGATCTTGTCCCTGACATCCTTAGACAGCTCCTTGCTCTTGGCCATTTTGTAGAGGTTAGAGTCTGACTGATTCACTGAGTCTGTGGACAGGTGTCTTTCATACAGGTGACCATTGCCGACAGCTGTCTGTCATGCAGGTAACGAGTTGATTTGGAGCATCTACCTGGTCTGTAGGGGCCAGATCTCTTACTGGTTGGTGGGGGATCAAATACTTATTTCCCTCTGCAGAATGCAAATAAATTCATATACTTTCCACAATGTGATTTTCCGGATTTAATTTGTGATGTGCTATCTCTCACTGTTACCAATAACCTACCCTTCAATTATGGGCTGCTCATGTCTTTGTCAGTGGGCAAACTTACAAAATCAGCAAGGGATCAAATACTTATTTCCCCCACTGTATATTCTGTAACCTGCATCTAGATTTAGGCGTGGTTTTTAGAATAAGCCTTGCGAGTTTATAGAATACACCTAGCAGCCATGCCTGTGCCTAACTCTAGGAACGTCCATTTACGTCACGTAAACTTGGTGCAAATACCAGTGCCTAAGTTAGGCGTTCAGCAAGCGTATTCTGTAACCCTGTTTGTGTAGATTTTAGAACGCCCATGACCTGCCTATGACCTTTTTGACAGCGCACATTAGAATTTACCGGATCACTTGAAAGAATACATTTAGCGAGTTATGCACGTAAATTCTAATTAAAGCTAATTTTTGTGCAGCGCTGCGTACGCCTTGTAGCGCTATAGAAATGCTAAATAGTAGTAGTAGTAGTTATGTGGCAATTATCATTACTGATTGACTTGTTAAGTAATTAAATTGTGTGTGTAAATCCAGAATACAACTGGATTTGTGCATGCACTTTCGGTCACGATATATAGAATCCAGGGGATAACTGCTTACTTCTCCCTACCACAGGGAGGACTGTTTATATTCTGCCAGTTCTAGAAGATAACGTCATACCCAAACTGTATCACAGACAATGGCAAAAGGGTGCTCTACTCCTCATCTCATGATCTAACACAGGTACCACTGTTTCCTTCTTCCCGCATTATATATGCTGACTTTTAGAATTTGCAATGCTATCCTTTGTTCTTGATGGCCATCTCTATGCATTCAGGTATCCATATTGGCAGTTTTCTGCAAAACTCTGGTGTTTCCTCATGTATCTCCACACAGCTTTGATCAATTTTGTCAGATCTGCTTCAGATGTTGGATTGTGTATTGTCACCTTCTGTTTCCTCACTGTCCATAGATTTTCAATGATGTTCTAATCAAGAATATTTCCTGGCTAGGATTCCAATTGTTCTGTTTGTTCCTGAGCCAGCCATGCTTTCACAGCTTTTTTTCCAAGGCAAGGGGCACCACCCAATTGAAAATGGGTAATATATGCATGAAATTTGGGAGGTTTTTCAGTATATTCAAATAAAGAGTTTCGTTGATTTATTCTCAGGCCTGATCCATAAACCTGCTTGAGCAGTCCTTGGGCTTTCTTCACTGTGGATGTAACATGAACAGGATTGGGTCTCTTGTTTGATGCTCTCCTCAAATTGCAGGAAGAAAGTTGATCTTTAATATTCTTGGCAAACAACGTCTACATCAGAGCTGGCCAATATACTCAAAAACCAGCACTGAACAATCTTTGTGTATGGTCCAGTTACCGGGTTTTTCATTGGAGTACCTGGAAGTCTTGATTCAATAACCCTTGATGATGCTCCAGGGGAGATTTTGTTGTCTTTATGATTACATTGTCCATTCACATATCTATAACCCTGGGGGGAGGAGGTTATGGTCTCATGAGGAGGTTGCCACATGGTGGATGTTATGGTCAGGAGGAGGGTTCCCATTGGAGGGAGCTATCTGCTGCAGGGGGTTGTGGCCTTGGGACGTATTGCTACCTCACGAGGGTCTTGATGTGATAGGATCAGATGTCTTGAGGCCATCAATGCTGGAATTGGGGCACTACAATGGAAGTGACAAATTTAGAAAGCAATTCCTATATATATTTTGTGTAGGAGGGATTTCTACATTTTCCCCACATGCAGATTTCTAAAATTGCTGCTTCCTTTACACATGGAAGTACTTAACATTTATAGTCCTGCATGTATTTTACAAGGTACTCTATGTTTGGCACAGCTTCTTGTAAAATAATAAGTGAATTTCCTTCCATGACCCTTTAAAATCTACCTTTATCAGCAAGGCTGCAGCTGCCAAAACAAAACACCAGTAGCCCATACAAATAAAGATTGCAGGCAAACCATTGCCTAAAACAAGATACATAACAACAAAGCCAATATAACAGTATAACAATATAACATTTAACAATATAACAGTATAACAATATAACATTTTGGGCCGTGACTGTGTATGTGTATGTATGTACACAGATTGATAGGTAGATATACAGACATGGAGAATCTGTGCACTGGATTTCCTGTGGTAATGGTCAGCATGTTAATTTAGATCCCAGTTGTGATATTTTAATTAATACATAGATTCAGAGCTGCAATATATACATAGAGGGGCATAATTGAACAAAAACGTCTATCTCCATGGGCGTTTATCTCCGAGAACGGGTCCGTGAAGGGGCGGACCGAACCATATTTTCGAAAAAAATAGACGTCCATGTTTTATTCGACAATTTGTGAGCTGGGCGTTTTTGTTTTTCAGTGATAATGGAAAATGAAAGCGCCCAGGTTAAAAATGAATAAATCCAAGGCATTTGTTCGTGGGAGGGGCCAGGAGTCGTAGTGCACTGGTCCCCCTCATATGCCAGGACACCAACCGGGCACCCTAGGGGGCACTTCTACAAAAACAAAAAAAAAGGTAAAAGAGCTCCCAGGTGCATAGCACCCTTCCCTTGGGTGTTGAGCCCCCCAAATCCCCCTCAAAACCCACCACCCACAAGTCTACACCATTACTATAGCCCTAAGGGGTGAAGGGGGGCACCTACATGCGGGTACAGTGGGTTTGGGGGGCGGTTTGGAGGGCTCCCAGTTACCAGCACAAGTGTAACATGTGGGGGGGGGATGGGCCTGGGTCCACCTGCCTGAAGTCCACTGCACCCCCCTAATAACTGCTCCAGTGACCTGCATACTGCTGCCAGGGAGGTGGGTATGACATTTGAGGGTGAAAATAAAAAGTTGTGAAACGGCATATTTTGTGGTGGGAGGGGGTTTGTGACCACTGGGGGAGTCAGGGGAGGTCATCCCCGATTCCCTCCAATGGTCATCTGGTCATTTAAGGCACTTTTTGGGGCCTTATTCATGGAAAAACAGGGTCCAGGAAAAGTGCCCTAAATTCTCGCTAAAAACGCATATTTTTCTTCCATTATCGGCGAAAGGCGCCCATCTCTGATCGCCCGATAACCACGCCCCAGTTCCGCCTTCACCATGCCTTCGACACTCCCCCATCAACTTTGTCCGCATCCGCAATGGAGTGCAGTTGAAAACGTCCAAATTCGGCTTTCGATTATACCGCTTTATTCGTTTTTGTGAGATAAACGTCTATCTCCCGATTTGGGTCGCAATATAGACGTTTTTCTTTTTCAATTATAAGCTGGATAGTCATCGGGGCTGAATATACATATTCAGAGCTGGTAGCCACAACCACCCTCCATTTAGTTCAGGCCTTATCTATTCAGCCAATCTAAGGGGTCCTTTTACTAAGGTGCACCGAAAAATGGCCTGTGCAGTGTAGACACGTGTATTGGGTGCACACTGGTCCATTTTTCAATGCTTCTGCAAAAAAGGCCCTTTTTTGCGGAAAATGGATATGCAGCAAAATGAAAATTGGCGCATGTCCATTTTGGGACTGAGACCTTACCGCCACCCAGTGACCTAGTGGTAAGGTCTCACGCGTTAACCGGGCGGTAATCATCAGTGCACGTACTATGCCGATTATCATCCAGTTACTGCCACGTGCCAGAAAATACAAAATATTTTCTGGCACACAGAGCGGACACACATCAAAAATGAAATTACCGCTCAGGCCACGCGGTATCAGGGCAGTAGTTCAAAACTGGTGTGCGTAAGACGCCTACATGGCTTAGTAAAAGGGCCCCTGAATGTATAAGGATAGTTTATACATTTGTTGAATATTGCCACTATATGGATAATTTTACGTTTTTGTCCTTGTCTATTCTAACTCCATCCCTCTACTATGGTGGGGGAATATTTTGTTGGATACTCAGCCAGCCCTTGTCTATGTGGCGGCTGAAAATCTACTCATAAGAAGTTATTGTGCTGATTTTCAGAGGAATGGGACCTATGCCCTGAGTTGCTGACAGAGGTCACTACCGAACCAATGTATTATGGACTCCTAATGCAGGCTCATTTTCAAAGCCCATAGACTTAGAAAGTTACACAGTAACCTATGTAACTTTGTAACAGGGGCGTAGCTAGGTGGGACCACGGGGGCATTTGCCCCCGCAGATTTAGCCCTGGCCTCTATGCTTTCACCCCCCCCCCGCCGACGCCAACCCTCCCCCGCCACCGCTGTCAGGTATCTTTGCTGGCGGTGGACCCCAACCTCCACCAGCCAAAGTCCTCTTCAGCACCGGTCTCTGAGTCCAGCACATTGCTTATCTGGTTTCTGTTTCTGTGAGTCCTGATGTCCTGCACGTAGGACGTCAGGACTCACAGAAACAAAATCCAGATCAGCAAACGCACCAGATTCGGAGACCGGCGCTGAAGGGGACTTTGACTGGCGGGGGTTGGGGACCCCTGCCAGCAAAGGTACCTGGCGGTGGTGGGGAAGTTTGCAGCGGCGGGAGGGGGGTTGAAAGGGATGGGGGAGGGGCAGTGGTGTCGGGGGGGGGGTCAAAAGTGGTGGGGGGTTGGAAACGCCAGGGGGGGGGCTAAAATGTGCCCCCTCACCTCAGGCTCTGGACCCCCCTCCCGCCGGAGTCAGGCTACACCCCTGCTTTGTAAGTCTATGTGCTTTGAATATTAGCTTAATGTTTATCTTCTCTGATTAATATTAAACTTCCTTTGAAAATTGACCCTATATATATATCCTATATAATAAAACGCACCTCCAACATTCTGAAGTTGACTGCATGGTTGAGGCATTCCTGCTCTCTGTATCCATCTCCTGAATTGACATCACGTTCTTCCGGGTTCGTCACAAGTAGAAGTGACCAACCACACGAGGTTTCTCAGCATCAGAATGTTGGAGGTGCATTCTATTAAATAGGATTGGTCAGTTCCTTGAAGCACAGCCAGAGCTCAGTGTCCTGCACAGTAACTCTCAGACACCAGAGGGAGGGAGGGGGTTCTGACACCAGAGGGGGGGAGGTATCTCTGTCACACACACACACACACACACACTCTCTCTCTCTCTCACACACTCTCTCTCACAGTCAATGTCTTTCTCTCACTCTCACACACTGTCTCCCACACACTCTATTTCTCACACGGTATCACATTCATTCTCTATGTGTCACACAGTCACTCACACACTCTCTTGGTCTCGTACTTTCAGTCTCACAGAGAGTCTGTGTCTCACACACACTCTCTCGCACACACTGTATCTGTGTGAAACACACTCTCTCTCACACACACTGTCTCACATACGCACTTGCACACACTCTCATTCTCACACACACACTCTCTCTCAAAGACACACTCGCACCCAGACTCACTCTTTCTCTCTCACACACACACACACACTCGCACATTCACTCTCTCTCTCACACACAGTCACTCTCACATACAGTCTCTCAAACATACACACTACGAGGAAAACTTTGCTAGTGCCCGTTTCAGAAACGGGCCTTTTTTACTAGTATATATATATATGGAATGCTCTGTTCTGCAGGGAGAAGGGAACAGAAAGCAGCTCACTTTGCTCTTAGTTAAGCAGACAAGACTACAGATCTCCCTCTCCCCTCACAGTTGTTATCTTAAAAGGTTTTGAGGAGTAACATTCATAATAATTCTCACTGTTATACTGATATAATATTAATAATGCTTTGGAGTCTTGGACCTCTCTTCCAAGTTATGATCTAAGTAGCTTACAGCATTATTCAAATTTAAGTACGAAAGGAAAGGTGCTCTGAGCCCACTGGCGCTCAACAGCCGTGAGTGTGGCAGATGCAAGGAGAACAGAGCCATTTAGTTTAGCATAGAGAAGAGATATCAGAAGGGAAAATGACAAATCCATTTCTTTTCATGCCATTCTTCATTTTGATAGAATGGAACACACTGACAAACACAATGGTGCTAAAAATAAGTGAATCCAGTAGTTCCATTCTTGGTATCTTACCCCTTTCATGAAGGTGACATCTGCTATAGGCTCATTTGAAAGAACGCTATTACACATATGACTTTATAAAATTATCCCCTTATCGTGTATCACAGTAACATAGTAACATAGTAGATGACGGCAGAAAAAGACCTGCACGGTCCATCCAGTCTGCCCAACAAGATAAACTCATATGTACTACTTTGTGTATACCCTACCTTGATTTGTACCTGTCCTCTTTAGGGCACAGACCGTACAAGTCTGCCCAGCACTATCCCCGCCTCCCACCACCAGCTCTGGCACAGACCGTATAAGTCTGCCCAGCATTTTCCCCGCCTCCCAACCACCAGCCCCGGCACAGACCGTATAAGTCTGCCCAGCACTATCCCCGCCTCCCAACCACCAGCCCCGCCTCCCACCACTGGCTCTGCCACCCAATCTCGGCTAAGCTCCTGAGGATCCATTCCTTCTGAACAGGATTCCTTTATGTTTAGCCCACGCATGTTTCAATTCCGTTACCGTTTTCATTTCCACTACCTCCCGCAAGAGGGCATTCCAAGCATCCACCACTCTCTCAATGAAAAAGTACTTCCTGACATTTTTCTTCAGTCTGCCCCCCTTCAATCTCATTTCATGTCCTCTTGTTCTACTGCCTTCCCCTCTTCGGAAAAGGTTCGTTTGCGGATTAATACCTTTCAAATATTTGAACGTCTGTATCATATCACCCCTGTTTCTCCTTTCCTCCAGGGTATACATGTTCAGGTCAACAAGTCTCTCCTCATACATCTTGCAACGCAAATCCCATACCATTCTCGTAGCTTTTCTTTGCACCGTTTCCATTTTTTTAACATCCTTCGCAAGATACGGCCTCCAAAACTGAACACAATACTCCAGGTGGGGCCTCACCAACGTCTTATACAGGGGTATTAAAACCTCTTTTCTTCTGCTGGTCACACCTCTCTCTATACAGCCTAGCAATCTTCTAGCTACGGCCACCGCCTTGTCACACTGTTTCGTCGCCTTCAGGTCCTCAGATACTATCACCCCAAGATCCCTCTCCCCGTCCGTACCTATCAGACTCTCCCCGCCTAACACATACGTCTCCCTTGGATTTCTACTGCCTAAATGCATCACTTTGCATTTCTTCGCATTGAATTTTAATTGCCAAAAACTTTACCTTGTAACCCTTCAGCAATGTCACTCACAAATATATTGAACAGAATTGGCCCCAGCACCGATCCCTGAGGCACTCTATACTACTCACCTTTCCCTCCTCCGAGCGAACTCCATTTACCACCATCCTCTGGCGTCTGCCCGTTAACCAGTTCCTAATCCAGTTCACCACTTTGGGTCCTATCTTTAGCCTGTCTAGTTTATTCAAGAGCCTCCTGTGGGGAACCATGTCAAAAGCTTTGCTGAAATCTAAGTAGATTACGTCCATAGCACGTCCTTGATTTAATTCTCCGGTCACCCAGTCAAAGAATTCAATGAGATTCGCTTGGCACTATTTCCCTTTGGTGAAACCATGTTGTCTCGGATCTTGCAACTTATTTACTTCTAGGAAATTCACTATCCTTTCCTTCAGCATTGCTTCCATTACTTTTCCAATAATCAAAGTGAGGCTTACCGGCTTGTAGTTTCCGGCTTCTTCCCTATCACCACTTTTTCATATCATTGGAAAACATAGATATGCTATATCAATCCTTTTTCAGGCACTGTCTAGATCCCATATGTCTTTGTGTCTTAATTCTGCCCTTTAAGCTTCCCATTGTCTCCTTCCAATGTTTCAATGTCTATGTCCCATTGTTACATTCTTAACGATACTTCGATTGTCTCGCATAACTCTGCACAATGTAATCCATAACCAAGTTGTAACATATTGTATTTCCATTATTCATATCATATTGTAAACCACACTGAGCCTGCAAAAAGGTGGGAAAATGTGGGATACAAATGCAATAAAATAAAATAAATAAAATAAAATCCCCTCCCCTATTATCACTACTTAAGAATAACAAGATAACACCCTTTTCCAAGTAGAAATAATAAGGCCACAGATTTTATTAGTACATAACATTAATTTGTCATTCCAATGTATTTATTTAGATTTAGCTTGCAGTTTTTTAAGTTACTTTCAGGTAAACTAGGCAATTGAATTTACCAACAATCATTACATAAAAATAAATCATTTAAACAAGTCATTTCATCACTTTAAGAACATAAGCATTGCCATTCTGGGACATACCGAAGGTCCATCAAACTCAGTATCCTGTTTCCAACAGTGGCCAATCCAGGTCACATTCCTGGAAATGACACGAAACAAATATTTTCTGATTGCCCAGGGAACTGGTGGAGCCGACAGATCGTGGCTGCTCCCAGCACCCCAGGAGGTAAGAGCAATGCACCCGGAGAAGGGAAGGGGCTGTTTGGAGGAGATGCGCCGGGGGGAGGGGGGCAGCCGACCAAGAAACACCACTGGCTGCATGGCACTTAGCACGTGCTAATTGTTAACACGTCTTAGTAAAAGGACCCCTAATTTCTTGACCCCTAATTTCTGAAGAAAGCCAAGGAGCAAGCCATGAATGCTTTGCAGGTTTCCCTTTCACTTGAAAGCAAACAGAATGGGGGTCCTCACACGCCTCACAAGAGAGTCAAGCAGCACCAACAGGGGTGAGAGTGAAGAAAGTTCCAAATGTCCAAAGCAGACAAGCAGTAAAAGCATCAAAGAGTTTATTTGGCAAAAACTACTGACTCCAAGACCCTACACAGGCCGTGTTTCAGCACAGAGCCTTCCTCAGGGGTCATAGCAATTCAAAGCAAGTCAGCTTCACAGAGTTGCAAATTGAAAACCATCAATAATACACTGGAGCAGTATGCACTGACATGCATAATAGCTTCAGTGCATACTGCTCCAGCATATTATTGATGATTTTCAATTTGCAACTCTGAAGCTGACTTCACAGAGTTGCAAATTGAAATCCAAAGCAAGTCAAAGCTGACTTGCATTGAATTGCTACGACCCCTGAGGTAAGCTTTGTGCCAAAACACGGCCCATATAGGGTCTTGGGGCCAGATGCACTAAACTTTATGAGGCAATAACGAGCAAGTAGTAAACCCTGGCATGCACCAAATACTTTTTTCCCGATGACGGTAGCAGCTAACACAAACGGAATGCAGATGAGCAAATTGTGTAGAAACCCTATTGAAATGAGATGCACTAAGCTTTTCCGCTTGCCCTAATGCTGGAAAACGCCGGGAAAGCTAATGAGAGGTCTGTACCTCTCGTTGGGGCTACGCAGGCTTCCAAAACTTATAAAATGTAAAAAAAAAAATCGGGAGGGGGCAAAAACGTTCGTCAGGAGCGTCCTTTATAGACGTTCTTCACTGTAGGTATTATAGGTATTATAAAAAAATCGCAGGCATCCGCTGCACCTATGGTATGCCGCTCCCCCCCCCCCCCCCGCATTGAAATCAGAACTTTTATGCAGCACCGGCCCCCCTTCCTCCCTCCCTTCCGTGAAATGACAGCTTCCCCGCCATCCTCCGCCCCCCATGGCCCCGCCCCCGCCACTTCCCCCTCCACCCACCCCCCTCCGTCTGCCACCGGGCCCTCGCAGTGCCTCTCACCTCCATGTGAAGGCGCTGCACCGGCAACAACAGCTGATCGCCTCTTCGGACTTCCCTCCTTTGCTCCTGGCCTGCCCTCGTCTGACATAAATAACCTACGTAGGTTACTTACGTCAGACGAGGGCAGGCCAGGAGCAAAGGAGGGAAGTCCGAAGAGGCGATCAGCTGTTGTTGCCGGTGTAGCGCCTTCACATGGAGGTGAGAGGTGCTGCGAGAGCCCGGTGGCAGACGAAGGGGGCAGGTGGAGGGGGAGAGGCGGCGGCGACAACCTCAGGAGGGGTGGCAGGGGCGGAGCCACGGGGGCAGAGGATGGCGGGGAAGCTGTCATTTCAAGGAAGGGAGGAAGGGAGGGAGGGGGGCGAGGCTGCGTAAAAAGTTCTGATTTCAATGCAGGGGGGAGCGGGGAGTGGCGGCAACCTTGGGGGGGCAAGGCTGTCAATAAAGGACGTCCATAAAGGACGTGTTTGGTTTTGTCTTTGGCATGCGCAGAGCAGCCAGCATAACGCTTGGCTGCTCTGCGCATGCTCTACCAGCCGATTACCTGACGGTTTTACGAAGGGTTAGAGAATGCATAGCCGTTTCCTACCGATTTGCTATGAAATTCGGTAGAGAAAAGCTCTAACAACGACTTTAGTGCATTCCCCCCTTGGAGTCAGTAGGTTTTGGCAAATAAACTGTATGCTTTTACTGCTTGTCTGCCTTGGGCATTTGGAACTTTCCTTCGGAGGGACCTGCATAAGCTCCAGAGGTTAGCACTTGAGGAATTAGCCTGGTTATTCAATGTTCTGTCAAAATTATAAGTCTTCATTACCAATAATGCATGTTTTGCCCTCTTTACAATAATTTGTTATATTGCTTTTATCAATGTTTTTTTTATACATAGAATCTGCTTGCACAGTGAAATTTATGCTGGTAGCTGTTTACCTATATATCACAATGAGTGGGGATTTTTATATTGTGTGTTTTTTTACTAGATTGATTTCCAATGGCAGCCAAGTGGCAACAACCATTCAGCTACACAGATGAATACATTACAGCAATATTACAGAGTTTGTAACAAAATATTTCAAATACAACTGCTTCTAATTTTTAATCATTAAAAGACATATACAGTCAACAGAGGCATAATCTGATGTTTGGAATTACATGAATCAATGTTGTACTCTTTCAAAAAGTACACAGACTTGTTTAGCTTTCAAAAGTAACCCTTCTTCTTCAGATCATTAATAAGCAAATGTTGACAAATATCAGAATATATAAGTGAAATATAAAAGCATTCCAATAACAGTCTCACTGGAAGAGGGTGGGGTGGGTTAGGTGAGAAACAGGGAGAGATGGATGGTTGATAAGAGAGTGACAAAGCAGTAGAACTTTATGCTTGATAATGGGCTAGAAAACCCAGATTTTTGTTAAGTCCTGTCTGGTGGGTGTCATCATTTTGACTTCAAAGGTCTTATGCTCCTGGATTGTCTTAAAGTTTCCTTTTAGTATTCTCACCATAAGATCATTGATGCAGTGTTCTGGGTTTGTAAAGTGCTGTCCCACAGAGGTGACATCCTGGTTGGTATTGGAAAGTTTAATATTATATCTATG
This sequence comes from Microcaecilia unicolor, assembly GCF_901765095.1. NCBI lineage: Eukaryota > Metazoa > Chordata > Amphibia > Gymnophiona > Siphonopidae > Microcaecilia > Microcaecilia unicolor. The sequence goes on along the minus strand of NC_044031.1, from coordinate 584,241,619 downwards.
TAAATTGAGTCTTGTCTTTAGCATCTGGCTTGTTTCTCCAAAACAGCACCCTTCGTCACACGTTTTACATTGAATGATATATACAACATTTGAAGATGAGCATGTGAAAGATCCTCTTATGCTGAATATTTTTCTCATGTGAATGACTGTGGGATCCTATGAAATGTGTTGGCACAGTTTGCAGCTAGATATATTGCAAGGATGTGTGCCACTCTCTTCTTTTTGAGCTCAAAAAAAATCTCAAAATCCAGATGACATCTGCCAATGGATAAAAGATAAATATTAAACAATGTTGCAGACAACAGGGATCCTACAGAAATAGCTGCCTCACTGCGTGGCCAGCTAGGCCTTAACCTAAGGAGAGGGATCTTCCATAGTGGATCAGCCTTACAATGGAGAGAAAATTGAGAGGAAATGATACCAGAAAAGGTACTGGAAGAAAAAGGTAAATTTCTAGCTTTGCTGCAGCAGCTACTTGTCCAGTGGATATCTAAAGAGATCTTGCTATAGCTGAAAACATTTGGGGGACTGAGATGATGCATCTCAAGCACCTTTGGAAGTTCAAGTAAAATTGTGAGACCATATGCTTCCCCTGCAAGCAACAAAGAAGATAGAGATATTATGTTACAATTTTGACTTTTGGGGACTTTTGTGTTATTTCTGGGACCTTTCCACCAAAAGGTATATGTTTAGGGTTTATGACACTGTACAACTTTTATCTAGATACTTTCAACATATATCTACAGTGCTAATTAATGAATTTGTATTTTTTTAATTTATTTACATTAAGTTTGTACCTGAGACAATGGAGGGTTAAGGGACTTGCCAGAGATCACAAGAGGCAGTAGCAGGATTTGAACCTACCACCTCTGGATTGCAAGATTGGTGCTCTAACCACTAGGTCACTCCTCCACTTGTTTTGAATGACTACTACCCGTGAATGTGTTTTAGAAAATTGTCTGAGATCACAAAGAGAGAAGAAGGTGAGTAAACAGGATCTCAGAATATTCAAAGGAGGAGTTAAAGAAGCCTGCCCAGGATCCAGGAGATAAGAGACATTTTGGACTTCCCTTGGTGTGGACTTGCATTTCTTGTGGGGTTTTGGAATATTTTGGTGAGCTTTGTGTGTCATCCAGTGTGTCAATCAGACGTATTTTGCCTGCCCCATCTTCTAGAACCCTTAATTTATAATTTTTTCTTTTTGTGTATCCCATCTGGGGCTACACTCTGCCTAGCATGAGAGAGCCACTACATAAAAATTCCTATCCTTCAACTGGGTAAAATCGGCACAGAGCTGTTATGCATACAGATCTAACATGACAAAGAAAGGGCTGAGTCTGGGCATGTCTAGGGTAAGATATTCACATTTTGCCAGTTAGCATGTGATTCACTGATAATTAGCTAAGGGGTCCTTTTACAAAGGTATGCTGAAAAATGGCTTGCAGTAGTGTAGGCGCGGGTTTTGGGTGTGTGCAGAATCATTTTTCAGTGCACCTGTAAAAAAGCCCTCTCCCCCCCCCCCCCAAAAAAAAATGGACATATGGCAAAATCAAAATTGCCGTTCGTCCATTTTGGGTTTGAGACCTTACTGCCAGCCATAGACCTAGTGGTAAAGAATTTGGGTGGTAATGACCTACGTGCGTCAGATGCCACTTAGCGCATGTCAACTATGTGGGCCAGAAAAAAATATTTTTCAGATGCGTGTATCGGACGCTCGCCAAAAATGAAATTACTGCAAGAGCCACGTGGTAGTCGAGCGGTAACTCTATTTTGGTGCGCGTTGGGTGTGCTTAAGCGCCTACGTGGCTTAGTAAAAGCGACTCCAAATTTGCCTGCCTAAGTATAGCTGCATAAATGGCTGTCTTAAATTTAAAATTGCAAACACTAGCTGAAAAACTTTCAGTTTATAGAAATGCTTCAAAATAAATTTCTATCAAATATTCTACATTGATGTACATTGAAAAAAAAAAGATGAAAAAAAGACCTCGGGTGTCCCAGCTTTGGCATTTCATATTCATTCTTCATGCTGCCATAAAATGGACTCCATTTTTTCTCATCGGTCTTAAAAACCTCCTCTTTATTTTACATCATCATTGTGCACTCTTTTCAAAACTCTAACCACCCCCCCCCTTTACAAAACCTCACTTGCAGCTGTTGGTGTGGTAATGCCAACACAGCCCATTCAAAGTGAATGGGCTGTGTTGGCATTGCCTTGCGGCAGCAGTTAGCATGGCTTTGTAAAAAGAGGTGTAAATATATCAAAAAGCATAAAGATATTAAAAAAAAAAGCCCTAAGCTCTGAATCCACTCCCGATGGGGACCTCCATTTCACTTGCTTACAAGCTTCGTCAGAGGACTAAGTGCCATCTTGCCTTTTTACGCAACTTAACGAAGGAAGTACTCTTGAAAGCCAGTCTAAAGGTTTTTATACCACTAAAATGCATCACTTATGGTATGAAGAATTAATTCTGTAGAAGATTTGATAGAAATTTCTTCAGTTTGAATTTGGATTTTTGCTGAAGTTCGTCCAATGTGCCTTAAATTTAACCAGCCAAGATTTCGTGGTTAGATTTAACTGGATATTTTGATGCAGCTTTAGCTAGTTAGCTGTAACTGAAAATCCAGACAAAATTAACTGGTAAAATTAATGGCCACGTTTTGTTAACTCTTTGAAAATCAATTTCTAACTTCCCATTTAGGAATTCTAAAAACTAGGTGGAGGAGTAGCCTAGTGATTAGTGCAGTGGACTTTGATCCTGGGGAACTGAGTTCAATTCCCACTGCAGCTCCTTGTGACTCTGAGCAAGTCACTTAACCCTCCATTGCTCCTGGTACAAAATAAGTACCTGAATATATGTAAACTGCTTTGAATGTAGTTGCAAAAACCTCAGAAAGGCAGTATATCAAGTCCCATTTCCTCCCCCCCCCCCCCCCTTATGGAGGCAGAGATACAGTGTGGAAAAATGTTAGGATCCTAGTATTGCTTTTCACCATTAGGTTCCCAATTTAGGTGTCTTTTTATTAAGCTGGGATAAGCACTAATGCATGCTTTTCGCTGGTTAAAATGCACTAACGCGGGGTGCACTCAGATACCATGCGGTAGTTTTTTCATATGCGTAGCTACAGGGGACCTTGGAGGGCCTTGGCCCCCCAAATTGGATCCAGGGCCCCTGGTTTGGCTGGCAGGGGTCCCAAACCCCCACCAGCTGAAGCCTTTCTCCACTGTCCTCTGCGCATTGCCTGCTCTGCTTCCCCTCACGTCGCATACATGCTCGGTTTTAGTTCCCAGAAAGCACTCACAGACCCAATACACAAACCACCAGGATTATTTATCAGTCCAGACAGGCAGAATAAACAAGCAAATGTGTTTATTCTCAGAACTTGGAACTGTAGTCAAAAAAAATGCGCAAATAGCAAACAGTAACAAGTAACTGAAAAATGGATCAGTTAGAAAACTAACTAAACATTTGCATACTTCCTGCTACTGCTGCTGCCTCTGTAAACAAAAAGGGAGAATTAGACAGTACCTTGAAGCTGCTCCAGCAAGAAAAATAAGCAGATGCCATGCAGGCTGAAGCCACAACCCTGGAGCAGGGTATACAATAGGATGGCAGGGAGATCCAGCTCAGCCACATTATCGCAGAAGATTCTGCACAGAGAACAGCAGCATATGTGAAGGCTCATACCCTGGTGCATGACATGCAGTCACAGTCTGATTTAGAAGAGTCATTAGATTCTAAGCAAACATGTTCCTCTACACCAGAATCTAATTCAACCAAAAGGCAAAGAACACTATGGAGACGAGCCACCACCACAGTGATCCACAAGCTCACATGAATACAGATACACTGCCACTGATTCTCGCTCTAGGAAAACGCACCAAGAGAAACACTTAATTTCACCCACAGACTCTGGTGCCACCCAGGAACTGGGCTCAGATAAAAGTTGAGCAGTTGCACTCAGCAAAACACCCTGTGATTCCAGACAAACCCCAGCATACAGTCAACCACAGGTATCTGCTGCAAGCATGCTAGAGACTTCAGAGAGAGAATATCTAGCAACATACATGGCTCACAAAAAGATGGTGAACATGGGGATTACTCAATTCAATGATTTCCCAGAAAAGTATAGAGGGTGGAAATCTAACTTTAAGGATGCCACCAAGAGAGGTTGCTTCCTTTCACAGCCTGTGTGAAGTTCATCTGAGATTTGGCAAAGAGGAAAAATGACCCAAACTTCATGCTTGATGAACCTGAAGCAGTCAACACAGGCTAATTGCTGAGTGAAAGGCCATGCATATGATGGATGTGTCAGCCACAGCAATCCCACCAACTGATCGTCCTCCTAGTACAGAAAAAGTAGAGGATCCAGACAGACAGTGTCCTATACATAAGAAACTTCATCCTCTCAAGAAATGTTAGGGTTTAGGGAGAAACATTTAAGAGAATATAAAGATCTGTTGGAAAAGTACAGAATCTGCTACAAATGTTGCTCTTTATCTAAGCACATGGCTAAAGACTGTAAAGCAGCCACCAAGTGTATGGAGTGCAATAGTGACCAGCAGGTCAATGCCTTAAACCGTGACAAGAGTAAGCCTACTTCTCCAGGAATCACAGCCTCAGAGTCTAGCCATGGCAGGGAGAAGGAGGTAGAGCAAGCATCACCACCGATCATTATTCCAAACTGTACATAGGTGCACAGAGGAGGCTGCTGTGGGCAGTCTTACACCAAGACATTTGTAGTTAATGTATGTCCAAAAGAGCAAGCAGAAAAGGCAGCAAAAATGTGTGCCATCATAGATAAGTAGAGTAACCAGTCCCTGGCAAGGACAGAGTTCTTTGACCTATTTGACAACCAAGGAGTTCGTTATCCCTACTACCTCAAGACCTGTACATGGATGACAAAAAGTATGGGGAGAAGAGCAAGTGGATACATGATAGAAGCAATGGATGGTAGCAATGCAACAAGACCAATCTACCAACTTTTATTGAATATAATCATATACTGTATCTGACAACTGAGAAGAAATTCCTACACCAGAGGTTGAGAAACATCATCATCTCTAATCTATAGCGGATTATCTATAGTCTTTGGACCCAAAGGTCAAGATCTTACTCTTGTTGGGAAGAGATGCACCAACATTGATCAGAGTTCATGGGTCATGTGCAGGAACACTTGACACCCCATATGCCTAACAACTCACCCTGAGATCGGTGATATTAGGTAACGTCTGCCTTAACAGACTGAGGAGACCAAGTGTAGATGTCTACAAAATGTGTGTCTTGGAAAATGGGTGCACCACCTGGTTAAAGCCTTGTCATAAGCATATGCAGGTGACGGAAGTTTATAACTGGGAAGAATCAGACCCAGGCTCAACCATCAGTTAGGATATTTCCCCATCAGATTTAGGAGGACATCTGGAGAACTTAGTGTTCCAAGCCACCAAGGATGATGAGAAATCATCTATTTTAGTAGAAGACAGAGTACTTGAGAATTATAGATAAGGCTGGGTGGCTCCGCTAACATTCCAGACACCCAGAATACGCATTCCTAACAACAAAGAACAAGCTCTCTCTCATCTCACTTCATTACAAAAGACACTGGAGAAGGAAACCAGAGAGAAAACAGAACTTTAGAACATTTATGCAGAACATGCTTGGTAATGTCTGTGCAGAGACAGCTCTACTATTAAAACACAATGAAAAATGTTGATACTTACCTACTTTTGGTATGTATCATCCACAAAAACCAGGCCAAATCAGGATTGTGTTTGATTCCAGTGCCCAATTTCAAGGAATCTCACTCAACAGTGTGCTGTTTTCTTGGCCTGACATGATTAATAGCCTATTAGGAGTCTTGATCCACTTCAGAAAGGACCCTATAGCCATAAGAGCAGATATCCAGCAAATGTTCTATTGCTTTGTTGTTCACCCAGAGTACAGAAATTACTTGAGTTTCCTATGGTACGGTGGGAATGACATCAACCAAGAAATTGTGGAATACAGAATGAGAGTTCATATCTTTGGTAATAGTCCATCACCTGCAGTAGCAACCTACAGGCTTAGAAGGACAGCCCAAGAAAGTGAAAGAGAACATGGCACAGATGCCAGGTGCTTCATTGAAAGAGACTTTTATATTGATGATGGTTTGAAGTCCTTAGCTACTGAAGGAGAAGCCATTAACTTGCTAAAGAGAACACAAGCAATGCTGGCAGAGGCCAATCTAAGACTTCATAAATTCACCACCAACATTCCAGAAGTAATGAGAGCATTTCCTGCAGAGGATCATGCCAAAGATCTAAAGGATCTAGATCTAAGAGTAGACACTCCTCCACTTCAGGGAAGCCTTGGGTTACATTGGGATCTGAAGACAGACATTTTCACATTTCAAGTCTCCACACAAAAGAAACCATATACACGCAGATCATACTCTGTATGATCCACTGGGATATGTGGCTCCAGTCACCATTCAAGGAAGATCTCTACTAAGAGAACTTTCCCAAAGTACTGATGAGTGGGATGTTCCATTACCACCAGAAATGTGACATGAATGGGAGAAGTGGAAAGATTCTTTAAAGACTCTTGAACAACTGCACCTACTTACAGTACATCCCTGCAGTACTCAGTACTGTCTGTCACAAAGATATTGCACCTTCATCTCATCAATCAGCTGATAAAAGACCAGACACCAACCACCAAAGTGCCATCAGAGATGCAGAACTGCAGATCATTAATGATAACTTGGCACCACCTGAGAACTTCGATAAAAGACTTCCCTGGAAGAAAGGAACTTCTTCAGCAGAGACATCACTGAGCTAGTGATCCACACCACAAAGAGATGAGGACTCTGTGGCTCATTGTCTACTACAGAGACTCAAATACTTCTCTCTCTTTTGTGTTGTTTGTTGTTTGTGTTGTCTGTCTCTTGTTTCAGCTCCTGTGAGACTGTAAGAGAGAAATCACCAAAGTAGCAGTAATCTGGAGACAAGCAAGACATTGCTAAGTTTTAAGATCCAGATATAAATGGACTTTTGCATGCTCATAATGTTTATAGTTTTGATTAGATTGTAAGCTCTTTGAGCAGGGACTGTCTCTCTTTGTTAAATTGTACAGCGCTGCGTAACCCTAGTAGCGCTCTATAAATGTTAAGTAGTAGTAGAAGTTAAATAGTGGTATCTACTGATAGAAGACAGGGAGTGTTTGCCCCTATATTAATTGCGGCAGGGTGTATTGATATACATATTTAATATGAGTATTATTTATTTAGGATTATATTGTCTGTGTAATGTATTGTCTGTGTAATACCCCCTCCCTATAGTTTGCAGTATCTTGTGATTGACTCCTTATGAGCTTTCCCTATTGGCTCTCAGGTCTGAGCTAGGGCCAGCCGTCCTTCTCTGCCCCTGGGTTGTATGAGAGAGTCCCAGTTTTGCTAGCATGTGTGGATCTGGAAAAGTTAGAGCTAACATTTTGTCTGGAAAACATGCAAGAAATTGTCTAAAGTGAGTTATAAGATTAATACTAATTTAGCAGATTCCACTTTATATTGTGAAAAGAAGGCCAGAATGTGTAAATAGAAGTCCTTGTTTACTGCAGACCTCTTTATCTATATTGACTAAGAAAGGCCTTTAGATAAGAGAGGTTAAAGGTCTGAAACTGACCATTATTTGTGAAAGATGACTTCTTTTGGAAAAGTAAATAATATTCGGTGTTTAACTAAAGAGAACAGCTTATAAATGTTAGTCTATTATTAAATATAGTTTAGAAATACAATGTAATATGTTTTTTTCATTGTATTATGCCCTTATACATTAGACTTTTAGCATATTTAGTTAAATTAAGTTCAGCATTCTAAAATGATGTCTTTCTGATGCTATGGAATTCTGTCTAGGTGGATTAATTACCTCATATGTGGTTGAGGGTATACATGGAAGCATTTGGATTGTCAAACTTCAGGGGAACTTGGAAGAAGAGAGATTTCTCTCCCAGACTTTCCTCCTTGTTGTCAACAAGAAATATTATGCAGCTCTAAAAAATGACCAGTTTTACTGATCTCTTGTAGCACAATGAATTTTATTTTCCAAAATTTGATTACATTCCACACATTCCTTTATGATCAGCAGCTGTTCTAGGGGCTGATCCCTCCTTAATCTACTGTAATTCCATCAAGATTTTTCACCATCTCCTCAAGTCATTCCCTACTTATTTTCCCTGAGTTTCTTTCCCCTTTGAATGCTTTTCCTCTCACCTGGGCTGAGGTTCTGGCCATCTTCTTGCGTCTGAGGTGGCTAGATGCAGACTCCATGTGCAGAAGGTAATAATTCTGTCTAAGTAACTGAACTGTAAATTGGATTTTCTTATTGTAGTACAATAAAGAAGATCTGATTAAGAATGGAGAGTCTACTGGTAAAGCTTCTACTTGGGGCTGGTTTAGCTGGCTGTTTAAGCTACGCTATACTTTGCTTAAAACAGTAAAGAGGCCCATCCCCCTCCTGCAACATAATAATGTTTACTCAGCAACATTCTTGTGCAGTTCTATGGCTCTTCAGCTTGGAAACGAGACAGTAGAGGTGGAATATGATTGAGGTCTACAAAATCCTAAGTGGTGTAGAGCGGGTGGAGGTAAATCGATTTTTCATGCATTCAAAAAGTACAAAGACCAGGGAACACTCAATGAAATTGCATGGAAATATTTTTAAAACAAATAGAAGGAAATATTTTTTCACTTAAAGAATAGTTCAGCTCTGGAATTCATTGCCGGAGAATGTGGTAACAGTGGTTAGCATATCTAGGTTTAAAAAAGGCTTGGATAAGTTCCTGGAGGAAAAGTCTATATTCTGTTATTGATATGGACTTGGGGGAAGCCACTGCTTGCCCTGGGATTGGTAACATGGAATGGTGCTACTAATTGGGCTTCTGCCAGGTACTTGTGATCTGGATTGGACATTGCTGGAATCAGGATACTGGGCTAGATGAACCATTAGTCTGACCTAGTATGGCTATTCTTATGTTCTCAGGAGTAAGATAAAGCAAGCCAAACAATATCATTTCTCCCTTTAAATCAGTGGGCTTTGGAAAATGGAGATATTGCTTTAAGAAGTTGGGAAACTTCACTCCTCCTAAGACTTAGGAGGCAGAGGAGCTATGAGATGAGTAGAAGAGCATGGCTGGGAGGAAACCAGGGGAAAGTCTGCTAGCCCCACAGCCAGGGTTGCCAGATGGGCGGTTTTCCCGCCCAATTGGGCGGTTTTCCGCAACCCGCCGCGGGAAACTTTTGCCCGCGGCGGGTTGCGGTTTTTTGGGCTTGTTTTTTTTTCGCGCGGATTTTGGGCGGTATTTCAGCCGGCAGGGGTGGGGCTAAAGGCGACAGAGGCGGGGTTTGGTGATGTATTGTGCAGGGCGAGGTGACGTATTGGGCGGGGCGATGACGGTGGGGCGGGGGTGATGACGGAAGGGGTGGGGCTGATGACGGCGGGGCGGGGGTGATGACGGAAGGGCGGGGTTGATGACGGCAGGGGTTGGGGGGTGATGACGTCAGGGGCGGGGGTGATGACGTCGGGGGTGGGGTGTGTGCGGTTTTTGGGCGGGTTTTGGGCTGTTTTGGGTGGGAATTTTTTTTTTTATATGGCAACACTGCCCACAGCAGCTGCACTAATCAAAGGGGCCGGTGTTTGCCACCACCAGCAACTCTCACACCTGCAGCAATTATCAATTGACATTGCTGACTGCCAGAGAAGAGTTTAAAAGAAGTCTTAGTTGTAGAGGTAAATAGAACTTAGGAAGGGAAGTTACAAACCAGAAGGGAGAAAGAGACTGTAAGGGACAGAAAGGCCTTAAGTCCTGAAATGGAGAACAAGGGTAGTTCTTCAAGAAGAATGGCTAGAGACAGAGTTCCCCTCCCAGCCTTGGTGGCAGACTATCCCATTCACCAGGAAGAGAAGAGAGTCTTCTCTAAAGCAAGCATTAGTGCTAATGCTAAGGCTTATTACAGGCATCCACAGGGAATAGTTGGAGCCTGAGAGGAAGAGGGGGAGGAAAGTCCTAAAGGCCTGATAGTCTATTCTGGAGAAAAGGTTCTTCCATGGGGGTGAGTACTAATTTATTCTGGTGCGTCATTGCTTCTAATAAAAAGGAGAAGAGTGTGATGATGGCTGATATTTAACCTCAGAATTACTGGTTCAAAAACCTGCCTGTATTTTGGAAAAGGCAAAGTGGGTATAGAAAAGTGAAACTTGAGGTTAAGGGTGTTAAGAGTGGGTTACTCCATTACTACAGGTTATGTTAGAACTGCTGGAAAATTGAGAAAAATCTTGTAAAGCTAAATAGAATTACAATGCCTCCATTGCCCCAGGTACAAATAAGTACCTGTATATAATATGTAAGCTGCATTGAGCCTGCCATGAGTGGCAAAGCGCGGGTTACAAATGTAATTTTTAAAAAAATGCCTAGGTTGAAGATGGCGACATGCAGTTGAACGAGGATAGAGCCTTTCTTGTATCGACGCCAACTAAAGAAATTTTTCCTACGATGCCCCATACAAAAAGAAAGGGAACGGTCTGAGGAGAAGCTTTGACAACCCGGACCTCTTCCCCTTGTCAGGCGTCGATTGAAAGGTACACCTCGCGAATTTCCACCCAGGACGCCGTGAGGGGTCCAGCTGTCCTCAAGGCAGGGGAAAACCTTGAGGACTTAGACCTGGATGTTACTCTCTCACCTCCGGCGCTTCATCCGCCGCTCCCTCCCGACAGCCGCCAGAACCAGAGAGGACTACCCGAAACCGGAGTGTTTGCTGGGACTACCTCGATCGAAGGTACTGGAAAGGTGGTATGTGCAGGTGAGCTGGAACCTTTGAGTTCCGGCGTCGAATTGAAGCTATTGAAAGCAGCTTCGGGAACGGTGTCGTTGGAGAGCATTTGGATTGTTCTCCAACAGTTGGCAGCTACCGTAGAGAAATCCACAAAGGAAATTTCTACGCTTGTGAGTACCATGAACACTTTTTCTGAATCTCTGGCAAATATTAGAACAGATTTCTCTACACAAACTAAGGAGATTAAACAAGATGTTAAAAAACTACAAGATTTATCCTCAGAAATGATTAAAGATAAACTTATAATTAAAAGAAGGATTGAACAAATTGAAAACCATAATCGGAGACTTAATTTGCGTATCTTAAATTTCCCAAGAGAGATAGGAATATCACCACTGGAAGTCTTTAAAAAATACTTGATTGAAGTTTTGAGGTATTCCCCTGAAACTTTACCTCCGGTGAATAAAGTTTACTACATTCAAAACAAAAATTCCTCAGGAAAAGAAGTCTTGGAAGGAAATTTGAATATATCTGAACTGTTGGAAGTTTCTTTATCCGAACAGTCTGAAAGAATGACATTATTTGTTCAATTAGTTTTCCAACAGGATATTGAAGCGTTAAAAAAAATATACTTTCGAAAAATGAATGAATTGTTTTATGGTAAAACAGTAAGAATATATCAAGATGTGACAAAGCAGACACAAGAACTTAGGAAATTGTTTCTGAGTATGAGAAAGGAAACTTTAGATATAGGTGCTTCGTACTATCTGAATTACCCTAGTAAGTGTGTTTTGAAATATCAAGGATTAAAATACATATTTTTTCAGCCAAAGCAATTAAGAGTGTTTCTGGATTCAAGGAAACTACCTGCGGAAGCTAACAACTGATTAGAAGTATTTGTAATAGGTGAGAAAATGCGTGTTAAGCTTCTTCCTTAAATTATACCTGTTTTGATTCCCCATTTCTGTTTCATGCCCCCCTTTATCTGCTTATTTGTGATTTAAAGAAGACATACAATATATGATTATAAAAGTTTTCTTTGTATATTTTATCCTAATGTTTATTTTGGGTCTGTTTTTTCTGTAACAAGTTTTTCTTGTGATGTAAAATTTTGAAATTATAAATAAAGAATTAAAAAAAAAATGCCTAGGTTGATGGATTAAGAGGTGAAACCCCAAAGCTGTAGAGGGAGAACCGGTGTTCTCCCTCTACAGCTTTGGAGTTCCACCTCTTAAACTGGTGTTATAAGAATTTTGGTTTTCACATGAGTTTATGTTAAATAAAGCTGTTAACAGCTGCATGTGTTGGCTACAGTTTGTGAGGTCCTGCTGAAACATCCAGTAGAGGAAGTGAGGCAAAAAAGCTTGGGACAGCTCTGTCCCCAGGGCCCCTGAATCGCATCAGGGCCATGGTAGCATGGCAGTGTGTGCATATGCACTTAAACATGAGAATGTATGCCAGCCATGGAGCTGGCATAAATATGTGTGCCTATATTCCAGAGATAAACTTGTCCCTGATGGCTGAAATTTAAACACCAGTTTGAAAATGCTCACTTCATTCAATTATGCTGGAGTTAACAAAACACATTTAATATATTGTGACTTAACAAAGACCTCAGCAGTGCTACTCAATGAATACATCTTATCTCATCGAGATTTAAGCACCATCGTCCTCATTGGTCTTTTCAATTTATACCATTTATCTATTTTGAACTTTGTGTCCTCATCAATTATATAGCAAATAATGCACTTATCTTATGTTGGCTCGGGGGTAAATTATCCAACATGAATCATGTTTTGCTACTTACTTTATCAAGGATATATCCCCTGCTGCTAAGCCAGATCCATCTTGTCAACAAATGCCTTTACGGTCGGCAAGATAGATCTGGCTTAGCAGCAGGGGGTATATCCTTGATAAAGTAAGTAGCAAAACATGATTCATGTCGGCTAATTTACCCTTGAGCCAACATAAGATAAGTGTATTATTTGCTATATAATTAATGAAGACACAAAGTTCAGAAAAGACAAATTGTATAAACTGAAAAGGCCAGTGAGAACGATGGTGTACTCATTGGGTGGCACTACTGAGATCTTTGTTAAGTCACAATATGTTAAATTTGTTTTGTTAACGCCAGCATAATTGAATGAAGTGAGTATATTCCAGAGATATGCATGTTTTCTATAAGTTATTCACGTAAGTGTGCACCCCAACCGTGCTCCATCCATGTGTATGCCCATCTGCGAACTTGGTGCTCTTGTAGATATGCATGTAGTTATAGAAAAGTACTTAGGTGCACTTTTGGTATGTACGTTTATTTTTTTTAATAATTTTACATTAATTTCAAGAATACATCTTGATATAGCAAAGATGATTAACAAAGAAAAAATATATAATTCTATCTATACTTCCATCTTATATTGACAATTAACATAGCAAAAAGAGGGAAAAAAAACAAATATTAACAGAACTAATTAAACTTACAATATAAGATGAAAATTGCATCAAACTTCCATTATATTCCACTATTAAGAGGCATAACACAATATCTAAAGAATTACAAAGAAATGTTAATAATTCTTTCCCTTTCGGAAACTGAGGACTGAGGGGAGGTTCCGGGAATTCCCAACTATTTCACGAAGTAGATGTAATTATTGGTCTTAACTGTGCTGAAGGCAACAAAGCTATTTTAGAATCCAAAAAGGAATTGTTTAGGATAAAAAAAACACATATTTTACAGAATTTAATTTTACTACACATTTGCACAGAAAATTTAACCAGAAAAGGGCACCCAATTGTTGTATCTTTGGGCGTAATTTAAGGAATTCTTGATGCTGCTTTTGGGTTGCTTTAGAAACATCCGGTAACATTCTTATTTTATAGTTCATAAAAAGCTGATCTCTATGAAGAAAAAATTGTTTAAGAATCCAATCTCTAGCTGGTTGTAATACAAAGCAGACTATTAAAGTCATTGGCATTAAGCCTAAATTGTCATCTTCCAAAGTCTGTGTTAAATTCAAATCCAAAGTATCAAACGGTATTTCAATCCTCTGATCCTCCATTTGCTCCTTCTCCTTTTTTTAATATGATAACAGGTAATAAATTTTTGATATCGGAGGTTATGCCTTCTCTGGTATCTTCAGAATGTCACTCATATATCTTTTGAATGTTATTAATGGAGCTATTAAAGCCTGTTTTGGAAAATTTATCAGTCTAAGTGTATTAGACCTCTGTGTATTCTCTAAAATTTCTATTTTGTTCTGAAGATATGTATTCTCCTTAATTAAATTTGCTTGTACCTGTTGAAAATTTTGTATATCTTTCATATTGTTCTCCATTGTTTTATCCATATCTTGTATTTTTCCTTCTAATGTTGGTATTTTTCTTAATAAACTCTGAGACTGATCAATCAATGGGGAAAGTTTTTGAGAAAATGAAGTTTCCAGGTTCTTTAAAGCTTCCCAAATAGCTTCCAAAGTAATTTTGTCTGGGTTTCCCCCCCAAAAAAGACTTACTTGGTAAATCTACGTGTGTAAGTTCTTCCATAAGCCCCGTTTCCTTCATCTGGTGGTTCCCAGTCAAGACAGATTCTTCCCTTGAATCCAGCACTTTCATGTGCAGTTACCATCGGCAGACTTCCAACGGGGTTGGGTCCCGCGCCGGAAGGTCCCGTTGCCACTTGGGACCAGGGGTTTCCCGGCCCCTTCTCAGCATGTCAGCCGGCATGGGAGGAGCTGACCATTGTTCGGGGCTTAATGATGTTTCTATCTCCAGACGGAGGGGCGGCTCACCTCTCCCCGCATTCTCCGGCAACGGAGTTCTAGCTCCCAACACCATTCCCGGATTAAGAAAGTGAACCAAAGAGCCCAGAGACATGCATGTTTTCTATAAGTTATTCATGTAAGTGTGCACCCCAACCGTGCTTATGACCACCTGCGAACTTGGTGCTCTTGTAGATATGCATGTAGTTATAGAACAGTGCTTAGGTGCACTTTTGGTATGTACGTTTATTTTTATTATGGGTATTTGCTGTACTGCCTTTTCTGGCACACAGGTCAAAGCAGTTCACAGTTATATTAAAAACAGTAAACACAGATACAACAATGAAAAAAAATGTAATCAATCAAAGGACAAGAAGCACAATCATTCATTAAAAAAAAAACCACACATCAAGAAGAGACTATGCTCAGGTGGACAGGCATCTCAGTTACATATAGCATCTGAGGGCAGCCAATTCATAGGAATAGGTTTTAAGGCAGGACTTAATTTTTGTAAAGGAGATTTCAGATTGAATGAAAGGTGGAAGGCCACTCTACAGCCTGGGTGCTAAGAAAAAGAAGGCAGGATTCCTAATAGATTCATAATTAGGCTTTCTAAGAGCAGGTAGTACAAGATATTTATGTCATTATCCTAATCATATATGCGTCCTAGTGTGTACATTGTAGAATTAACCCTTAACTGCATAGCGCATGATGGGGTGAGGACTGGTAGGGTATGGGGAGAAATTAGGCATGTGCACATGGTAATTAGTATGCACTGTCGCTTGTGCAGTTAGTGAGGCTGAACTTTGGAGGTACCTATTATGCATGTAAATGTTTGGTATTTATATATGCATGTCTGCACATAGGGTCCCTTTTAATAAGCCGTGTAGGCACCTATGTGTGCCCAAGGCACATCAATTTGGAATTACCGCCCAGCTACCGCATGGCTCAGGCAGTAATTTCACTTACTGCTAAGTGAATGGGGTGGCGGTAAGGTCTCAGACCCAAAATGGATGCACACCAATTTTTATTTTGCCGCACGTCCATTTTTGCCCCCCCCCCCCCAAAAAGGCATTTTTTACAGGCACGCTGAAAAATGGATCTGCGCATGTCCAAAACATGTGCCTACACTAGCAGAGGCCATTTTTCAGTGCACCTTAGTAAAAGGACCCCATAAGCACGTAACTACCAAAATTCCACCTAATTGCTGTTCTGTAAATATACCCAGGAGGTGTACACATGGGTGTATCTTGGGAGGGATTTGAATGTACTTGCATAACTTCCAGAACACAGTAAGTTACATGGGTAACTGCAGCACTTATGTGGTGACACACCAGCTCTATGGCTGGAGTAAGTGCTTATATGTTTGTGCAGCGCTGCGTATGCCTTGTAGCGCTATAGAAATGCTAAATAGTAGTAGTAGTAGTAATACCTAAGCTCATATGTGTCCTAGTATTCTATAAAGGAAAGTAGACACCTACTTTCCATTATTGAATAGGCTCCTAATGTTGGACAACATCCTGTCCAAACATTTGAATGCATATGATGCCAGAACCTCCTCCAAGTCTGCTACTGTAGCCTCAAGAGAACAGACCCATTCTCTGAGAGCTAGGAGCTCTTTGCATTGGGCACACACATATAACCACTCACCAACAGAGAGATAATCATACATGTGACACTCAATGCAAAAGACTGGACTGCACTCCTCTCACTGCTGGACTGTTGTCTCCATCTTAGTATTTTTGAGTTTTTTTAATCATTTAAAACTTGCTAAGGTATTAAAGATATTAGTCTAATATATTTTTTAAAAGTCTTTATCTTATATGGTATATTGTATGATTTATTTAGTGTTTTCTTCTTAGAAATTAATGAAATGTAATCATAGGCGCCCGGTATAAGAGGCTTGGGGAGGCTAAGCCTCCCCAGCCGCCCGCAGAAGTCTCATTCTCCGATGCAACGCCGGCCCGACACGCCTTCTTTCTTTATCTTTAGTTTTCCGTTCACTGTCCGTCCGTCCTCTCTGCAGTGCTCTGAGCACTGCCGGCCAGCTCACCATCAGCTGAGCGCAATGCCCAGTTCCGGTGCACCGCGTCCCTCCTCCTCCTCTTCTTGCTTTGACGCGGGCCGGGGATCTTGGGGACAGTCAGAGCTCGCGCGGTGAAGGGGCGAGATGGATCGGCGGAGCGGGTGGGATATTCATGATGTGCAGGCTCTCAGCCAGTCAGCCTTCCCTACGTGAGAGCGATGCAACTTCCTGTTCCGCACGGGAGGGGCCATCAAAGTAGGGAAAGGAAGGCTCAACGCTCAAGGCGGGTTAAAATGGTTGTCTGAGGTGTTCCCACTTCCTTCCCAGACCCAGGCCAGACCATAATAATTCAAGAAGAGGAAATTGTGGCACGCAGCACACATTGGATTTTAGGAGAGGTAGGTGCTGACTCTGAAGGTTTAAGTCAAAATAAAAAAAAATTATATTTTGTTTCATGCAGATCTCTTTTTGTTTAAACATAACTAAATGGGCTATAAGCCCTTAGTGCTTTTGGTTCCTATATTTTGTTTGTGATGACTTATACTATGCCAAAATTGAAATTTGAAAACTGTTTTCTCTATCTGGTCGTTAATAAAAGGAGCTCATTGTGAATTTCCACCCTAAAAGGATGTTTTGTGACTCTATATGACATGAGAATTGTGATATGATCCCTTGTTTCATATTGTTGACGGTCTCTGATGTTGTCCGTTTGGGTGGTATATTGGTGTATTAGGGTCTGCCCAGTGTAATATTTATGGTACAGTAAGGTTCTGAGTGTGTTTTTGCACAAAGTTGTGCATAGTGTTTTGCAGTTGAGCGATTGTGGTTAGTATATGCTTTGAGCAACCACTTTATCCTTTGACATATGATACATATCTAATATCTAAATTTAATAAAAGGTATTAATTGTGACTTTTATTTTTATTTTTTTTCTGTGTATTATCAGACAATTATGGATTTAAGCTCCACCCCTGACCCCACCCCTAACCCGCCCCCTTTAGCCTCCCCAAACAGTTGGACCACCGACTGCCTATGAATGTAATTAAACTCTGTAAGAGCACTCCTCCCTTGTTATCCTAATTAGAAGAGCTGATTATAAAGAGTTGTACTAGGGATGATTGGGAGTTGGGGAGGGTGGGTGGGATTGAAGACTCAACTAGGTCCTGCAGCTGCTAGAGGCTATCTGTTAATTGTGAGGCTGGTCGTGAGCCCTTGAGCCTAGACCGAGGCCTAGTATAGCTTTTAGGCCAAGGCCTAGGATGGACCGAACAGGTACTATACGCCACCCCAGTTAACAAGCCCTGCATACACACAAGAGACAAACTTGCACTACCAGAAAGGGGAAGATAGGGCATTAAGGTGGGCCTCATGGCCTATCGGGAACCCACTTGCTCAGAATACAGTCATACGGGCCTCACGGCCTAACCGGAACCGACTCAAACCCAGGGAAGGGAGAAAGAAAAAAAAAAGAGGGGGACCCCTCGGGGACTAGAGCACCAACACACTAAGTGCTCGCTACGGACACAAGGGAAAAACGAACTCAGAGAGGTAACTATAGGAAACCCGTCAGGCTGTACCCACAGCACCCAAAAGAAATGAGGGACTGAGAAATATGGATGCAGGGAGCAGAGACCCCACAGCAAACAGGAGAGGGAAGCCAGCAAAAAGTAGAGAACTGGGCCTGAGATGCACCCCACCCTGGGCCTGAGATGCAGTACACAGTAATAGCAAGGGTAGTGACAGCAAAAAAAGAATTAAAACAGTCACAGGGAAAGACTGCTTCAAACACTCAGCTGCCAGAGGCAGGCTAAATACTGCAGTCAAAGGTTTAACCAGGCTCTGAACACACAGCTGCCAGAGGCAGGAACACTGCAGACAAGGGTTAACATAAACACAGGGAAGAACAAACAAACAACAACCCATGGAGAGAAACAAAGGGTCCTGAGGCTGCTACAAGAGCAGAGCAGAATACAAACACTGCACAAAAGGAACTCAGAAGGAAGGGGAAGCTAAACAAACAAACAGGAACGGGAACGAGGTAGGAACTCACCACACAGCATCACAGCCAAACAGACAGGGAATCCCAAGTGCAGTGTAGAGAGAGGTAATTAGACACACACTGAGGCCCAGATGATCAAAAGCAAACGCCGGCGCTATGGCTTTTAGCACCATACTAGCGCCGGCGTTTGCTACCGCACCATGATTAGAGCCCTCGAGCACGTGAAACAACGCGCTCAAGGGCTCTTTGCACAAGTAGTATGCAAATGCATGCTAAACAGGGCATTAGGTATTCCTCCCCAATGATCAGCAGCCAGCGCGCCAAAATTTGGCTGGTGTAGGGTTTGCCGATCATTGGGGAGGAATGGTGAGCCCTGTCCAGCATGCAGTTGCATGCTGGCAGGCCCCCATTCCCCCCCCCAAATCAAACCTGTCACCTGCCAAGAGGGGGCTGGAGGTCCGGCGGACCTCCGGTCCCCCCCCCCGATGATCCCACCCCCCCAGGTTCAGGGAGGCCTGGAGATCCGTTGGGTCTCCAGCCCCCCCCCCCCCAAAACCCACAGAAAATGTCAAGTGGCCGCCAGCCGAACCCTATCCCACCCTCCCACTCAGCGAGCGACGGGGGGGCTGGAGGTCCAGTGGACCTCCAGCCCACCCCCATTCCCCCCCCCCCCAGCGTTGTCCGACCGATCCTTGGTGGTCCAGTGTGAGGATAAGTAGTAGTGGTAGTAGTAGTAGTAAGGACAACCCCCTTCCCGGCCCCCCTACCTTTAGTTGGAGGAGGGACGCAGCCTACCTCCCTCCTCTTCCTTCTGTTGATGCCACTGCAAAATGGCAGTGCCCAGCCCCGCCCAATGCATCCTGGGATGTGCTAGGCGGGGCTACAGACCATATACTACTACTACTACTTATCATTTCTTCAGCGCTACTAGACATATGCAGCGGTGTACACTTGAACATGAAGAGACAGTCCCTGCTCGACAGAGCTTACAATGTAATTAGGACAGACAAACAACAGATAAGGGAATATTAAAGTGAGGATGATAAAATAAGGGTTCTGAACAAGTGAATAAGGGTTAGGAGTTAAAAGCAGCACCACGTAAGGGAATCGCTCCCTTACATGGTCTGTAGCCACGCCCAGCACATCCCAGGATGCAATGGGCGGGGCTGGGCGCCACCATTTTGCGGCGGCGTCAACAGAAGGAAGGAGGCAGGCTGCTACTATTGGAGACTCTAGATGGAATGTTGCTACTATTGGAGATTCTGTTGCTACTATTTGAGATTCTACATGGAATGTTGCTATTCCACTAGCAACATTCCATGTAGAAGCCTGCCCTTGCAGATCAGCAACACGGCCGCGCAGGCTTCTGTTTCTGTGAGTCTGACGTCGGAATCAGACTCACAGAAACAGAAGCCTGCGCAGCCGCACTGCTGATCTGCAAGGGCAGGCTTCTACATGGACTGTTGCTAATGGAGGAATAGCCTAGTGGCCAGTGCAGTGGACTTTGATCCTGGGGAACTGAGTTCAATTCCCGCTGCAGCTCCTTGTGACCCTGGGCAAGTCACTTAACCTTCCATTGTCCTAGGTACAAATAAGTACCTGTGTATAATATGTAAACCACTTTGAATGTAGTTGGAAAAACCACACAAAGGTGGTATATAAGTCCCATTGCCTTTCCCTTTTACTATCCCACAAACAGAACATGGATGCCTTTTATTAACAAACTGCTAGGCATTACTGTAGACCACAAGAAAAATCTGTGGTGAAAAGGAATTTCAGGGCATAGAGTAAGAGAATATTGCTCCTCTAACATCATTCCCCTAAATGAATTAGTCTGTACTCCAGCTGAATTTCATAGTTAAGTAAAGACCATTTTGCATCTTTGCTCAAAATGAATCATGCTTAAAATAAATTAAAGTAATGCATATGATATGGAATTCACCCAGCCTAATCTTTCAAACAAGATATGGCTTATAACCAAGACTATATTGTTCCTTTAACATTATTACCCTAAATGAATTTCTCTGCACTCCAAATGAATTTCCTAGGACAAGCAGCATAAAATCTATTTTACTGTTTTGGAATCTTGCCAAGTACTTGTAACCTGGATTGGTCACTCTTGGAAACAGGATACCAGGCTAGATGGACATTCAGTCTGTCCCAGTATGGCAACACTTATGTTCTTAGGACCTTTTTGCAACTTTGTTCAAAATGAATCATGCTTAAAATAAATGAGTAATACTTATGACCCCCCCCCCCCCCCCACACACACACACACCACCACCACCACCACCCCCACCACCCTTGGGAGGGTTTTTATTAAGAATTAAGGAGAGAGAAACAATGGTAAAGTACTTTTAAAACACAACCATAACATTTACTCTTTCTGAGTTCCTGTCAGTTTGCTTGTCTTAGCAGAGCTGCTCAAGGAATGTGGCTGAACATAGTTATATTTGCAGGAGGTGGAATGGGTCAGGTTGATGGACAGGTTGATGGGAGCTCTTCTACACAGTATGAGGGATTAATTCACTGAAGAGAATAAAGCTCTTTGGAATAAATGATGTACACACTCTAAATGGAGAGAGCTGGATCAGAAAAGGGGTTTGAGGTGGGAATTTCATCAGGAAGGAAGGAAGGAAGGGGATTTTGGCAGGACATTGAGGTGGGAAAGTCCATTGATCACAAACTTGAATTTTGAAGGGAAAGTTTGCTGGTCACAGTTTTATATCCTGGGGGGAATGAGACTGGAAATTCATTGGGACAGTTCTGCCTCTAGAGAGGAAGGGATTTTTTGTAGGTCATACTCTAAAACGTTTTTTGGGGAGAGGGGGGAGATGCTTGTCCTCAACACCAATCCTGTTCACAATAAATTCCTTTTGAATGAGCAGTTACCATGCTTTGTTTGGGATGAGCCCTTTGTCTCCATTGAAGTCATTAGGGTATTTTGCTATCTCTATTGCCTCTTTGATTCTTCTCGACCACCAAAGATCTTCTTTCTCCAAGATTATGGATAGCTTAAAACTTCTAGGAGTCACAATCGATAAACACTTAACCCTGGAATCTCAAATAAATTGCACCACAAAGAAAATGTTCTACTCGATGTGGAGACTCAAACGAATAAAACCTTTCTTCCCACGAGCTGTTTTCCGTAACCTGATTCAATCGATGGTGCTGAGCCAATTGGACTATTGTAATGGAATCTATATCGGATGCAAGGAACAATTACTTAAGAAACCTCAGACTGCCCAGAACACGGCAGCGAGACTGATTTTCGGAAAATCGAAATTTGAATCCGCCAAGCCCATTCGGGGAAAATTGCACTGGCTTCCCATCAAAGAACGAGTTGCCTTCAAGGTCTGCACCTTGATTCACAAGATCATCTATGGCATAGTTCCAGAATACATGCTAGATTTAGTTGACTTACCACCCAGAAACAGATCTAATTCCTCCCGATCTTATTTAAATCTACATTGTCCGGATTGTTTTGGCCTGAAATACAAATCTACATAGCCTCCAACTTTCCTTTTTTGGGTACTCGACTATGGAATTCCTTACCCAAATCAACCCAGAACTATCTAAAGTTTAGAAAATTATTAAAGTCCATCCTATTCAAAAAGGTCTACTCTCAAGATGCAACTTAATCTGATCAATTTCTTTGGTTTCAAAAATCTAGTGACACTTAAACCTATTTTCTTTACTATTCTGTTGTTTAATATAATGCTAATCTTTAATTTACTGTTTGTACTGTAGTCCTGATATGCTTTTGTAAGCCACATTGAGCCTACAACCAGTGGGAAAATGTGGGATATAAATGCTTTAAATAAAAGATAAATAAATAATTGCATGACCAATTACCTTAGCATGAAGGGCTACAGCTAATTTTTCCATGTTGCAGAGCTTGTGGTGTCTCTTACGCTTTTGTAGCCTTTCCTCTACAGTGTATCTGGTTTTGCCAATGTATGATTGTCCACAACTGCATGGGGTTGCATGGGATTTTGTACATTCCTGGGTTTTAGAGCAGAGGTCTTTCACATGTGTGAGTGTAGATGTCAGCTTCTGTGGTGCACTGTAGGCTGTTTTGGTATTATTCCTCCGTAGTAGTTTTCTTATGCAATCTGTCACTCCTTGAACATAGGGGAGCACTGCAAGTTTTTGTTCTGTCATGGGGTAGTCATCTAATAGTTATTGATTGTTCCTAATTTTGCAGGTTGGGTTGCCCAGAAGTTTTAGGGCTTGAGGAGTTGCCTTTCTGCTGTAGCTGTTAGCTAAGAATGTATCCCAAAGGGTGTCCTTTTCTTTCTACAGATTGTCCTGTAGGACACCTTTTTTTAATGGCCAGATGATGGTGGGAGTGAGTTTTCTGTATACCATATGACCCAGGCTTCCATCTGTCCATTTTCTGATTATAACGTCCAGAAAGGGAACAAGGAAGACATCCATTGATCTCAGTCTGCATGGTGAGTTTAATGTTGGGGTGGCCGCTATTCAGGTGGTTTGGAAAATCAGAGGTTTTTCAATCCATGGGGCCAGATAACAAAGTGTCATCTACATAGCCGATCCATAGTTTGAGTTTCAGCTTGGTACTCTCCAGTAGGGTGGATTTGAGAGATTCCATGAATACGTTGGCTACCACTGAGGATGGGGGGGGGGGGGGGGGGGGGGAGGGAAGCCCATCACTGTGCCTTCTGTTTGGGCATAGTACTGTTCCCGGTACTGAAAGAATGCTGTCTTTAAATAGAATGCAACTAGGTTAGCCCATTCCATCAGTAGTCCATGTGACTCTAGCTTCTGGTTTATGACCTAGACTGCTTCATCCACTGGGACTTTAGTGAAGAGGAAAACCACATTATAACTGACCAGAGTTTCTGTCACTTAGTCGCAGGCCATTAATGATCTCCATGAGATAGACAGAATCTTTGTTGTCCGAGGCTATGATGTCAGTTAAAGTTCTTAATTTTGGGGCCAGATAGCATGCTAGGGGATGAGTTGGAGAGTTGATTGCACTTACGATGAAATGCACGAGTGACACCCCCCCCCCCAAAAAAAAACTCACATTTTCAGGGCAGTCACTGAGCTTAGGGAATTGTTACTGACAGCCCCATGGTGAAATCATTGCAGGGCCAAATAGGTAATAAAAACCTGAGTGTAAGGAGTTCTGGATCTTTGATAGCCCACCCCCGCCAGATGACCCGTAGTTTTGAGGGGGAGTCCTGTTCTAGGATGGGTTAGAGAACAAATTTCAATAATAATACTGGACTTTTTCTTTTGACTGGGAGCTCTGTAGTACCCTCCATGCAGAGGTTGCCCAGGTCGAGGAAACTAAACCAAGAGGGGACAGAGTGGGGCCATCACTGTTGCTGGGCCCAGACCAGAGAAAAATACCATAAAGGGGATTCAGAAGGGGGTCCCTAGACCTAAATCTGAGAATTAAGAACTGATTCTGAGGATAAAGTCAAGTACCCTGTTCCAGTTGCATGTAGGAGAAATGTGAGACGAAAGGTTCTATGTGTACCTGCATGTGTGGTCTGAAATTTATCAAGAGGAGAAAAATCATCCTATGTAACATTCCTTATTTTTTTTTTTTGTTTGGCGGAAAGATAAATCACTGTTTGGAAAGACTGAAATGTGAATTTAGAAAAACGCCCTGATATCATTGGAGACTAGGTTAAAGCTGTGCTGATACATCTGAAGGATCCCTGAAGTGTTAAGACCAAGTTGAATGTTATAAACTGTGATTAATTGTTAGTAAAGCAAGTTATTGTTTCTGCAAAATGAGACTGCTGGCCTTTCTTCAACAGTGAGTGCCCAGAGAAAGAGTACCCTCAGCCTGCTGGAGTAGTCAGGCCCTGACTCATGCCCAACTTGTGAAATCCTGTTGTGAGAGCTGAGAGAGTGGCAGAAAAAGGAAGACTATCTGCTTGTGTGACCTCCAGGACCCTAGGGGAGATGTGCAGAGTGAGACATACATATGTGCCCTCTGCTAGGAGGTTGGATATCTTTTTGTGGTAATCTTTGGCATCCATCACTACAGTCATGTTCCCTTTGTCTGCAGGGAGAATCACAAAGTTTTGTCTTTTTTGTAAAAATTATAGTGCTAGTCGTTCCACAGGTGGTAAGTTTATGGTGAGGTGCTTTGGTTTGAAGTAATATCCTGGTGGTTTCTCTCCAGATGTGATCTGCTTGATCTTCAGATAATCCTGTGAAAGCACACTGTATTCCAGTTATGACATTTGGGTTGTGAACCACATTTGGTGTTACTGTGAAATTCAGGCCTCTCAACAGGGAAGTTGTGGCTTACTCCAGTGGTTCAGAAATTAGGTTGATGACAGTATTGGTTATGGTTGCAGGTTTTGGTTGTGGTTGTTGTTGGGCACATGGAGGGGCATTTTCGAATGGGGACGCCCATCTCTAAGGGCGTCCATCTCTGAGGATGTCCCCGCGAAGGGGCGGCGCATCCCATATTATCGAAACAAGATGGGCGTCCATCTTTTGTTTCGATAATATGGTCAGGGACCCACAAATCTCAACATTTAGGTTGACCTAAGAGATGGTCAACCTAAATATTGAGATGGTCCACCTTACATATGGTCATCCCCGGTTTCGGCCATAATGGAAACCGAGGACGCCCATCTCAAAAACGACCAAATTCAAGCCCTTTGGTAATGGGAGGAGCCAGCAGTCGTAGTGCACTGGTCTCCCTCACATGCCCAGGGGGCACTGCAATGGACTTCATAAATTGCTCCCATGGTGCATAGCTCCCTTATCTTGGGTGCTGAGCCCCCCAACCCCCCTCCCAAAACCCATTACCCACAACTGTACAACACTACCATAGCCCTTAAAGGGTAAAGGAGGGCACCTAGATGTGGATACAGTGGGTTTTGGGTGGGTTTTGGAGGGCTCCCATTTACCAGCACAAGTGTAACAGGTAGGGATGGGATGGGCCTGGGTTTGCCTGCCTGGTGTGCACTGCAGTACCCACTAAAAACTGCTCCAGGGACCTGCATACTGCTGTGATGACATTTGAGGCTGGCATAGAGGCTGGCAAAAAATGTTTTTTAATTTCCTTTTTGGGTGGGAGGGGGTTGGTGACCACTGGGGGAGTAAGGGGAGGTGATCCCCGATTCCCTCCGGTGGTCATCTGGTCAGTTCAGGCACCTTTTCGAGGCTTGGTCATGAAAATAATTGGACCAAGTAAAGTCGGCCAAATGCTCATCAGGGATACCCTTCATTTTTCCATTATCGTCCGAGGACGCCCATCTCTTAACCACGCCCCCGTCCCGCATTCGGTACACTGCTGACACCCCCCCCCC
Organism: Microcaecilia unicolor; assembly: GCF_901765095.1. Taxonomy (NCBI): domain Eukaryota; kingdom Metazoa; phylum Chordata; class Amphibia; order Gymnophiona; family Siphonopidae; genus Microcaecilia; species Microcaecilia unicolor. The sequence goes on along the minus strand of NC_044031.1, from coordinate 584,215,720 downwards.
CCCGTGAACTTTGGTCGTCCCCGCGATGGAAAGCAGTTGAGGACGCCCAAAATCGGCTTTCGATTATGCCGATTTGGGCGACCTTGAGAGAAGGACGCCCATCTCCCGATTTGTGTCAGAAGATGGACGTCCTTCTCTGTCGCTTATGCCCCTGATAGTTTTGTAAATTTTCTGCACTGTTTTGATCTGGCTTGTTCCAAGGCCCAGTCTGCCTGGACTGTCAAGACACAACCTAAGACCTGCCAATCTACTTCACTGAGTGAGTCAGAACCCGCTGTGTTGTTGGTATATGTATGTGGTGTCAGAATTTGAGGAAAGTGAGGGTAATGTTTGCTTCCCTGAAGCAGCCTAGAAAGGTTAGCTGAGTAAATTTTAGGCCTCTCTTTTTCTGTGAAATGGAGAATTCTCTGGTGAGCTTGAAGATGTTCTTTTCAAATTTGTCACCAACAGACTTTCCCACCTCAATTTCTCGCCAAAATCGCTTTCCTTCATGAGGATACTCTTACCTCAAACCCCAGCCAATGAGGTTTGAGAACCAACTATATATAAAGACAAACTGCAAACTTCATTGCATACCCTGAAAAAAGCTACATCATGATGGCTGAAATGTCAGTTTCACTTGATCAGATGCAGGAAAACCAGGACATCTGAAACTATCGTGATGCCAGCCACGGAAGTCTAAGAGGTCAGTTATTTATTACTTGATATTTATTATGATAGCTACATTTGTGTTGTTTTAGCATTATTTGATTCATTATGATTTTATGTGTGATATGTTGTTTTTATTTGTTTTAACAGTATATTTTGCTCCAGAAGCAGCCTTTGATGGGTGAAACTTTTTTTTTGTTTGAGCAGGGACTGTCTTTCTATGTTAAATTGTACAGCGCTGCGTAACCCTAGTAGCGCTTTAGAAATGTTAAATAGTAGTAGTAGTAGTTAGTAGTAGTAGTAGGGTGAAACACAGTCATGTCCAGCACACTTTTTAATTAATTTTCAATATGTCTGCTTCAACATCTTCATTCCTTTTGGAACTTCTGAACCTTCTCTTTTTAAACGTCTTATATTCTTCCAGAGCTCTGAATTTGTCTTTCAGTATCCTGATCATTGATGCAGTGCTTTGGTCCCCAAAATGTTCCATGACAAAGGTATTTGTATTAATATTTGATCTAGCTCTGGAGATTAGATGTATTCTTTTTTTTAAACTATGGAATTAAGTCATGTTTAAAAGAATGGAATATAAACCTAGTTTTGTGTGAAAGTATTATAGGGGGTTACTTTTCTCAGCATTGTTTTTTGTTCAATTTGCTTAAAAGAAATTTCTGTGAAATGCTTCTTAGAAACGCAAACATATACAATATCAAAGCAAGCATATAAAATGTAAATAATAATTTTTGATATCATGAATTCATTTTTTTCTTTGATCACTACACGGGGCCCTTTTATCAAGCCACGGTAGGGCTATCGCGGCAATGGAGTATCACAAATTGGCTCTACCTCTGGGCTCACTCAAGAGGCTGGTGATAGTTCTGGTTTCCACCGTGCTCTATTTCTGGTGCTAGGAACATTTTTTTTCTAGTGCCAGGAGCTTATCGGTTACCGGCGGGTTTGTTCTGGAGCCCTTACCGTCTCCTAAATAGGAGGAGGTAATGGCTCTGGGAGTAAATGGCCACTTGCCAATATGATGACTTAGTGCATGGCCACTTACTTCACCTTTGGAAAAAAAAAACCTTTTACCCACTGTGGTAAAAGGGGACCTTAGTGCCTGGCAAACCCATGTGCTGATACCAACGCGGGCGACCGTTTATCGCAGCTTGGTAAAAGAATCCCTATGTGAATGTGCAGTGTTAGGCCAGTTAGTCCTAGTTCTTTTTTTTTTTAATCTTTATTTATAATTTCAAATTTACATTTACATAACATAAATGATGGAAATTAAATGAAAAAGCTACAGTGAGTAGAATTTAAACCAATACTGGATATTAACCTATTAAATTTGTCCACAAAAATAGGCAAGATACAAAGAAATTATGATAAGATAGGTAATACATGAAAATAATCTGAAAGGGAATATGTTAAATGTCTGCTAGTTCTTTTAATTCTTTCACTGGCATGCTCTGCATAGTAGTACAGTCTCCTGGGTAAACCCTGCCCAACCATAGCCTACTAAGTTCTGCTGAAAAGCTTCCTCGGTTTCCTTGAGTCGCCTCCATGAGAATGTATTGTAAAATATGAGTCTTGCCTACATTTGAATTTGAGCAATTTTTGAAAAGCAGATTCCTTCCCAGCTGCAAGCTCGGTGGCTATGTCCTGTGGTTTAAAGACTGGGGCTGTTCTTAGAATAACTGAATATTTGAAAAATTAATAAAAATGTGTCGCTGACATAGCCAGTTGCCTCCTGCCACTTCACCTTTGAGGTTCTTATTAAATTTTAATGCCCACAGCTGCAGCTGCTCTTGAAGACTAGCATCAGAAAAAGAAAAGAAATGCCATTTCATCATCAAAGAATGAAAAACAAGCAAGAGGGTTAAACAAAATAGCCCTTATGGTAGAACTATATGTCCTAAAAAAGAGAAAAAAAACCCACAGGTAACAATATTATAACACGCATGGAATATTTTCCTTCCTGTTAGAACAGAATGGGGTCGAGACGTATTTGGCAGGGATGGTAGCCAGAACATTTTCATTTTGTGTTTGTTTCCTGGGAATTTTCATTTTGTTTGGATTTTCTTGGCCATTTTGTTAGGTTTTGATAATAGTGCACACTCGGTTGAAATAGTGTGCAGTAAGTGTCATCGTGGACAATACGCTGAAATCTCCTGCCCAGTGGACAAAAAAGCAAACAGAATACTAGGAATTATTAGGAAAGGAATAGAAAATAAGACAAAGGATATTATAATGCCTCTATATTGCTCCATAGCGTGACCTCACCTTGAGTATTGTGTCCAATACTGGTCACCGTATCTTTAAAAAGATATAGCAGAATTAGAAAAGGCTCAAAGAAAGGTGACCAAAATGATTAAGGGGATGAAACTCTTCTCATGAGGAAAGGTTTAAGAGGTTAGGACTCTTCAGCTTGGAAAAGAGACAGCTGAGGGAGGATATGATAGAGCTCTAGAAATTACTGAGTGATGTAGAATTGGTAAATGTAAATCGATTTTTTTACTCTTTCAGAAAGTTCAAAGACTAAGAGACGCTCAAGAAAATTACATGGTATTACTTTTAAAAAGAACAGGAGGACACATTTTTTCACTAAGTGAATAGTTAAGCTCTGGAAATCGTTGCCAGAGGATGTGTTATCAGTGATTAGTGTATCTGGGTTTAAAACAGGTTTGGACAAGTTCCTGGAGGAAAAGTATATAGCCTGCAATTGAGATAGATATGGGGAAAGCCACTGCTTGTCCCTGGGATCAGTAGCATGAATGGTACTACTATTTGGGATTCTGTCTGGTACTTGTGACCTGAATTAGCCACTGTTGGAAGCAGGATACTAGGCTAGATGGACTATTGGTCCGACCTAGTATGGATATTCTTATGTGGAAAGAGGGTACACTCTTTTTTCCAAATAGGGCATGCATGTGCTCACAAGTTTGTGCAAATAGACTACTTTGAACATATACAATAGTTTATGTATGTGTAATGGTTCCACTGTTGGGAAAGAGTGTGCACTGTTTCTGAAATAGTGTTCCCTCTTTCCACATAGCATGCACTATTTAAAGAGAGAGCAAATTATTATTATTGGAAAAAACAAAACACTAAATATCATGGTTTTCTGTTCATTTCTTCTCTCTCTCCCTTCCCCTCCATCCATGTGCATCTCCTTCCTGTCTTCCCTTCCCTCCATCCATGTCCAGAATTTCTGCTGCCCTCCCCTCCATCCATGTCCTGAAACTTTCCTCTCTCCCCTGCCCTCCCCTCCATCCACCCATGTCCAGCAACTCTCTTCTCCCCTCCCCTCCATCCACACATGTCCAGCAACTGTCCTCTCCCCTGCCCTCCATCCATCTATCTATCTATCCATATCCAGCAATTCTCCTCTCTCCCCTGCCCCCCTCCATCCATCCATCCATATCCATCAACTCTCCTCTCTCCCCTGCCCTCCCCTCTCCTCCATGTCCAGCAATTTCTCCTCTCTCCCTGGGCCCTGCCTTCCCATCCTTATCCATCGATGGCTTTGATGCTCCTCTCTCCCCTGCCCTCCCGCTCCCATGTCCACCTGCCCAGCCTCTTCTCCCCACAACATCCCTCTTTTTGCTCCTGCTACCCTGGGGGGTTTAAAACTTTGATTTACCTCCGTCGCAGCAGCCGCAGTGAAAGCCCATCTCTAGCCTTCCCTTTGTTTCCTGTCAGTGTCCCGCCCTCGCGGAAAGAGGAAATGATGTCAGAAGAAGGCGGGACACTGATGGGAACGAAGGGAAGACTAGAAACGGGCTTTCACTGTGGCTGCTGCGATGGAGGTAAATCAAAGATTTAAACCCCCCCAGAGCAGCGGGAGGTGAGGTAAGCATGGCTTGTGGTGCCCTCCTACCATGCTTATCTCACTTACCACGGGTTGCGCTGCCCCTAGGAGCCAGCTCGCCTGCCAGAACAACTGGCTTGCAAGAGCTTTAAAAATTTAACAACTTGCTCTTGCGAGCCGGTGTGAGCCGGCTCTAGCACACCACTGCTTCTAACCCTTCGGCAATGTCACCCACGCCCCAGCACCGATCCCTGAGGCACTCCACTACTCACCTTTCCCTCATCCGAGTGAATTCCATTAACCACCACCCTCTGTCATCTGTCCATCAACCAGATCCTAATCCAGTTCACCACGTCGGGTCCTATCTTCAGACTGTCAAGTTTATTCATGAGCTTCCTGTGGGGAACCGTGTCGAAAGCTTTGCTGAAATCTAAGTAGATTACATCTATAGAATTTCCTTGATTCAATTCTCCGGTCACCCAGTCAAAGAATTCAATGAGATTTGTTTGGCACGATTTACCTTTGTTTCAGGCGCTCGAGGGCTCTGATCATGGGTCGGCAGCAAACTCCGGCGCTAGTATGGCGTTAACAGCCTCTAGCGCCGGAGTTTGCTTTTGATCATGAGGGTGTTAGGGAGCAGAAATCCACGGGAGACGAATGTGTTAGTATCTGAGGATCTGAAGGCGACGAAACAGTGTGACAAGGCGGTGGCCGTAGCCAGAAGGTTGCTAGGCTGTATAGAGAGAGGTGTTACCAGCAGAAGAAAGGAGATGTTGATGCCCCTGTACAAGTTGTTGGTGAGGCCCCACCTGGAGTATTGTGTTCAGTTTTGGAGGCCGTATTTTGCTAAGGATGTAAAAAGAATTGAAGCGGTGCAAAGAAAAGCTACAAAAATGGTATGGACTTTGCGTTACCAGACATATGAGGAGAGACTTGCGGACCTGAACATGTATACCCTGGAGGAAAGGAGAAACGGGTGATACGATACAGACGTTCAAATATTTGAAAGGTATTAATCCACAAACGAACCTTTTCCAGAGATGGGAAGGCGGTAGAACTAGAGGACATGAAATGAGATTGAAGGGGGGCAGACTCAAGAAAAATGTCAGGAAGTATTTTTTCACAGAGGGAGAGTGGTAGATACTTGGATTGCCCTCCCGAGGGAGGTGGTGGAGATGAAAACAGTAACGGAATACAAAAAAGCATGGGATAAACATAAAGGAATCCTGTTCAGAAGAAATGGATCCTCAGAAGCTTAGCAGAGATTGGGTGGCAGCGCCGGTGGTGGGAGGCGGGGCTAGTGCTGGGCAGACTTCTACGGTCTGTGCCCTGAAAATGTCAGATACAAATCAAGGTCAGGTATACATATAAAGTAGCACATATGAGTTTATCTTGTTGGGCAGACTGGATGGACCGTGCAGGTCATTTTCTACTGTCACTATGTTACTATGATATGTTACTATGTTGGCCAATAGGAGGCAGGGAAGGAATGGTGTTGGATTCTGCCTAGGGGAGGAAGAGATGTTGAACTGGGGGGGGGGGGTGGAAGGGAGTGAAGGAGGATTGCTGGACAATAGGACTCGAGGAATAGAGGGTTGGGGAGGGGGATGGGTTGGAAGGGAGGGAGGGAGGCAGAGATGCCACACACACACACCTAACCTGCTCTCCTGGATTATGTCACATAAAGAAGAAACAAGCAGTTGTACATCAGACCAGTTCTTCCTCCTCTGTTGGCCCAAGCTCAACTGCTTATTTGAATCGCATGGATGTATGGAGTTCGCGCAGTTCAAATAAACAGTGGGCCTAAGCTGCTAGAGGAGGAGGAAATGGTCTGATGTGCAGCTGCTTGCTTCTTATTATGCCACATGATCCAGGGGAAAGACATGGTAAGATGGGGGACAAGGAGAGAAATAATAGAGAAAGGTAGAGGTTGTGGGCTAAGAGGAAGGAAAGAACAAAGGGAAAGAGAAAGCATGGGGTAGGGAATGGGTTCAAGCTAAATCAGGGTGAGAAAAAACTGGAAAGGGTAGAACCTGGAGCATGATTATTACTGGGGTAGGAAGAAACTGGTGCAGTGGTCAGGCCTTATGACTGGGGGAAATTCTGCTCAAAAAATGTTTAATGCAGAAATTATTGTTTTGTACTGAATTCCCCCAAGAGTAATATTATTATTACTACTATTATAAGACTTATATTCCGCATTATCCAACATTCTAAGTGGATCACAAGAGGGAACATTCATAATATTACAGAGGACAAACAGTGCAGAAAGAAAGCTTGAGTCTCCTAGAGTAGGATACAGGGTTCAATGAGTGTGCTGTAGAGCTGGGTACAGTTTTGTGTAGGTAGCATTGTACATTAGGGGGCAGATTCTTCAGTATCTCTCCAGCTGTAGGCAAGCAGAAATATGTGTTTTAGGGGCCCCTTTACTAAGGTACACTGAAAAAATGGCCTGCAGTAGTGTAGATGCGTGTTTTGGGTGCGCATAGAATCATTCTTCAGCGCACCTGTAAAAAATGCCTTTTTTTATTTTTGCCGAAAATGGACATGCGGCAACATGAAAATTGCTGCGCGTCCATTTTGGGCCTGAGACCTTACCGCCAGCCATTGACCTAGTGGTAAGGTCTCACGAGGTAACTGGGCGGTAATGGTCTATGCCGATTACCGCCCGTGCACCAATATTTTCCGGAGCACATAGCGGACACGTGTCAAAAATGAAATTACCACAAGGGCCTCGCGGTAGCTGACCAGTAACTCAAAATTAACGTGCATTGGGCACGCATAGGCGCCTACGCGGCTTAGTAAAAGGTCCCCTTAAGTTCTTGCTGCTGGAATCATAGCATTGGTGCTACTGATGTATGACATGTTTGCTAAATGTATGTTGAGCTTGGATTTTCTTCAGGTTTTGTACTCTTTCCCAATGTGCATGGCAGTGGAGAGATATATGTTGTTATTGCTCAGATGACTTGAGAATCAGAATATGTTTTTGTATTGTGACTTCCACGGAGGGGGAGTGCCATTATATGTTAAAGGTATTAAAGCAACAATTGCAGGACCTACAGGGTAAAAAAAAGAGACACGTGAGGAAATGGCAAATGTATTTATATTGGTGTGATATAAAGGTCTCCTTCACAGACAGAAGAAATGGATTGAGATTTAATTGAAGACATTCAAAATATAGCTGTGAAAGGGGAAGTACTACTAACAGGTGATTTTAATATGCCAGATGTTGATTGGGGTATCCTTATTCCAGCAGCTGGTAATGGAACCCACACGAGATGGGGCCATACTGGACTTACTGCTTACTAATGGGGAGAGTTTCTGATGTTATAGTAGGTGATCATCTGGCATCCAGTGATCACCAGATGGTGTGGTTTAATATTAAGATAGGTGTGGAAAGTGAAGGTTCTAGACTTTTAAAAAAAAAGTAACTTTATTCAGATGGGGGATTACCTCAAGGAATTGTTGTCTGGATGGGAACATCTGGAAGAAACTGGAAAGCAGTGGGCAAAACTGAAAGAAGCTATTGGAAGGGCAACAAACCTTAAAAGCAAGAGGAAAAGGAGGCCACTTTGGTTCTCAAAAGTAGTAGCTGAAAAGGTAAGAGAAAAGAGGTTAGCCTTTAAAAATTACAAGAGATTTCAGAAAGAGAAAGACAGGCGACAAGATCTGGAAAAGCGAAGAGAAGTTGGTAGAGTAGTCAGAAATGCAAAGATGCAAATAGAAGAAAAAATATCCAATATGGTAAAATGGGTGAGACAAGACATTTTTTAAATATGCTAATGATAGGAGAAAGTGCAAAAGTGACATTGTGAGACTCAAAGGTGAAGGGGAGGATTATGTAGAAGCTGATAAAGAAAAGATGGAATTGCTTATCAAATATTTCTGTTCTGTGTTCACACTGAAGGTTTGGGAGCAGGACCACAGAAGACAAATAGAAAAAGGAATGGAGGGGTGGTAGTCCCTGAATGATTTTCAGAGGACTGTGTTTGTGAGATGCTGGCTAAAATAAAGATGGACACATTGATGGGGCCGGACGGCATACATCCGAGGATACTGAATGAACTTGGGGGAAGTTCTAGTAGCTCCGTTGGCTGACCTTTTCAGTGCTTCTGTACAGTCAGGAGTGGTGCTGGTGGAATGGAGAAGAGCAGATCTGGTCCCGCTAAATAGTAGTAGTAGTAGTAGTCCCTCTCCACAAAAGCAGAAATGAGGACGAGGATGGGAATAGAAAATGAGATGGGGACAAAGTCTGTCCCTGTCCCCACCCCTCCCCGCGAGCCCTGTCTGATCTTATCCACACAAGCCTCAAACAGTTATGATTTTATATTTAAATCATTTTCTTAAAGTATAAAAAAGAAACAATATTCTGTACATTTGTCATTTTATAAATCACAAACAATACAGAACAAGGATCAATAAAACTCCTGTCTCCCTTATCCCTCCCCCTCACAAATATTCCCTCCACTGGAGGGAAAACTAAGCAAGCCAAATTACTACAGAATGCTATATAGAAAATTCATGCTAGCAGAATACCTGGATCACACACAAAGAACACAAATGCCAAATACATAATAGCTGACCAAAAATGATAAACATAAATTAAGCCAAAATCCCAAGAAGCTACACCTTGCGTGTAGTACATCAAAGAAATAGAAAGAGATGCATTTCCTCCTATACTGTCCAAAATAAAAAGATCACACATTCTAGGGATGGTGTTAAGGGAGTGCAACTGACCCCTGGCCAGAGAGTGACCTAAGTCTGCTGGAAGCTGAAGAAGGCACGGTCTGGTAGTGGGCTATGGGCCCCCTCCCTTTGGCTATCTGGTCATTTTATTTTTCAAATCATGTTAGTCCCAGGCTCTGGTTTCTGTTTTCCTCTGTCTTTTCTTTTTTTATTATTATTATTTATTTATATTTTAATCAAATTAAACAAATTGTTACATTTGAACAGGCAATGCAGACAAAAACATTGTTATATGAGAAACAATATTCCTTCCCATAACAGGCAAAATTATTCAAAAAGGAAACAGTTTAATCTTCTTTAGACCACAACAGAAGGGGGAGAGGTCTACCAAATTAAGAAGACTAAAATTTATAAGAAATTAAACAGAGGAAATATGCTTAGCATGCAAACCAATCTTGATACACTTAATTATCTTCAAAAAGTTAACGGTTAGTCAATTTCTTCATATTGATAAATACTTTTAATTGTTCTGGTTGATGGAAAATATATTTTAATCCCAGGTACTTTACAACACATTTGCAGGGGTAATTGAGATAGAAGGAAGCCCCTATAGATATAACTTCTGCTCTTAATGCTAAAAACAGCTTCCTCCTTTCTTGAGTTTGTTTAGTTATATCTGGGTATATCCAAATTCTTTTACCCCTAAATAGTGTCTGCATTTTTTTAAAGTATATTCGTAAGACTGCGTCTAAGTCTTGTTGAAAAACAAAAGACACAATTAGTGTTGATCTTTCAGAATTTACACTCAAAGTTGTCTCTAATATATCAGTAATGTTCAAAGATTCTTCTTGAATTTCCTTTGGAATAGCTGGTAAAGTTGTTACAGGTGGTTTTTTTGAGGAAATGTAATATATTTTATTCAGAGGTGGAATGGAATCAGGGGAAAAGTTTAATACCTCCTGCAAATATAATTTAAATGCATCCAAAGGGTTGATGCCTATTTCTTTCGGGAAATTCAAGAGTCTCAGATTAAGTCTCCGATTAAAGTTTTCTAATAATTCTAATCTACAATGTGTAGCCGTATTATCTTTTACAAGTGATACGGAGACTTCTTTCAAACTGTTAACATCTTGCTTAAGACCTTCCAATTGTTCCTTTGTTTCTTGCTGAGTTGTAGCAAAGGTCTGGGATAAAAATGCAACAGTACTCACTAAATCTTTAATCTCCTTTGCTGAATTGGCCACCGTTAACTCAACTCTCTGGAGAGCCATCCAAATGCTCTCCAGGGTTACCGCCGATTTTTCCCCCCGTGTCGGGGTATGATGTTCAGCCGCTGACATCAGGCTTCCCTCGGAAATCGCCGCTCCTGCTCCTCTAGTCGAGACCACGTCGACCTCTTCCGGGTCGTGTTGGTCACGCCAGGATAGGCGTTCCATGGGAATCGGCGGTGGATGAAGATCTGGAGGGGAGAGTGTTACCTCAAGCCCCAAGTCTCCTAGGGAGTCTTCGCCCGTGGAGACAGCAGGGCCCCTTCCAGAATCCAAGGTAGGTTGCTTCGTGGTATATCTCTCAATAGTCTGCTGCACCGGGGAAGATGTCCTAGTAGCCGAGGCCGCTACTTTCCCCTTGCGTTTAGTATGGGGCATCTTAGTTAAGGAAAACTTGTTAAATTCGACAGACTAACAAAGAGCTCCGACGCTAGCATTCAGCATGCCGCCATCTTGGACACGCCCCCCTCTCCTCTGTCTTTTCTTAACTCACTCACCAGGGACTCCTGGCCATTTCACATTTCTTCTTTCTCCATGCTCACCATCCATCTTCTATCTCTGCGTCTCAATCTTTCCCCATGTTCAGCATCTCCCTTCTATGTGTCCCCTATACTTCCCTGTACATCATCCTCTCCTGTATCCATCTGCACATATTCATCATCACCCCTCTATATCCTTATCCCCTCCCCCTGTGTTGCATCAGAAGAAGGAACCTAGCAGAGGGAAGGCCCCAAAGCAGGCCTGTGGGGATTGCCATCAGTTTACTGAAGGTAGAGACCATGGGAGGGGGGGGTGGGAGGATGTGCAAGACCCATGGGGGCAATAACTGTGATTTGTTTTTTACCGCAGGAGCAAAGCTTTTTACCATTCCCACACCCGTGGTAAAGGAGTCAATTTTTTTTTGCTACCGCGGATTAATGCTGTTTCTGGCGGATCCCCATCCTCTGTCATTCTCTAGTTGGGAACTATAGGCCAGTAAGTCTGACTTCTGTGGTAATTAAATTAAAACACTTTTAAAATAGAGAATAGTGAAGCTTTTGGAATCCAGTGGATTTCAGGATTGAGGCAACATGGCTTCACTAGAGGCAAATCATGTCAGACAATTCTGATTAATTTCTTTGACTGGGTGACCAGAGAGTTGGATTGAGGGAGAGCATTAAATATGGTGTACTTAGATTTTAGCAAAGCCTTTGACACGATTCCGCATAGATGACTAATAAATAAACTAAGTGCCTTTGGTATGTGCCTAAAGTGGCTGATTGGGGGGGGTTCTTTTACTAAAGCTTAGCTCGAATTATCTGCAGCATTGCCCATTTTATGCCTATGGGCCCTGCTGCAGATTGAGTGGAAGGCAAAAGAGAGTAGTGGTAAATGGGACTCATTCTGAGGAATAGGATGTCGCCAGTGGTGTGCCACAAAGTTCCGTTCTTTTTAACATTTTTGTAAGCAATATTGCTGAAGGGCTGTCAGGTAAGGTTTGCCTCTTTGCAGATGACACCAAAATCTGCAATAGGGTAGACACTCCCGAAGGTGTGGATAACATGAGGAAGACCCTAGCAAAGCTTGAAAAATGATCCATAATTTGGCAGCTAAGTTTTAATGCTAAAAATGCAGGGTCAAGCTTTTGGGCTACAAAAACCTAAGGGAGTGGTACAGTTTAGGTGGTGAAGTACTTCTGTGCATGCAAGAGGAGCAGGCTTTGTATGTGATGATCTCAAGATGTCCAAACAGGTAGAAAAGGTGACAACAAAAGCCAGAAGTATGCTTGGATGCATAGGGAGAGGAATGGCCAGCAGGAAAAAATGTTATAATGCCTCTGTATAAGTCTCTGGTATAACCTCACGAGGCCCTGTTTACTAAGCAGCGTTATAGGTGCGTTAACATTTTTAACACGCGTTAACCATGTACGCACTAAAAACACTAACGCACCTTAGTAAACAAGGCCCTTAGAGTACTGTATACAGTTCTGAAGACCACATCTTCAAAAAGATATAAACAGGATGGAGCTGGTCCAGAGGGCAGAGACTAAAAGGGTCAGTGGCAGTGGCGTACCAAGGGGAGGCGGTGGGGGCGGTCCGCCCCGGGTGCACGCTGCTGGGGGAGTGCCGTGCGCCTGTTGGCCGAGTCCGCTCGTTCCCTCCCTGCTGCTCCCTCTGCGCGGAACAGGTTACTTCCTGTTCCGGGGCAGAGGGAGCAGCAGGGAACGAGCGGACTCGGAGCCGACAGGCACGCGCCCCCCCCCCCCCCCAGCAGGTAAAAATGCACCCGGGGGGTAATTTTGCCCGGGGGGCCACGCTGTACCCGGGGGGGGGGGCACATTGGCGATCCACCCCAGGTGTCAGCCAGCCTAGGAACGTCGCTAGTCAGTGGTCTTCATCAGAAAACAAATGGGGACAGACTTAAAGACCTCAATATGTATACTTTGGAAGAAAGGGGGGATATGATAGACCTTTAAATACCTCTGCAGCATACCTGCTTAGGAGATTATTCTCTTTCAGTTGAAAGGAAGCTGTGGAATGGGGGGTATAGGATGAAAGTTTATGAGGACAGACTCAGGAGTAACCTGAGAAAATACTTCTTTATGGAAAGGGTGGTGAATGCATGGAATGGCCTCCTGGTGGAGATGGTGGATATGAAAACTGTATCTGAAATCAAGAAAGCTTAAGACAAGTACATAGTAACATAGTAACATAGTAACATAGTAGATGATGGCAGAAAAAGACCTGCACGGTCCATCCAGTCTGCCCAACAAGATAAACTCATATGCGCTACTTTTTATGTATACCTTACCTTGATTGGTACCTGTCCTTTTCCGGGCACGGACCGTATAAGTCTGCCCAGCACTATCCCCGCCTCCCAACCACCAGCCTCGCCTCCCACCACCGGTTCTGGCACAGACCGTATAAGTCTGCCCAGCACTATCCCCGCCTCCAAACCACCAGTCCCGCCTCCCACCATCAGCTCTGGCACAGACCGTATAAGTCTGCCCAGCACCATCTCCGTCTCCCGCCACCGGCTTTGCCACCCAATCTCGTCTAAGCTCCTTAGGATCCATTCCTTCTGAGCAGGATTCCTTTATGTTTATCCCATGCATGTTTGAATTCCGTTACCGTTTTCGTTTCCACCACCTCCCGCGGCAGGGCATTCCAAGCATCCACTACTCTCTCCGTGAAAAAATACTTCCTGACATTTTTCTTGAGTCTGCCCCCCTTCAACCTCATTTCATGTCCTCTCGTTCTACTGCCTTTGCATCTCCGGAAAAGGTTCGTTTGCAGATTAATACCTTTCAAATATTTGAAGGTCTGTATCATATCACCCCTGTTTCTCCTTTCCTCCAGAGTATACATGTTCAGGTCCGCAAGTCTCTCCTCATACGTCTTGTAATGCAAATCCCATACCATTCTCGTAGCTTTTCTTTGCAATGCTTCAATTCTTTTTACATCCTTAACAAGATACGACCTCCAGAACTGAACACAATACTCCAGGTGGGGCCTCACCAGTGCTTTTTTTGTGCCGGTACGCAACGGTACGGCGTACCGGCACCTTTTTCTCCTCCTCCCCTCCCCTCCCATTATTTCCAGCGATTCTCCGCCTCTTTCTTGCCCTCCCATCGACGTGCAGCGATTTTTCCGTCCCTCCCCTGCCCTCACCTCTCCCATTTCCAGCGATTCTTCGTCCCCCAGCCGTCCTCCTTCACTGCCTGCCAGCCAGCGTCGGAGTCAGAAGCGAACGGTGCAGGCAGCGATTGGCTGGCAGCGTCGTAGCTTCCCTCTGCAAGTCCCGCCTACAACTTCCTGTTTACGCATAGGCGGGACTTGCAGAGGGAAGCTGCGACGCTGCCAGCCAATCGCTGCCTGCACCGTTCGCTTCTGACTCCGACGCTGGCTGGCAGGCAGTGAAGGAGGACGGCTGGGGGACGAAGAATCGCTGGAAATGGGAGAGGTGAGGGCAGGGGAGGGACGGAAAAATCGCTGCACGTCGATGGGAGGGCAGGAAAGAGGCGGAGAATCGCTGGAAATAATGGGAGGGAAGGGCAGGGGAGAGAGAATTGCTGGACATGGGAAGGGCAAGGGAGAGAGAATTGCTGGACATGGGAAGGGCAGGGGAGAGAGAATTGCTGGACATGGGATGGGAGGGAAGGGCAAGGGAGAGAGAATTGCTGGACATGGGAAGGGCAGGGGGGAGAGAATTGCTGGACATGGGAGGGAAGGGCAGGGGAGAGAGAATTGCTGGACATGGGATGGGAGGGAAGGGCAAGGGAGAGAGAATTGCTGGACATGGGATGGGAGGGAAGGGCAAGGGAGAGAATTGCTGGACATGGGAGGGAAGGGCAAGAGAGAGAGAATTGCTGGACATGGGATGGGAGGGGAGAGAGAATTGTAGGACATGGGATGGGAGGGAAGGGCAAGGGATAGAGAATTGCTGGACATGGGAAGGGCAGGGGAGAGAGAATTGCTGGACATGGGATGGGAGGGAAGGGCAAGAGAGAGAGAATTGCTGGACATGGGATGGGAGGGAAGGGCAGGGGAGAGAGAATTGCTGGACATGGGAAGGGCAGGGGAGAGAGAATTGCTGGATATGGATGGGAGGGAAGGGCAAGGGAGAGAGAATTGCTGGACATGGGATGGGAGGGAAGGGCAGGGGAGAGAGAATTGCTGGACATGGGAAGGGCAGGGGAGAGAGAATTGCTGGACATGGGATGGGAGGGAAGGGCAAGGGAGAGAGGATTGCTGGACATGGGAAGGGCAGGGGAGAGACAATTGCTGGACATGGGATGGGAGGGAAGGGCAAGGGAGAGAGGATTGCTGGACATGGGAAGGGCAGGGGAGAGAGAATTGCTGGACATGGGATGGGAGGGAAGGGCAGGGGAGAGAGAATTGCTGGACATGGGAAGGGCAGGGAAGAGAGAATTGCTGGACATGGAGGGGAGAGAGGTGAATCGCTGGGAGGGGAGGACAGGGAAGAGAGAATTGCTGGACATGGAGGGGAGAGAGGTGAATCGCTGGATGGGGAGGGGAGGACAGGGAAGAGAGAATTGCTGGACATGGAGGGGAGAGAGGAGAATCGCTGGACAGGGAGGGGAGGACAGGGAAGTGAGAATTGCTGGACATGGATGAGAGGGGAGAGAGGAGAAATGCTAGAAATGGATGGAGAGGAGAGCAGGAGATAGAGGAGAATTGCTGGACATGGATGGATGGAGGAGTTGGCTAGGAGAGAGGAGAAATGCTGACTTGGATGGAGGGGAGGAGAGAGGAGAAGTGCTGGACATGAATGGAAGGGAGGAAAGAAAAAAGAAGATGCACATGGATGAGGGAAAGGGAAGAGGAGAAAAACTGCACATGGATGGAGAAAATAGGCAAAAGCTGGATCCATGTTATACCTCCTCCAGTCAATTCCATGGAGGAGGACCCAGCTTTTACTTATGGATGCAGGGCAACAAAAGAAGAAGAAAGGAAGAAAGTAAAGAAATAAATGGAAAGGAAGCCCTGGAAATGGAGTTAAGAGAACAGATAGCAGCAGAATCAGAGCCTGGGACCAATATGGATAGAAAAACAAAGTCACCAGACAACAAAGGTAGAAAAAATCATTTTATTTTCATTTTAGTGTTTGGAATTTGTCTTATTTTGCACTGGGTATACTGGAGCTGTAACAGCTTACAGAAATTATTTATAATGAAAAAAAATCAAATTATTTTTTCTCCTATACTAGTATAATATTTTCAATGATGTCTGTTTATATGCGCCATGGCTGGTACAAGGGGTGTGACTAATGTGGGTGTGGCTATAATAGGGGCGGTGCCATGTGTGATGACCCCGCCCACAATGAGTACCGGCACCTTTTTTTCTACAAAAAAAGCACTGGGCCTCACCAACGACTTATACAGGGGCATCAACACCCCCTTTCTTCTGCTGGTCACACCTCTCTCTATACAGCCTAACAACCTTTTAGCTAGGGCCACCGCCTTGTCACACTGTTTCGTCGCCTTCAAATCCTCAGATACTATCACCCCAAGATCCCTCTCCCCATCCATACCTA
Source organism: Microcaecilia unicolor (assembly GCF_901765095.1). NCBI lineage: Eukaryota > Metazoa > Chordata > Amphibia > Gymnophiona > Siphonopidae > Microcaecilia > Microcaecilia unicolor. The sequence continues at coordinate 584,199,277 of NC_044031.1, read as the reverse complement.
TCAGACTCTCCCCGCCTAACACATACATCTCCCGTGGATTTCTACTCCCTAAGTGCATCACTTTGCATTTCTTCGCATTGAATTTTAATTGCCAAACCTTAGACCATTCTTCTAGCTTCCTCAGATCCTTTTTCATGTTTTCCACTCCCTCCCGGGTATCCACTCTGTTACAGATCTTAGTGGACACCCGGGAGGGAGTGGAAAACATGAAAAAGGATCTGAGGAAGCTAGAAGAATGGTCTAAGGTTTGGCAATTAAAATTCAATGCGATATGATTATGTCATAACCACACTCTGTAAGCCACTTTGAGCCTTCAAATAGGTGGGAAAAAGTGGGATACAAATGCAATAAATAAATAAATAAGATCTCTAAGGAAGAGAAAGGGATGGTGGATGGTATGGATGGGCAGACTGGATAGGCCATATGGTCTTTATCTGCCTTCATTTTTCTGTTTCTATGTAAAATATGCGAATTAAATTAAATCATTAAATTCAGAGAAAACTATTTCATCACCCCTGAATTCGTAGAGGGGGTCTTTTACTAAGCCACAGTAGCATTTTTAGCTCGTGGTAGAAATCAGATGATGGTAAACACCAAGACTCCCATAGGAATATAATTTTCTACCTCGATTTCTGATTCTTACCTGAAGATAAAAATGCTACAGCAGCTTAGTAAAACACACCCAGAATGAGTAGTCTTATGTACTTCTAGAAAATCAATATTTTTAATTTCTTCATAGTAGACATGTTTTTAAATACATTTCCTTAGCAGCGGCACGTAATAAATTCTCTCTGAACATTCTGACATGTATTCCATCCTTATTAAATTAACAAGTTTTGAAAACTCTTCAGATAAAGAGAATAATTTGTGTCAACTGCCATTTCTAATTTTCACATAAATGGCAGCCTCAACTTTAAAATTAATTCACTGCTTCAAACATACCTTTTATCTCACTAGAAAGGGCTCTAGTGTTTTTTTTAAATGACCCTATGTTTTCTTCCCCTATGTGCTACCTGGCCTGTGTCATAAATATTACAGGTTTTTAAAGTCTATTTATAGGCTTGCAAACTTGGCTGCCATTTGCCTACATAAATGCTCATATTGCTGTTCACTAACATCAGATGCGGGGGGGGGGGGGGGGGGGGGGGGGGGGAATGTCTGATGTCGTCAAGACACAGATGAACTGCAGAGATGTGTTGAAGTCTGTCCAAGACCACTTCATGCAAATTAATCATCAACAAAATAACAATAAGGCTGAAGTGACCACTTCAGGCACAGGCAGCTCCTTGTGACTCTGGGCAAGTCACTTAACCCTCCATTGCCCCAGGTACGAATGAGTACCTGTATACAATATTAATATTATTATTATTATTATTACATTTGTATCCCACATTATCCCACCTTTTTGCAGGCTCAATGTGGCTTGCAATTCATCCCGGATACTGGAAATAGAAAAGAATGTACATTTGTTTTAGCAGAAGTTTTGGTTATATGATGGTGAAATACATGATAGTGTTAGAGCCAAAGGCATTAGGTACAAGAAGGTGTGAAAGCAAAAGACATTAAAGAACATTCCTGGATATCTTGAAGAAAGTAGAGTTACGCATGTTGTTCTTTATGATATTTCTGTCAAAGAGATAAGTTTTCAGGAGTTTGCGGAAAGTGGTCACTTTGTAGACCGATTTCAGGTTACGTGGCAGTGAGTTCCAGAGCTGTGTGCTTGTATAGGAAAAGGTTGATGCATGCATTGATTTGTATTTCAAGCCTTTGCATTTGAGAGGATGAAGATTGAGGAATGTGCGGGAGGATTTTTTTGCATATCTGGGTGGTAGTTCTATTAGATCCAACATGTAGGCTGGGCGTCACCATGGATGATTTTATGGACCAAGGTACAGAGTTTGAACGTGATGCATTCTTTGAGTGGGAGCCAGTGTAGTTTTTCGCAGAGGGGTGTTGCGCTTTCGTATTTTGGTTTGCCGAATATAAGTCTGGCTGCCGTGTTCTGAGCTGTCTGGGGTTTTTTGAGTATTTGCTCTTTACAACTGGCGTAGAGTGAATTACAATAGTCCAGATGACTAAGTACCAGTGATTGTACCAGGTATCGGAAGACATTCCTTGGGAAAAATGGTCTGACTCGTTTTAGTTTCCACATTGAATGGAATATCTTTTTACCTATGTTTTTTGCATGGTTCTCAAGTGTTAGGTGTCGGTCAATGGTGACTCCAAGGATTTTTAGGGTGTCTGAGACTGGTAGACTTAGATTAGGTGTGTTGATGGTGGTGAATTCCTTCTTGTTGTATTGCGAGGTGAGTACTAGGCATTGAGTTTTTTCGGCATTTAGTTATGTAAGCCGCATTGAGCCTGCCATGAGTGGGAAAGCGCAGGGTACAAATGTAACAAAAAATAAAAACAAATAAAAACAAATTTATTTATTTAGATTTATAAATCATCTTCTGAAAAAAAAGCTCCAATCTGATCAAAATTAGACATGTGGAGAGTAATTTTTATACTAAGTAGTCATCAATGCCTGGGAGAAAACAATATATTACACTAACCTAGACCCCCTCAAAAATCAATATTTAAAAAAAAAACGTAAATTGGTCAGGATTTTGTTTTTTTAATTTAGAAGAATTTTCAATAATTACAAAGAATTCTTAAAGCAATATGCAGGAAAAATACACAAGAAAAAGGACATAGTCTCATTAAAGCATACAAGTCTACATTGTGGGGAGTCGATCAACCTAGCTAAATTCAAAAATTAACATAAAATAACAATTATAAACCATTACATAGAGTCTATCTTTAACTTTGTAGGGGGATACAAGATCTCTCCATATAAATGAGAAAGATTTCCAGGTGCAGTAGATCCAAAAAAAAAAAAAATCACTTCTAGACGTTATGAGGAATTTGTAAGCAAACTTTAAAAAAAAAAAAAAGTCCCTCCTATGACCAAAACCCTGGGTTTCAGCCTCAGGAAGGCTTCACGCCTCAACTGAGTAGGCCTGGCAACATCAGGAAACATAAGCATAGTTTGTCCACAAAAGGCTACATTTTCTTAGGGAAATTTGCTTTAAGAGTTTTTAATTTATGCTCCGTTGAGCCTAATACCACTAAAAGATTGCTCTCTCTTAGTAACTCTATCCTGAGATGACTCAAGAAATTTTTTTAAAGCTAAACTATCTGGAGAATTTAACACATCATAATCACCTTCCTGGTTTCCTGATCTAGCATTCCTAGGTAAATAATATGATAGCTGCCTAATCTCAAAAGTATCCAAACCATGTTGCAGAATGTCTTTTAAGAACATTGTAAACAGCTGCATAGCAGAAAGGTAGTGGGTAATCAGAAAGTTCAAGACAGCACAAGAAGCATTTTCTAATGCTTCCATTTGTAAACATAAAAGTAAATTATCCTTGGCAAAAGCAGCCGAAGCTGATTGACCAAGGGTAAATTGAGACTCCATTTTATCCAAACTTTTCTCTAAAACCTTCAGCCTAGATTCATGATCCCTTAATTTAAGTGAAGCTTCTTCTGTGAACTTGCTGTATAAAAGATTTTCTTGCAGATTTTTATCCATAGCAAGTATAGCTTCAAAGTCATCTTTTAGCGAAACATTATGTTTACCAACCATATTCACTGAAGACTCCTTCAATGATTTATAAGTACTCAGAACTGGAACAGGCATAGAAAATTGCATCTTCTTCAATTGCATTGAAGAAGATGTGGAGGAGCATAATCAAAAGGGGCGCCCAAATTTTCCTGAGGATGTCCTGGCGAAGGGGCAGGGAAACCCGCATTATCGAAACAAGATGGGCATCCATCTTTCGATAATACAGTCGGGGATGCCCAAATCTTGACATTTAGGTCATCCCTAGAGATGGTCGTCCTTAGACTTGGTCGTTTTTGATTTTCAGTGATAATGGAAACTAAGGACGCCCATCTCAGAAACGGCCAAATGCAAGCCCTTTGGTCATGGAAGGGGCCAGCATTCGTAGTGCACTGGTCCCCCTCACATGCTAGGACACCAACCGGGCACTGCAGTGGACTTCAGAAATTGTTCCCAGGTATATAGCTCCCTTACTTTGTGTGCTTAGCCCCCCAAAACCCACTACCCACCACTGTACACCACTACCATAGCCCTTACAGATGAAGGGGGCATCTAGATGTGGGTACAGTGGGTTTGTGGTGGGTTTTGGAGGGCTCACATTTACCACCACAAGTGTAACAGTTAGGGGAGGATGGGCTGGGTTTGCCTGCCTGAAGTGCACTGCACCAACTAAAACTGCTCCAGGGACCTACATACTGCTAGGTATGATATTTGAGGCTGGAATAGAGACTGGCACAAAATATAAAAAAATTTTTGAGGTTGGGAGGGGGTTAGTGACCACTGGAGGAGTAAGGGGAGGTCATCCCCAATTCCCTCCGGTGGTCATCTGGTCAGTTCGGGCACCTTTTCTTGGCTTGATTGTAAGAAAAAAAGGAACAAAGCCGACCAAGTGCTCTTCAGGGACACCCTTTTTTTTTCGATTATGGGTCAAGGACGCCCATGTGTTAGGCACGCCAAAGACCTGCCTTCACTACGCCTCCTACAAGCCCCTGTGAATTTTGGTCATCCCTGCGACGAAAAGCAGTTGGGGATGTCCAAAATCGGCTTTCGATTATGCCGATTTGGGCGACCCTGAGAGAAGGACGCCCATCTCCCAATTTGTGTTGAAAGATGGGCATCCTTCTCTTTCGAAAATAAGCCTGATAGACTCACTTACCTTAGAAATGAGAGAGGGAGCCTCTGACAGTTACAAAACCTTGGAGGCCAATGCTCCTCGAGCCCGAGTAGCATCTTCTGACTCTCATAAAGCAACAGGTTGCAGGGGTGGGGTTCTTTCCCCTGATGACAAGGAAACATCCGGGGAGGATGTGACATTCATGGCATTAGATGGTACAATAGTTGTTGCAGCTTGTAGGTGGAAATCCATGGGCCAGAGCCTTCTTTTGACCTCCCTTTCACTTCCCCATTTGAAGTGGAGCAGAGTCCCATGCTCCTAAGTTGCTCTGTTGGGGCTCCAAAGGGGCAGGACCTGCCCCTCTAATTATATCCCTCTGGGCACAAGCCCATGGCCATGTGCCCTCATCCCATGGTAAAGATGCGCTTAAGTAGATGGAAAAGACCCACTCTTGTGACTCCAGTGGGTTAGGCATTCATACCTCTGCCTGAAGGGAACATTACAAGGCACTGGAATGAGTCCTAAATGTTCTGTGGTAAGGACACGCTTAAGTACATGGAAAAGACCCACTCTGGTGGCTCTAGTGGGTTAGGCGTCCACACCTCTGCCTGCAGGGATCACCACAAGGCACTGGGACAAGTTTCAAGTGCCCTGCAGTAAGGATGCACTTAAGTAGATGGAAAAGGCCCACTATGGTGACTCCAATGGGTTAGGCGTCCACATCTCTGCCTGCAGGGAACATCAGAAGGCACCAGAATGAGTACCCTTGGTCAGGTTTTTAAATACCAAAAAATCTTATGTACACTCCAAAAATATACAAAAATAATATGTGTGCCTTTATTGTGCAGCTAAAAACCACACATGGAGGCATGAAAGAACCACCATCATAGCACATCTGCAATAACAATTTCAAGGTTCACACCCCAAAAGAGGGAGAAAATAATATCCAGTACTTCAGAAATGTACATACCTTTTTCAAGAGTCTCAACAGGTGTGCAGATCTTAAGATGAATGTTCAAGTATTGCAGCATCATTTATGCTGAATGCAGTGGCGTACCAAGGGGGGGGGGGCGGGGGGGGGCGGTCCGCCCCAGATGCACGCCGCTGGGGGGTGCTGCGGCGTGCACCTGTCCCTCCGAGTTCGCTAAACTTCATTCGTTCACTGCAGCTTCCTGTTCCGGGGCAGAGGGAGCTGCAGTGAACGAACAAAGTTTAGCAAACTCGGAGGAGCAGGCGCGCGCCGCGGCACCTCCCCCAGCGGCGTGCACCTGGAGGTGGGTGTCATCTAGCGGGGGGGGTGTCATCTAGCGGGGGGGGGGGCGCATCGGCGCTCCGCCCCGGGTGCCATCCAGCCCAGGAACGCCACTGGCTGAATGCAAGAACCATCAAATTAGAAAGGTTCAAACAGCATAGAATACTGCTGCCTGCATGGTCTGCAGGATACCACATTACTCGAAAGCCTCCCCTTTACTTCTAAAATTATATTGGCTTCCACTAAAGGCTAGAATTATCTTTAAACTATGTGTATTTGTATGCCAGATCTTGTATGGTATGTCTCTTTCATACATGCAAAACCTCACTGAACTGCCTAAATGAAATACTTTAACCACTTCTAGAGACTTCTTATCTCTTCATTAACCTTGCTGTAAGAAAGTTATCTACAAATCTATTCATACTGCAGGCTTTTCTTATCAAAGCACTAAGAAATGGAATTCATTACCTAAACATCTTAGATTCCTAGTAGACTACTATAATGCCCTTCCGCAAAATGCTGAAAACATTCTTGATGAGTACTGCTTTCAATAATGACAAAATATGATTCAACTGTTAATGATATTATCTGTCTTCAATGGTTCTCTGATAGTAATAATCTGTCTTTTGGTGTGATTTAATAATCTACGCTTACTGTTAACTTAACCTTTTATAGTTTGCTTGTAAGCCACATTGAACTTGAGCCAGAAAGAAAGAAAGAAAGAAAGAAAGAAAGATTCACCATTAAACTTCTTTTGTGTTTCACCAATGGTTCACCATTAAACCAATGGTGGTTTCTTCAGGGGAGAATGTTGAAATCTCATATCTTCTATCTTCCTATTTCGCCACCTAAAATACAAATACTCCCACAAGTCTCTTCAAAATATCAAGCAATTAAACAAAAATGTCAGTCTTCAATACTCAAAAATATCATACATATTATTAGGCAACAGTAACGTCTCCGTGTTTTTTGCTAATTGTTATCATGTTAAGGATCAGACGTCGGCTTTCAATAGTTAGCCATCATCAGCAAACTCAAATTCAAACTAAAACAATACTGCTAAGGATTATAAAGAATACCATTCTATTTCTCTGTTTAACCCCATGGGTTCCACAGTTTGTTGACTAAAAATATATTTTTGTTCCTTTTGAAGCAGCACTTGTGTAATGGCCCCCTTCCTGGGTGTGAACCTTGCAGTAAAGCTGCAGACTGCAAGTCAGCTAACTCATGCTGTGTCTGTTCCCAAAGCACCACCAAAGGCACTGTTTTGTTTTATTTTTTTCAATGTGCAAATGCAACTCAAATCTTTAGCTATTCTCTGTTTAATTCTCCTCATAGTCTGACCTATATAGTAAAGTGCACAGGGGCATTGAATAGCATAAATAACTTGAGAAGAATTACAGTCTGTATGCTGATGAAACTCAAACTGTCCTGTCCTAGGATGGATAATAAAATCAATCTCCATCGAGTATTGACAATAAATGCAATTATTGCATTTAAAATGACGTAATGGAAGAGAAGACATTTCAACAGGACTTAAAATAGAGTGAGATAATACATCACCTAGATTAATTCACTCCACAAGCTATTCCCCCCCCCCCCCCCCCCCCTGTTTACTAAGCCCTACTTGTGGTTGACTTGCACTAATGCCGACACAGCCCATCTTCTTCTCTCACCTACTAGCTGTCCCATTCCCTATCTCACTCCTTCCTCAGCCCTCCAGTCCCGTTACCATATTTCTACCCTCTGTAAACACTATCCTTTCATTCATTTCTTTACCACCCCTCCTCCCTCCTGGCCTCTCTCGCACATGGTTCCATCATTCCCAGCATCTCCCTTCCTCCACCCTTCTAGTCCAGCATCTGCTCCCTCTTTCTCCCCTCTCCATCCTCATAGCCTCATCTCCCTGTTCCTTCTCCCTTCCTTTTTGTCCTATACCCCATAATCCAGCATTTCTCCCTCACTTCCCTCACTCCCATTGTTCAGCATCTCTTTATCTCTTCCTTCTGCTCCTGGATCTAACATCTCCCTCTTTCTCCCCTCTCCCTCCCTCTCTCCTATTGTCCATCTCTCTTTCTCTCCCTTCCTCCCTTCAACCATCATGTCCAGTATTTCTCCCTCTCTCCCCCATGCACTCTCTCCCTCCCCTCCACCTCTATGTCCAACATTTCTCTCTCTATCACCCCTCTCCTCTCTCCATGCAGTATCTTTCCCTCACTTTCTTACCCCTCTCCACCCCCTTGCTTCATCTTTCCCTTCCTCTCCTCCAACCCATATTCAAAAATTCTCCTTCACTTCCCCCCCCCCCATTGTCCACCATCTCTCTCTTTCTTTCTTTCTTCTTTCTTTCTTTCTTTCTTTCTTTCTTTCTTTCTTTCTTTCTTTCTTTCTTTCTTTCTTTCTTTCTTTCTTTCTTTCTTTCTCTCCCTCCCTCCCTTGTGCCCCGGGTCCAACATCTCTCCCTTCCTCCCCTCCACCATCATGCCCAATATTTCTCCTTCTCTCTCCCCTATGCAACATCTCTCCCTCCCCTCCAACCCTATGTCCATTTCTCCCTCTCCTGCCCCTCTCCCCTCTCCATGCAGTATCTCTCTCTCTCCCCCTTTCTCCTTTGCTGCATCTCTCCTTTCCTCTTATCCTCCCTCCACCCCACATCCAACTATTTTCCCTCTCTCGCCCCCATCCCACTGTACAGCATCTCTTATTCATTCCTTCCCTCACCCCACCCACCCCACAACTCTCCCTCTGACCCTCTCACTTCAATTGGTCCTGGGTAGGGGCAGCGATTCCCACACGCTGCCTGCCACTAACCCGGAAGCCTCTCCCCTGTTGATTCCCACTGCCCAGGCAGAGAAACAGGAAATTGTGACAGAGGAGGGAGGGACACAGCAGAGGAAAAGCTTCCAGGTTAGCATCAAGCAGTGTGTGGGAATTGCTGTTACTATCCGAGACCCATTGAATAGAATGAAGCAGGACTGCGGGAGCCCAGCCTGTTCCCTCCATGCCATGCTGTCAAGGGGCACCCACTGCTGGGTGGACCTGAGCCTAAACTGAGCGGGCCCACCCGTGGCTATGCCCCTGGATGAGACAGCTGTCCCTGCAGCTTGAGGTACTGCTCCACTGGCACTGCTCTGGTCAGTTATTGTTGCAGCCATGTAACTTCTGCTTTGGTAGCTTCTACTTGGGTCTGATAGGCCCGGGTCTGGTCTGTCAGCTGGCAGATCTGGGATTGGAGCTCCTTAGCCTTGTCTTGCTGCTGCACCAGCTCTTCCTCTGCTACTGCTAGACACTTCCCTTTCTCCTTTACTTTCTAGATCCAAACGCTTATTTGCTCAACATTCTCCACTGAGACGCTCCCTTTCACAGTCTCCTCAGTTACTGAAGTGTGTGGTTTCCTTCTACCTTTTGTCCAGACTGTTTTTCTATTAACAGAGTTGCCTCCCTCAACTCCTCACAAGTTTGGTTTCCTGTTCTTGAAGGGTTTCATTTGAAGCCTTCAGGACAGTTGTTTGTTCAGAAACATAGGCCATCTCTTCATCCTTGGACTCCAGTCTCTGAATCAACTCTTTTCTTTCTCTGTCACAATTTGCTTTCTCCTCAGTGAAAACCTGATAGCTCCTTTTGAGCCATCCTTTCTCCATTTGCAGCTCTTCCTATGAGGAGATTTTGCTGCTTGAGCTGGTCATGTGATTGAAGCTCAGCCGACTCACTCTCCCATTGCACTGCTGCAATCTATGCATGCTCGCTCATGGAGCAGGTCATATGCCAGTCTCTGAAGCCTCTCCATGGAAGATTCCATCAGCATCATCTACTTCCTCATGCAGGTGACCTCTGTCCTGCTCTCTAGGCTCTTTTCCAATGCTGTGACCTCCTGTTTTTTTTTGTTCAAGGGGCTCCCATAATCCTTTAGGTTCTGCTTCCACATACTCGCTAGTTTGCTGGGCAAGATCTTCTAGTACTTTCCCTTTCTGTCTTGCCAGACTGTGTTTTGACTCTCAGCTGAGCACTTAACCTGGTTCAGTTACTCCGCCCGGTGGACAAGCAAAATTTCCCAGGACTGTAGCTCCTCTAGCTTGGACTGTACATCTGCCTCTGCAGGATCAAAACTCTGGGACTTAGTATCTGCCCTCTTGTTCTCTTCCATTTGCTGTACACATCTTCCTTGGGGACCTTGTTTCAATATCGTCTTGGTACATGGACCTTGTCTTAGGTCCTGTGCTTGTTCTAGTTGCAGTTGAAGTGCTTCCTTCTCTTCTTGCAGTCTCTGGCATTTCTGTTGTGCCTCACCCAACTTCCTGGTGAGGTCTTCATTGTAAAGATGGGCTCCCTTTAGCTATGCCTGAAGCTCCCTAATCTCTGTAACCTTGTCAGAGGATTCCTATTTCTGAACCAGGGGCATAGCTAGGTGGGGGCCACAGGAGCCTGGGCCCCCCCTGGTTTGGCTGGCAGGGGTCCCCAACCCCCGCCAGCCAAAGTTTTCTTCAGCGCCGGTCTCCGGCACAGCCGTGTTCGCTGCCCTGCTCTTTCTTCTTGCTGACATTCTCCTGTGCACGCTCCTTTATGTGAAACTGCTCAGGGAGCAACATGCCTGCCAGCAAAGGTATGACTAGCGTGCCCACACGGGTGGGGGGAGGGAGAGGAATTAATTTCCCCTCCAGTCCACCCTTGGGGGACCCCCCAAAAAAATTGCAGGGCTGGCTACGCCCAGAGAGAGAGCACACTACTGGATTCCAGGGATGTATGTAAGTTTTTGGAATCCTGGTAAGATTTGATCACTAAAAGGTCAACATTGATTATAGTTTTACAATTTAAAGAGTTGATATTGGCAGTATAAAGCCTATTTTCCTTTAAAAAAAAAGGATGGATTAGTCAATTGAGTTCTAACATAATCTTGTTATGGACAGACCATAATGATGTTCCCTCAGCTCAACTGAGACGGAAGGCCTTTTTATGGTTAAACCAAGAGTTTTGTCTCTGAGGGTTTCTTTTCCCCTTAAATTTCCATAGAAATGCCTGGTTACTCAAGCAAAGAATCATTATTTGTTTGATGATGTAACACAGTTGGAAAATTTCCTTTAGGACAAATCAGTGGTGCAATAAGACAATAGCAGCCATTTCCTAAGCCACACTAAAATGCAGCCTGCGCGCTTTGTGACGTGTGCGTTTCCCACACAATGAGGCCACTTTTAGTGTGGCTATAAAATTGCCACAATTTCTTTTTTTCTATTAAAGGCCACATGCCAATTTCCCAATTAGCATGTGACCATTAGTGCATGAACCCTTAATGCCACCTATTTATTAGGCAGTATAGGCTCTCACGCTAACCTCGCACTAATAGGGCAGCGAGTGGAAATTTAACCACACTAACCAATTAACACAGGTCACGCCTACTCTCGCCTCCAAACACGCCCCCCATGCTAAAAAATAAAATCTATTTTATAGCACGTGGGTAGCATATGCCAATTCCAAAAGTATCACCGGAAGCCTGAGCACATTACGCAGTATTACTTTTTAGCGCGTGGTAAGCAAGCGTTAATGCTTACCGCCGCTGAGTATAAGGGCCCCAATGATACCTAAAGCCATATTTATGTTGGTTAATTTGATTTTTGTGGGAATGGATTAGTCAATTGAGTTCTAACATAATATAACTTGTGTTCAGTTTTTCCTTTTCTGTTCATTGAATAGGATGTTCTTGAACTCTAATTAGTGTTACTTCCCCTTGAGGTGGACTCTATGCTGCTATATCATTGGATTTGATTTTCTTTGTGAAATTATGCTTGAAGCATTTCTATGTATTATAGTTCATTTGGAAAAATTTTGCAAATAATAATAATAAAGGCTATATTACATCCCTTTCCCTGCTGATGATACCACTTTGACCTTCTTAGAAAAGGCGATATATCAAAGTACCAATTAAACATTTATGCACCGAAGTATACTGTTAGCCTTTCCTATTGTTTTATTACATTGACTAGCTACCTTCAAGTTATTCCTGCATCTCTTTCCTATTGTTATGTGTTCTTCTACTTCTAATTGATTAATAAAAGCTAATGGAATTTTGTGTTCCCAAATGCATAATTTTACACTGTCTTTGCCCTGAAGTACAGTTTTAAGTCCTGTTTCATTTTTACTTTTTTCCTGGGGTGTCTGCTCTTTTTTTGTTTTTAATTTGTGAGGTCTTTATTGAATACCAAGAACCAGTGCAATATTAGAAGTACAATCTTATACAGAACGTACATGATAAACAAAAAGAAACACGTCTCCCCTAGAGGGGTATGCAGCCTTGGAGAAGCAAAAGGATTCAGTTACTTCTAAACCTTTTTCAGTTCCCCCTCGTGAAAAGGCGCCACCCCCCCCCCTCCCCCCAGCCAGCCGGCATTCTGGAGCACAGGGTAAAAAGCCCTATAAATGTTGATAAGAACAATGAGTCACAAAAGGTGCCCAAATAGCCTCCCATTTAGCAAACGTATGGTGATGAGTAGCCAGCAAACGCTCCATGTCACAAATGTACCAGGAAATCGGACGACCCAACCATCTCTGTAACTGATGTTGAATGGCTCTCCAATAAGCTTTGGCCTTCACACAACTCCACCAAAGATGGCCCATAGTGCCCTGTTCCCCGCATTCCCTCAAGCAAAAAGAAGGGGCCCCAGGAAACATATGACGTACAGGAGTAAGATACCATCTGAACATTACTTTAACTGCATTTTCCTTAAAAGGCACTGAAACAGACACCTTCAACAAAACCCTCTCCATAATATTCCAGTCATCATCCTCAGTAGAAATCCACAGCTCACATTGCCAATTTTGATGATAGGGGGTAGGGAAAGGGTTTGGGAATTGATATGGTTACAATCAAAGCAGTTTACATATTATATACTGTGATAAAAACAGTGGTTGCCCTACCCTGAGGAGGCTGCTAGATGGCGCTCTCCTGCCAGAAAGAGGGAAAATGCCATGATATGGTCCCTAGAGGGAGCTCCAAGTGGGACATCAGGGTAAGGTCCTGAAGGGGCCAGCAGAGGGAGCTCCAGCTAAGGCCTGTTAAGAGAAACTCTTCCAGAACGGGAAGGAGGGGCCCAGAAGGGGTGTGGTGGACTATTAGCAGCCCTATATATATAAACAGTGCCTCCTGAGGAGCTAAGAGGAGGAGAGAGGGGAACCTGAGGAGCCTGCAAAGCCTGCTGGAGGAGGAATACCTGGAAGAGGGAAGAGAGAGCGATGAGACCCTAAAAGTGAAGGTACTTACCAGGCCATGTTGTTGATGGACTTGTGACTTATTTAAAATGAACTAACAGCCGTGTTAATGACAGTAAGGGAAGTCCTATCCGGGGGTGGTGGCTGTTTTACACTGAGATCCCCTGTCTCCCAAAGTAAAGGGGCTCAGTGTATTTGCAAGTGAATGATAACTGGGAAGAAGTTGTTCCCCACAAGACTGAATCCAAGTACTAATAAATTGAATTTGCATTTGTTGACTGCCTAATTTGCATATTGATGAAGGCTGGAGAATCCGAGTTATAGTTCCAGGGAAGTGCGATGGGTCACTGTCCGTGAACCAGAGGAGTGACCGGGGCACGGTGGACATAACTGGAAAGGATTTCCAGTGGGAGGAAGGCTTGTCAGAGCAGTCACCCTGAGTGAAGAAGGAGCCCAGGATATAGAGGTTGGTGATTGCAAGTTGCTGGGGGAGGACCTGCCAGAGTCCTGCACAGGATCCCAGGCCAGTGAGGCTGGGTGGAGGGCAGGAAGATTAAGCGTCTTTACCAGTTGCTCAGAAGCCGAGTGCAGTAAGGCAAGGCAGAGAGCAGGTGAACCTGGACAGGAGCCACTAGAGGGCCTCAGCATACAGGAGGGAAGTGTGCCAAAAGGTCAACTGACTAAAGGTCGGTTCTGGTGGGGGACCAGAGAACTCAAAGTGAAGCCTCAAAAGAGGAGAAGCCTCGTCATAACAATACAGATACTTATTTTGTACCTGGGGCAATGAAGGGTTAAGTAACTTGTCCAGAGTCACAAGGAGCTGTAGTGGAAATCAAACCCAGTTCCCCAGGTTTTCACGCCACTGCACTAACCACTAGGCTACTCCTCCAATCCTGATGGAGAACATAAGGGTAAATCTGCTTCCACTGCAATTTATACAAACAAGAAATCAAGCCTTTAGGTCCTCTAGAATCCTTACAAAAATCTATTTCCTTTTGTTTATTAGGAGTCGCAGACAAAGAAAATGTCACAATTGAGTATAAGCATAAATCTCATGAGGTCATACTTGATACTCCTCCACTAGCATAGAGAAAGGAAGAAAGAGTTCTTCATCAAAAATATGACCCCAAGTGGCCAAGCCAAGGGAAGCCCAGCAAGTAAAGGCACCAGGAACAAGACTCGTAGGGAAAAGGGGATTGAAAACAATTGGAGTATGATGGGACAAAACCAGGTCATAAGTAGAGAAAAGCATGTCCCAATAGTAAAAAGTGGTAGAAATCAAGGGCCAGAGGCCTCCCCTGAGATGACAATTAAGTGACGCAGTAGAAGAGGTCCTATGAAGGCTTGCTCCAAATGATCCCAAAGTTTATGGGGTGGTGCTTGAAACCATTCAATCGCTGACTGCACCTGGGCCACCTTATAATACCAAAAAACATTAGGTATACCAAGGCCCCCTTTCTTTTGAACCATGTAAAGAAAGGAACGAGGTAGATAGAGTCTCTTATTCCGCCAGATAAACCGAATCAAGCGGTCCTGCAAACCAGATTAAAACCCCCTTGACAGTCTGAGAGGAAGAACTTGAAACACATACACCAAGCCGGGTAAAATATTCATTTTAAGCATAGCTATTCTGCCAAACCAAGACAAATCAAAACAGTTCCAGCGATCTAGATCCCTATAAAGCTCCTGAACCAGGGTGGGATAGTTGGCCTAGAACAAATTAGATATGATGAAGTGAGAGTAACACCTAAATATTTAATCCCGTGCTGCACCCACTGGTATGAAAAGGAAGACTGAAACATATCCAAAACCACCGGGGAATGTCAATAGCCATGGCCTCCATTTTTGTCACGTTAATTTTAAAACCAGAAACTGCAGAATACTCTGTAAGAACCTTCATCAAATTAGGAATAGTGACAAAAGGTCAGGTGAAGGAAAGCAACATGTAATCCACAAACAATGCCAATTTGTAGTCCCAATCCCCCATGAACACTCATGATGTCTGGTTGGAACAAATTGCCACTGCTAAGGTCTCCATCACCATAGCAAAAAGCATTGGGGACAAGGGACAACCCTGATGTGTACCCCGAGTTAAGGAAAACATTACAGAGTTACCCCCATTAATACGAACACATGCCTTAGGGGAGGAATAAAAAGCCTGAATCCAGGTCTGAAAAATAGGGACCCACACCAAAATGCTCCATCACCTGTATCATAAAGGTCAATGAATTCTATCAAATGCGTTTTTCAGCATCTAGCTCTAAAAGGCACAGTGGAAGATAATTCTGCCTGGCATGATAAGGTAGATCAACCATCCACCTCATATTATCCATTGCTTGCCGATGAACTACAAAGCCCACCTGATCAGGGTGTTATTAAAGAAAGAACAACAACTGCTAGCCGATTAGCTAAAACCTTGGCCAAGAGTTTGATATCAGAGTTAAGAACCGAGATTGGGTGGTAGGATGCACATTCCATTTTATCCTTCCCCAGTTTAGAGATCACCGCTATCCAGGCCTCTGTCATAGAAGGGGGCAGGGCCTCCCCATTTCAGACCTAGTTTAGAATGTTAGCCAAAAACAAGGCCAATTTGCCCACAAAATGTTTATAGAAATTGTTTGACAGACCATCCAAACCCGGGGCCTTATCTATTGGTAGGGCCTTGATAACCTTCTTGACCTCATCCGGGGTAATAGGACCATCCAAGCACATGCGTTGTGCCACTGTCAACTTAGGAAGATCACGAGAAGACAAATAGACCTCAATCGCATCCTGCCCAATAGTGGGATCCTTAGAATAAACAGTCTGACAATATTCTTGAAAATGGGATCAAATTTGAGACGATTTAACCACAGTGACCCATCCTGTCCTGGCATGTGAGCGGGACCAGTGCACTACAAATGTTGGCTCCTCCCATGACCAAATGGCTTGCATTTGGCCATTTTTGACATGGATGTCTTTGGTTTCGAAAATCGTCGAAAGTCAGAAACGTCCATATCTGGGGATGTCCAAATCTAGGGACGTCCAAATTTAAGGATTTGGACGTCTCTGACGATATTTTCAAAATGAAAGATAGACGTCCATCTTGTTTTGAAAAGACGGGTTTCCCCGCCCCTGAATTTCGTCGTTTTGTAAGGACGTCCCTTTCAAAAATGCCCCTCCATATCACTTATAATTACTGGTAACTATTGACTTATTTTATCATATTAAAACCCTTATCCATGGGAATGAACCATGCAAACATATAAGATTGCACTGGATGGCGATCTCTGCAAAAATAATTATGATACAGATTGTTTCTTTTTTTATGATTTAAATTTCTTTATTATTATACAGCACAAAACAATATAATATTGCAATTTGTAATAATCGTCAAAATTGATCAAAATTCTTTTAACAGAGGTTGAAATTTACTTTTATCACCTTCGTCCAATACTTTAAAGAAATATAGATCCAAGAAAGTAAGAAAATTATTTTTAAATCACATATTAAATCAAAACTGGGAGTGCTGCTGACCCATTATCCTCCTCCTAGCTATCTTACACAGTGTTCATTCTGTTACTTAACTATCACATTTACATTCTGTTCTTGATTAGAAATCAGGAAATTTTCTAACTGTTTAGGTTCAAAGAATTAATATTTTTAGATTGAAATAATATTCGACATATACATGGAAATTTGAGCACAAAATTGGCTTTAATAGCCAAAGTCCTTTGATGCAATGCTAAAAGAGCTTTGCGTCTCTTCTGTGTTTCTCTAGCGAGATCTGGATATATTCTTATCTTGGATCCTAAAAACAGTGAACCTAAATATCTGAAGAAAAGTCTCAAAACCATGTTATGATCCATTTCTAGGGCAAAAGATACTAAGGCTGTTGTTCTTTGAGTAATAACTTCCAATGAGGATTCACTAAAGGAAGTTAAGTTCATACCTTCTCCCCTATGTGCTTGAGAAACTGTAGCACCATCAGTATTACTCTGAAAATATTGTACCCGCACTATGGGAGGTAGTAAGTCACTCGACATCCCCCAAACCTCAATTAGATATTTTTTAACCATCTCCACCGGTGTAATTATTGGAGACATAGGAAAATTAGTAAACCGTAAATTAAGTCTCCTGGATTGATTCTCTAAATATTCTATTCTTCGTAAAGTGTAATTTCTTTCTTTAATGGAAATTTGATTCAAAGTTTCAAGTTTCTGTAAATTTTCTACAATTTGTTCCAACTCGGAGACCTGCCGTGTACTTATTTGCTCCTGACCTAACACTGCCTCGGTTAGGACCTTAGAATGTTGAGCAGTCAAAGTTTGTAAAGAAGAATGCAAGTTAAAAGTCAAGTCCCAGAGTGACTCCATTGTCACTACGGCAGGTCTATTAATTAGCCCCGATGGCAAGACAGGAGTAGGGGTATTAAGGATCTTTTTCAATTCAATTTTTGAGGAGAATTTCAAAGATTGTGATCCTACCCGATCTTCCTCCACCTTCTCCGACACGGAAGGGCTCCCTCCATGTAAATTCTGTTCCTCTTCTGGAAGCCAAATAACAGTCTCCAAGTCCATGCCTCCTCCTGGCTGCGGGGGAGCCACACGTTTGACGGGGCTCAGAGAAACCCCGTCTACACTGCCAGCCATTACAGATGTATCGGCACCGATAGCGGGGGAAGACTGTCTGGGTCCCGACGCTATCCCATAGCGCTCTAACATCGCTTGCTTCGGAGGGTGAGTTCCAGCAGAGGCTGAGGGATTTTCCCTTACTTTCCCTCTTCTTTTACCCATCTTACGAGGGATTCAGAATCCACCTTAGCAATAGTATGGAGCACTACTGAGGGCGTCTAATGCTGCTACTCGCTAAGACGCTATCTTGGATCCTCCCTTTTAATGCTTACATACAGATTGTTTCTAGGATGATTAAATGGAGTAATTTAGGTGCTTTCAGTACTGATATTAGGCATCGATATATGATGTGAAGTCTCTATATCAGGAAAGAAAGATATAATAAATATTTTGTTAAGATTTGACAACCTGTCTTTCAGGAATAAATATTGACAAAATGATCAAAAACAATAAGACGTTTTTCGCTGGTGGCCAGTAAATCAATTTTTTTTTCTCTACTTTAAAACTCAAGGAAGCAAATGCTTATTGCAAAAATCCATTCTTCTTTTAGGACCATAGGTAAGTATTTCCTCCACAGGCTCAAAAGAACTTATTTATCACACACACATAAAAAGTAAATGACGCTTTTAATAATTCATGAGAGATTGTGCTCACAATTCAATGGAGTATTTTTAAAACAATTCTTAGGGGGGATGATTATAAATATCAGTGCTCAACAGAGTAGGCTAAAGGAATGGGTTAATTTTTTTTTAAATGCACATTTGCAAAACTCAAAATGTACAACATACAAGTAGTTGCTATGTTTCTAAAGATGATTTGCAATTATATATATATTTTTTTTCTGTGAGGACCTGAGAGTTGACAGCAAAAAAGGGGAAAAGCACTAGGGTACATTGTAAATCTCTATCTCACAAAATGCTTGCACTTTGGCAGTTCTGTACCTCATCTTCTTCTTGGAGATGGTGCTTGCTTATGGTCTCCAATGCATCCATGTAGGATTTGCCAATGCAATCAGAGCTTTTTTATGTAGGGGTATGTTTACTAAGGTGCGCTAGCATTTTTAACGCACCTGTAAATTTAAGACGTGTTAAACGCTAACACACCTATACATTTCTATGGTTGTGTTAGCATTTAACATGCATTTACGGGCATTAAAAATGCTAACTCGCCCATAGCGCCACTTAGTACACATAGGTGTTTATTTATTATTATTATTATTATTTATTTGGGCTTGATATACCTCAAAATAGATCCAAACAGGCAACTAAACAGTTCACAGGAATATTTTCAAGTACAATGCATGTGAAAATGCCAGCCAGAGTAAAAAAGAAAGGCCAAGAAGGGCGCTTAGAGGAGGAGGATTGGAAAACCAGGGAATAAAGGTAAGTTTTAAGAAAGTCTTTGAATGAAGGAAGGGAGGGGGTGGACCAAAGAGAGGGGGGAAGAGAGCTCCAAAGCTTAGGGCCTAGATAGCTGAAAGCAGTGTCATGAAAAATTGCTTGCCCTTATGTAAGCTAGACCTTCAAACTGGTCCCAGGAAGTCAGCTGCTAAAACAATAAGCAATACCATAATCTCAGTGTCAGTTTATTGTGTTAGTAAAAGGCTGCCTATAATTGTGTTGACAAAGTTTGCTGAGGCCTGCTATAATGCATATATATTAAGAACAAATGGGCAATATGACTTCATGTTTCAACAAGTAGACAGAAAAGCAATTCTCTTGGACTAGAACTAGTACATACAGGGCCGGCCCTAGGGTTTCTAGCGCCCTCCTGCAGTCTATTAGTCGGTGCCCCTACCCATCCAGAGGCGGGATCACTATGGCTCCGCCCCCACAGTAGACACACCCCTTTTACCAGCCATGGCATCATTGAGAATATTACACCAGTATAGAAGAAAAATAACTTAGCACACAGACCAGGAATTAGGAGAACAGACAGTCTTGCCAACTCTGAAAAACAATGTGTTATCAAAATTTCAGAATCTAACAAACAGATCCCTATTCAGACACTTGGCCCTGCAGTCACACATGTAGAACAGAGCTAGCCCCTCTTCAAATTCTTCAAAAATTAACCTGAAATCCTAAGAAGTTAGACTCTGCATGCAGCACAATAGCCTTCCCATGGAGCACAGCTTAGGATCTAGCTAGGACAGACTTAATCAGCATAAACTAACATATTCTACAATCTGAGTTGGACAGACTAACAGGAGTTACTGAAGTGGGAATGAGAGATAGGTGATGGTTAGGAATTGAAAGCAGGCATCTAGCCCTCCTGTCCTGTGAGTTGCTGTGTTGGGGGTGGGGGTGGAAAAGGGTGGGTCAGGTGCAGCACTAAACAGCAGTCTCTGACAAAACAAGGGTCCAGGCTCTGCTGTGCTGTCTCTGTCGGAGCCCTCTCTGGGCAGAGGACAGAGGTTAGCTGAGCTCCCACAAGTTATTTCAGAGCCAGATTCAGTTGGAGCAGTGACGTCCTCTGACAAACACAAGGAGGGTATTTCTCTGCTTGGGAGGGGGGAGGGGACGGGACAGAGAGCTGACAGCTTTGGAGCCAGACTGAGATGCGCAGCAGAGATTAGATACTCAGCAGAGGTTGATTGCTTGCAAAGTGACGCCCTTGAAGGCATGCGCCCTCCTGCAGTGCTTACCCTGCTTACCGGGTTTGACCGGCCCTGAGTACATATGTCTTCTTCTGGCCTAATTTTCTCTCTTCTTCCCTATTCATCCCCTGTACTCATACTCTATTTGTAGATGATGTAACATTTTTCATTCTAAATGTTGATTGGTAGAATTATTAGATTAATGGGTATCGGTGTGAATAGGCTGCATTCATTTTCAGTTGGAATTTGTAACTTTTGGGTGGTAACACAACTGTCCATGAGTAGTACTTTATGCATATGCACCACAGATTTTCCAGGATTATTTCATTTCTTTCCCATAGCTCTCAACCTTTCTTCTGTTGTGACATACCTGACAGATAATGTTCATATATGTGACACACTGAACACTAAAATTCACAGCTGAATGAAAACATTCCTAAACATTTCCTGGTCAATATTCGGCCAGCAGTGGTCAGAGGTTTTGTAAACACTGACCATTCCTAGTCCCGGGTAGTCAATGCCAGGCTATGTGTTGGCATTGGCATTGAATATCCAGGCATGACCAGATTGTTACTGGCTGTCAAAACTTATGTAGGCCCCAGCCAATATTTAGCAGGGAACCACATAAGATTCTTATACGGTCCCAGTTGAATATCAGCTGGGACCACACATAAATGGATCTCATATATCCCAAAGCTCATCACCCCTCTACCACCACCACCCTTCAGCTCTGACTCCCCGTGTTGCTGTCCCTCCCGAGACCTAGAAGGCCCCCTTGGGTCTACTTGCTGGCTTAAGGATCTAGTGGTCCTTGTGACAGGAGCGAACCTCACTCACTCCTGCCCCTAATCAAAAATTGCTGTTTCAACTTCTAGCGGTAGACTACTTCCAGAGGTTGCGGCAGCCATTTTCAATTAGACATTATGAGGGGTAGGAGTGGTAAGTAGGCCCGAGGGGACATTCTGGGTCTTAGGGGGGGAGAGCAGGGGGTTTGGAGCTGATTTGGGAGTTGAGAGGGGGACAAAACTATGGGGCTATGAGAGGGGTCAGAGCTGCTTTGGGGGACTGGAAGGAGGATCAAAACTGCTGTGTGGGACATGAGGGAAGATTGGAGATGATGCAGGGGTGGAGGGGTTGGAACCATTTTGGGGGTGGTAGAAGGAGGGGTTGGAGTTGCTTTGGTGGTATGAAGGGGTTGGAGCTGCTTTTGAGGGCAGGAGAGAGGATCAGAGCTGCTTTGGGGAGATGGGATGTGCTCTAGGGGGGCAGGTGCGGGAGCAATGAGCTTCAGCCCATCTGACAGCTACGCAGGTGGTGGCTGATATTCAGTGCCAGCACTCTCATAACTAAGTGACCAAAGTTAAGACTGCTATTTATGCAGGCAGCAGCACTGAATATTGCCAGTACCCACATAGCTGCCCTCTTTGACTCCTCTCTGGCCCACTTCTAAAATGGCCACTCAGAGCCATTAAATGGTAAGGGAAAGGGGATGGGACTTGATATACTGCCTTTCTGTGGTTACAATCAAAACAGTTTACATATTATTTATAGGTACTTATTTTGTACCTGGGGCAATGGAAGGTTAAGTGACTTGCCCAGAGTAAAAAGGAGCTGCAGTGGGAATTGATCTCAGTTCCCCAGGTTCTCAGGCCACTGCACTAATCACTGGGCAACTCCTCCACTGAATAGCTGGTAGGCTACTGCCACTGAATATCCACAGCCACCCCGCTGAACATGATTTAAGTGGGCAGGAGCCTCTCCTGCCCACTTAAATCACTTTGAATATAGACACATCAGTTTTAGGTTTCTGGAGTGGAGGAGTAACCTAGTGGTTAGTGCGGTGGACTTTGATCCTGGGGAACTGAGTTCAATTCCCACTGCAGCTCCCTCTGACTCTGGGCAAGTCACCTAACCCTCCATTGCCCCTGGTACAAAATAAGTACCTGAATATATGTAAACTGCTTTGAATGTAGTTGCAAAAACCTCCGAAAGGCAGTACATCATTTCCTTTTCCCTTACTTATCATACAAAAGAAATAGATATTCAAACTTGGAGATCATCTTATTAACAGCAACACAAAATCCATCCACCACAAGATACTGTGAAGCAACATAAAAATCTGTAATTATACTATTCAGAGACTATGTAGCAAACAGAACCTATGGACTGCAGACATAAAACAATTCCAGTTGGGCAGGGGCGTAGCAAAGGGTGGGCCTGGATGGGCCCAGGCCCGCCCAGTTTGGACTCAGGCCCATCCAGAGAAGACTCCCAACACCTCTGTCACCGATGTGTCTCCTCACACCCTCTCCCACCCCCACCGTAGCGCTTCCCTTTAATGCTATCGGCGCTGCCTCCTCACCTCACAGTCTCTGTTTTCCACCCCCGCGGCAGCGCTTGCAATTTGCTATCGTCAGCGCGCTGCCTGACACAGCTGACAGATACAGCATGACTTCGTACTCCGGGACCTTCCCTCTGCCGCATGCGTTCCGCCCTGTGTAAACAGGAAGTTGAATTAGCGCGGCAGAGGGAAGGCCCCAGAGCAGGACATTGTGCTACGTCTCTCTGCTGTGTCAGGCAGTGCCGACGATAGCAAATTGTAAGCGCTGCAGCGGGGGTAGGACACGGAGACTGTGAGGTGAGGAGGCACTGGACTTGCAGGGGGAGGTTGCAGGGAAGGGGAGACGGAGAGGTGCTGGATTTGCAGGGGGGAAGGGGAGAGGAGCTGCATATGTGGGCGGGGGGTTGGTGGGAAAGGGGAGGTGAGGTGCTGGACATGTAGAAGTGGGGCTGGGATAGGTGCTGGATATGCAGGGGATTGGGAATGGCTGAAGGGAAAGGAGAGAGATGTGGACCATGTGGGGACTAAGGTAGAGGTCCAGCATGGAGTGGGTTAGGGACAGAGCATGGGTGCCCACCCATCCAACCTGCTGGCCCACCCAAAAATTGCTTTCTGGCTACGCCACTGCAGTTGGGGCTGGTGGCAGTGGGCGAGGGGTGGGGAAGTGGGGAAGCAGAAATAGGGACCAGTTAAAAGGATTTCAAGAACCTGCTTCTCAGGATTTCTGATCTCCCCAGCTTGCACTCTCAGATGGTTGTAAAGGAAAGCACAGGCTTGCTGTCTATACCAAATTTTTTTGTGACACAACTTCAACTTCCTGGGGACACGCCATTGTGGTTCCACACACAGGTGATTCTTTTCTTCTTTCTTCCTTTCGTTTCTTTTCTTTTCTTTGGTTGCCAAAATGGCATCAGCACTTGGTGCAAGAGTCTTCCTTACACTAAGCTTTCACATTAACACTTGAAATTTTAATAGGAGCTAAGCTGCTCTTCACCTTTCAGCACAAGGTCATGTGGTGAGTAATCCTCTCAACCATGGCACCACTTCAGCTCAGCATAATGGCTAGTGCTAGAAATCTTCTTCATGTACATTGCATGAGGCAAGAGAAATGCATATACCTGCCCTTGTCATAAAGGATATGTCAGCCTGGAAACAAGGGGCCTGTTTATTAGGTTCTGATGTGGTATGTGTTGATATGTATTAATGTGCATTATTAGTGAATTAGGCTCCTTTGCCAAAAATGGAAACCACAGTAATTATGGTGCATCACTGATTAAATTGACCCATATAATTATTAAAGCTAATATCAGTTGTTCTGGAAGATAACCCACAAGACCACAATGATTCACTTTAGCTTTCCAAAAAAGTATAAAGTATTTTAAACTATATTGTATTATCACTTACTGCTTAGCCTCAGTGAAATGTTTACATGCACAAGTAAGTTTAATCAAAAGCCTAAAAGCAGTGTGGGAAGAACAGTAGCCAAAGCTGTTACCAAGACAACTTATCCTTGGATTTAACAATATCATAAAAGAAACCTATGAGGAATTTAATTAACTAATCCCTAGGCCTGCTACAGCTGGAAGGTAGGAATATTTTCAATTCAAAATCTCCTAAGAATGACCCACATTAGGATCAGTCATTTGAAAGATGCCCATTGTGCATTTATGTAGTAGCCACAGGGATCAACAAACTGAGCATATTCTGAGTAAAATACAATACAATGCATGTTTGTGTACAAAATGAATAACGTCTCCAGGGACTGAGGTACTTACTGAATGTTAAACCTCCAAGCCAAGCTGAGCATCTAATAGTCTGTTTTAATTCTAACGTAACAAAGTGTACTCTTTTGAGTTCATGAAAGCTGTAATATAAATATACCTACATGGCTTTCAATTAATACCTTGTACTACATTAGTATATAAGGATGATAACTTTGTTTGGGTCGTTTAGCTGGGAATATGGACATCCAGGTCTGGCCACCTAAAATTATTCAGGTATGTTATAAACCGCTTAGTGAACAAGAAGCCTTTTTTAAAGTACAGATATCTCTTCCCCTAAAGCAGCGTTTTTCAACCCAGACTTCAGGGTACACCCAGCCATTCAGATTTTCTGGATATCCACAATGAATATGCGTAAGATAGATTTGCATCCACTGCCTCCTTGGTATGTAAATCTATCTCATGCATATTCATTGTGGATATCCTGAAAACCTTACTGGCTGGGTGTGCCCCAAGGACTGGGATGAGAACCACTGCCTAAAGAATGTGTGAACAAATAAGAAAAATGTGTCACTTAAATATGTAAGGGTCCCTTTTACCAAGCTGCGGCAAAAAGGGGCCTGCGCTGGAGTGCGCCGAGGTCCCCATTTACCACAGCATGTAAAAGGTAGGTCTTTTCTTCAGGAAATGGCCACGCGGCAAGTGAAGCACTTGCTGCGTGGCCATTTTGGGGGGGGGGGAACCCTTACCACAACCCATTGAGGTGGCAGTAAGGGCTTTTGCGCTAACACGGTGGTAACTGGGCAGTGCCGATTACCGCCACGTGCACACCGGCACTAAAAAATTAAAATATTTTTGTAGTGCTGGATATGATGGCGTGCTAGGGGTGGGAAGTACCGCCGGGCTGTTGCAGTATCCCGGCGGTACTTCCTTTTTAGCGAGTGGTAAGCCCGCATTGGGTTTAACACAGCTATGTAAAATGGCCCCTACGTGACACAATAAACATGTCCCTTATATATGTAACTGCCGCTTACATGCTGTGATGGTATATGTATTCCGACTTTACATGTGCAATTAGTGTTGTTACCATTCAGAGCCAGCAATACTTGTCTTCTGTCCCTGAGTGCCGTGGAGGGGCATAATCGAACAGAGACGACCATCTCTAAGGGCGCCCAACTCTAAGGACATCCCGGCGAAGGGGCGGGGAAAACGCTATTATCGAAACAAGATGGGCGTCCATCTTTTGTTTCGCTAATACGGTCAGGGACGCCCAAATCTAAACATTTAGGTCAACCTTAGAGATGGTCGTCCCCGGTTTCCGGCAATAATGGAATCCGAGGATTCCCATCTCAAAAACGACCAAATCCAAGGCATTTGGTCATTGGAGGAGCCAGCATTCGTAGTGCACTGGTCCCCATCACGTGCCAGGACACCATCCAGGCACCCTAGGGGGCACTGCAGTAGACTTCATAAATTGCTCCCAGGTGCATAGCTCCCTTACCTTGGGTGCTGACCCCCCCAACCCCCCAAAAACCCACTCCCCACAACTGTACACCACTACCATAGCCCTAAGGGGTGAAGGGGGGCACCTACATTTGGGTACAGTGGGTTTCGGGTGGGTTTTGAAGGGCCCACATTTACCAGCACAAATGTAACAGGTGGGGGGGATGGGCCTGGGTCCGCCTGCCTGAAGTGCACTGCACCCACTAAAACTGCTCCACAGACCTACCTACATACTGTTGTCATGGAGCTGGGCATGACATTTGAGTCTGGCATAGAGGCTGGCAAAAAAAACATTTTTAGGGTGGGAGGGGGTTGGTGACCACTGGGGGAGTAAGGGGAGGTCATCCCCGATTGCCTCCGGTGGTCATCTGGTCAGTTTGGTCAAATTTTTGAGGCTTGGCCGTGAAAAAAAAATGGACCAAGTAAAGTCAACCAAATGCACATCAGGGACACCCTTCTTTTTTCCATTATCGGCCGAGGACGCCCATCTCTTAAGCACGCCCCAGTCCCGCCTTCACTATGCCTCTGACATGCCCCCGTGAACTTTGGTCATCCCCGCGATGGACTGCAGTTGAGGACGCCCAAAATCGGCTTTCGATTATGCCGATTTGGGCGACCCTGAGAGAAGGATGCCCATCTCCCGATTTGTGTCGGTAGATGGGCGCTCTTCTCTTTCGAAAATGCCCCTGATAGTGCCCTTTAAAGAAACAGGAAAGGTTCAACTAATATAGTTGCCAGAATGTATCAGAATTTTGACAGGGAGGGGTGCCACCTCCTGGCAAGGCAAAGGGGACATCTTGTCTTGGGAAGAGAGAGATGGCTGTACCGCCTCCAGGCTTTTCTTGTCTGAAATGACATCTTCAGGACCATGCAGATATAAACATATGCTCTAGGGCAGACTAGGTGCTTTATCTGCCATTGTTTTCTATTCTTCTATGTTTCTATACCACAAATTAACAAACTGACATTTTAAAAACATATTAAGTTATCAATGGAAAATTATGTTTTTCTGAAGTTCATTCTTGGGAACTTGTCCTGCTAGAATATTACAAATATTAGTGCACCCTAAAATGAAGTGAAGCAAAAGAGAATTTGAAAGAAAAACAAAGGTGTCAACATTCAAGACATTCATCCAGGTAGGAGAGGCTGAATATTTCCTCTGATCACTGCAGCACTAGCTGCGTTGTGTCAGGGCAGTGCATGGGCTAAGCTGAAAGCTATCCTTGTGGCTGTCCTGACTTCATCCAGTTATCTATCCGGTTAACGGTCTGGATATCACCTCTAACTGGATAGCACAACCGGTCAGCATTGAGTCCAGATATGTATTTATTTATTAGGATTTATTTTCTGCCTTTTTGAAGAAATTCACTCAAGGCAGTGTACAGTAAGAATAAATCAAACATGAGCAATAGGCAATTACAGCAGTAAAAATATTCAAATAGCAATACAAAGTATGGCATAGTAATATATACTACTACTACTACTATAAATCATTTCTATAGCGCTACCAGTCGTACGCAGCACTTTACAATTTAACATGTAGAAAAGACAGTCCCTGCTCAAGAGAGCTTACAATATATATATTCATATTCAGTAGGAGCCACTATCTGGATATCTGGATTATTTTTTACTCACAGTGGCAGGTGTTTAGGTAAATCCTGACTACTGCAGGCTCAGTATTGAGGGGAGGGGGAGTTTATTGTGTGTTTTTTTCATTTTCTTTTGAAATGAAAATAAAGGAAAAGGTACTCCTCTGTACACAAGTAAAGCCCAAATGACATATGGGGGCTGCAACTGATATGATGTTTTCTTGGCAGACTATTAGTGAGGTGGTTTGCCATTGTCTTTACCTTCCAGCTATGACTGGGTACTCATTTACAGTCTGAAAGTGGATAGATGACTGCGTTCCCCAGAGGACAGCTACTTGACAGAATTCTCAGAATAGGATGCAAACACAAGTTGTAGGGGGAGTATGCAATTGGCCTACTGTTTGCACCATGAGGCCTGTTTTGTTCTGTCTCCTGATGTTTTTCATTTAACTTCAAATTAACTACATATACATACCCCTAAAAGAAAATGCAAATTTCCATAGAAAAAGAGGGGCATTTTCGATATTACATCTAAGTCTGACTTTGGAGTAGAAAAGAAGGTCAATTTTCAACAAAAAAAAAAGAAAAATGTCTATCTTTTTTTCAAAAATACTGTTTTGAACAAGGTTTTGTGATTTGTGGGGGGTTTTTTGGTCTATTAAAAAAAAGAAAAAAAGAAAAGTCCAAGTGCAAAATGCACAAAATCAAGCCATTGGGGTATAGGAGGAGCCAGCATTTTTAGTAGACTGGTTCCCCAGACATCCCAGGAGATAAATGGGGCACCCTGCTCCCAGATACACATCTCACCATTGGTCCCTTATTTTGTCTACTGAGCCCCCCAAAACCTACGCAAAACCCACTACCCCCAACTGTACACCACTACAGTAGCTCGTACGGGTGAAGGGGACACATATATGTGGGTACAGTGGATTTCTGGTGAATTTTAGAGGGCTCACAGTTTCCACCACAAACATGACAGGTAGAGGAAGATAGGGATCTGCGTCCTCAAGCCATGGTGCACTGCACTGACCGCTACACTACACTACTCCATGGGCCTACATGCTGCTCTAATAGACCTGGCTCTAACATCTGAGACTGTCATAGAGGCTGGGAAGTCATATTTTTATTCACATTTTTTGGGGTGGGTGGGTGGGAGGGGGACAGTGACAACTGGGGGATATGGGGGTCACCCCTGATTCCAGTAGTCATCTGGTCATTT
This sequence comes from Microcaecilia unicolor, assembly GCF_901765095.1. Taxonomy (NCBI): domain Eukaryota; kingdom Metazoa; phylum Chordata; class Amphibia; order Gymnophiona; family Siphonopidae; genus Microcaecilia; species Microcaecilia unicolor. The sequence continues at coordinate 584,170,525 of NC_044031.1, read as the reverse complement.
ATGGTACCCTTTTGTACCTTATTTGTTATAAAATCAGGTCTAGCTCAAAACATCTTAGTTTTAGTCCTGGATGGTTTTGTTTTGTTCCATCATGGCTGTAAAACATCCAAGTCTTAGGAATACCCAAATCCCACCCTTAGCACAGCCCTGACACGCCCCCTTGTCTTTTGAATGCACTCCTGACGGACTTCATAAAAAAACGTCTAAAAATTGGTTTTGAAAATATTGATTTGGACGTTTTTGTGAGAAAAACGTCCAAATGCTGTTTTATGCCACTTTTTAGACATTATTGTCTTTCAAAAATGAACTCCAAAGAAATTTAAGGAGAAGAGTTTATGATATTAAGTTAGACGGAGAGAGGCTCAGAAACCCAGTGCTGTCTACATCTAGTAGCATTATAAACAAGTTAAGTACCCAGTGCACCTGAATGTAGCTCACCTTGAGCTACTACTAAAAAGGTGAGCAAAATCCAAATAAATAAAATTTATAATTTAAACAATATTTCTATGCAAACATGTCTGTAAACGCAGCTGCTTCATTACAACATACCCTAAATCCGAGGTTGTTAGGCTATAAATACGGTACCCTGATTTATATGGAAAATCTCCACCATTTCTCTCCACTGAGTAGTTAAAGAAAAAAAGAGGGCTTCTGACATTGCAGGTCACTAATATCTTTAGTGTTCATCAGTTCATATGCCTTTGCTGTCCTGGAGTTTGTCTGCTCAGGAGACTTTTGAATTATTTACAGATGACATTTTGTTCCCAACCTCTTATGGAAACAATCGGCCTTCATCTGAGGTCTTAAATCATTCACTCTTTTATCTGTAGTACAGTGAGATATGTGATCAATAAAAACAGTGCATTCTAATTCTTTTTCAGGCTATGAGACCTTATCAACATTTCTCTAATGCAAAATCTCTGCAACTATAATATTTTCAACACAAAATTAGTAACATAGTGGATGGCAGAAGGAAAGTATCAATGGGCCATCTAACCTGCCCTGTGTTTCTTGTTTGCATTGCTCTAGCAAAGGATATCTCACATCTTCTGGCTATACAAGCTTGACCACCTGCAAGGGTATTTTTCATATTCCAATTAGGTTTGTTGTTGTTGTTTACCTTTGGTCGGCCACCTTTTTGGATAGATGAGCATACAAGTTTCTATGCTTAAACCATCACTCCACCCCTTCCCTACACTTTAATCCTGTTGTTACCTCTGTTTTAGAAATTTGGCCTAAGCATGCTTTAAATTCTGTCAGTCATTTTGATTTCTATGACTTTCTACTACTTCTCATTTCAGCTACTACTTTTATTTGCATTTTGCTCATACCTTTTTCAGTAGTAGCTCAAGGTGAGTTACATTCAGGTACACTTGGTATTTCCCTGTCCCTGGAAGGCTCACGATCTAAGCTTGTACCTGAGGCAATGGAGGGTTTAGTGACTTGCACAAGAACCAGCAGTGGGATTTGAACCGGCCCCCAAGATCACAAGGAGCAGTAGTGGGATTTAAACCGGCCACCGGTGCTGTAACCACTAGGCCACTCCTCATAAAAAAAACCCTCATTTCATGGGAAGAGGGGCATGAATGGATCTATATAAAGGGAATTTGAAGGGTGGGTGGGTTAAATAATGTTCTTAGGAACAGAGGGCAAGAAGGGAGCACATGAGGTAGAAATGGAGCACTACAGACTTCAGGGAGGTTTAGAAAGGGCAGAGAGGATTGGTTGTAGATTTGTGAGATCTGACCATGTACTGAGATGCCATACAACAGCACATAGCACCATCTAATGCTCCAGGTCAAGAGAAAAATCTTCTCATTTTGGTCAGTATATATAGCAGCTGTAGCTGTGGGCACAGACTGTTGGTGACATATGCTCATCTGTTTATAGAATATATCGCTAAAGAAATTCACCCAAACTGCAAATCAAAATGAACTATATGGGATTAACAATGCCTAAAACACTCTATGATAATGTGTACTGTATTATTTTTTTTTTTATAATTTCAATTTAAATTCCAAGCAAACGCTTGCACAGAAAAGTAGTTAAATACAACATTATTTCTACAAAAGAAACTTAACAAGAAGAAAGAAAGAAATACATATCACTGAGATTCATTACATGTTATGTTTTAACATACTCAAGTCCACTATTTGTGATTCAAGATTTAGAAACGTGGAGAACTATAGAAAAGGTGATTACGACAAAATGAGAAAAATGGTGAAAAAAAGACTGAAAGGAGCAGCTCGCAGAGTAAAAAACTTGCATCAGGCGTGGATGCTGTTTAAAAACACCATCCTGGAGGTTCAGGACAAATATATTCCACGTATTAGAAAAAAGGGAAAAAAGACTAAACGTCAGCCGGCGTGGCTAAACAGTAAGATAAAGGAAATCATTAGAGCCAAAAAACAATCCTTCAGAAAGTGGAGAAGAGAACCAACTGAAAGTAACAGGATAGATCATAAGGAATGCCAAGCCAAATGCAAAGCGGAGATAAGGAGGGCAAAAAAGGACTTTGAGAAGAAATTAGCGTTGGAAGCAAAAATACATAGTAAAAACTTTTTTAGATACATTAAAAGCAGGAAACCGGCCAAAGAGTCGGTTGGGCCGCTGGACGAAAATGGTGTTAAAGGGGCGATCAAGGAGGACAAAGCCGTAGCGGAGAAATTAAATGAATTCTTTGCTTCGGTCTTCACCGAGGAGGATTTGGGGGGGGACACCGGTGCCGGAAAGAATATTTGAAGCGGGGGAGTCGGAGAAACTAAACAAATTCTCTGTAACCTTGGAGGATGTAATGGGTCAGTTCAGCAAGCTGAAGAGTAGTAAATCACCGGGACCTGATGGTATTCATCCCAGAGTATTAATAGAACTAAAAAATGAACTTGCGGAGCTACTGTTAGAAATATGCAATCTGTCCCTAAAATCGAGTGTAATACCGGAAGACTGGAGGGTAGCCAATGTTACTCCGATTTTTAAGAAAGGTTCCAGAGGAGATCCGGGAAATTATAGACCGGTGAGTCTGACGTCGGTGCCGGGCAAGATGGTGGAGGCTATTATTAAGAATAAAATTGCAGAGCATATACAAAAACATGGACTGATGAGACAAAGTCAGCACGGATTTAGTGAAGGGAAGTCTTGCCTCACCAATCTAATGCATTTTTTTGAGGGGGTAAGCAAACATGTGGACAATGGGGAGCCGGTTGATATTGTATATCTGGATTTTCAGAAGGCGTTTGACAAAGTGCCGCACGAAAGACTCCTGAAGAAATTGCAGAGTCATGGAATCGGAGGTAGGGTATTATTATGGATTAAGAACTGGTTGAAAGATAGGAAGCAGAGAGTAGGATTGCGTGGCCAGTATTCTCAGTGGAGGAGGGTAGTTAGTGGGGTCCCGCAGGGATCTGTGCTGGGTCCGTTGCTTTTTAATGTATTTATAAATGACCTAGAGATGGGAAGAACTAGTGAGGTAATTAAATTCGCCGATGACACAAAATTATTCAGGGTCGTCAAGTCGCAGGAGGAATGTGAACGATTACAGGAGGACCTTGCGAGACTGGGAGAATGGGCGTGCAAGTGGCAGATGAAGTTCAATGTTGACAAGTGCAAAGTGATGCATGTGGGTAAGAGGAACCCGAATTATAGCTACGTCTTGCAAGGTTCCGCGTTAGGAGTTACGGATCAAGAAAGGGATCTGGGTGTCGTCGTCGATGATACGCTGAAACCTTCTGCTCAGTGTGCTGCTGCGGCTAGGAAAGCGAATAGAATGTTGGGTGTTATTAGGAAGGGTATGGAGTCCAGGTGTGCGGATGTTATAATGCCGTTGTATCGCTCCATGGTGCGACCGCACCTGGAGTATTGTGTTCAGTACTGGTCTCCGTATCTCAAAAAAGATATAGTAGAATTGGAAAAGGTACAGCGAAGGGCGACGAAAATGATAGTGGGGATGGGACGACTTTCCTATGAAGAGAGGCTGAGAAGGCTAGGGCTTTTCAGCTTGGAGAAGAGACGGCTGAGGGGAGATATGATAGAAGTGTATAAAATAATGAGTGGAATGGATCGGGTGGATGTGAAGCGACTGTTCACGCTATCCAAAAATACTAGGACTAGAGGGCATGAGTTGAAGCTACAGTGTGGTAAATTTAAAACGAATCGGAGAAAATTTTTCTTCACCCAACGTGTAATTAGACTCTGGAATTCATTGCCGGAGAACGTGGTACGGGCGGTTAGCTTGACGGAGTTTAAAAAGGGGTTAGATAGATTCCTAAAGGACAAGTCCATAGACCGCTATTAAATGGACTTGGAAAAATTCCGCATTTTTAGGTATAACTTGTCTGGAATGTTTTTACGTTTGGGGAGCGTGCCAGGTGCCCTTGACCTGGATTGGCCACTGTCGGTGACAGGATGCTGGGCTAGATGGACCTTTGGTCTTTCCCAGTATGGCACTACTTATGTACTTATATGTACATATATAATAAGAAAAAAGATAGAACTGTGTAGTTACAAGAAAGATTACTTTCTTGGGACTATTGGGTCTCTCTTTCAATTCTCTTGGTTACCAAAAACTTAGTGAGATGTGTAGGTTCAAAGAATACATATTTAGTTGAATGAAATCTAACTATAGATTTGCAAGGATAATGCAAAAAAAAGGAAGTTCCCATCTGTAGGACTCCGGGTCTACTTAAAAGAAATTGATGTCTTCTCTTTTGGGTCTCTTTTGTCATATCTGGAAAGAGCCTTATCTTTAATCCAAAAAAGTCCTTATTCCTATTTCTAAACAAGAGTCTCATCATCTATGCTTTGTCAGGTGCCAAAACTACGGTAGCAATCAGTGTAGAGGGAATAACTTTTTCTAAGTCAGAAGACTCTAAGAGTGCTGACACATCCAAAGGGGAATCTGAAATCTCTTGTAATTCAACCAATTTCACCAGAAGATAATATATCTGTGAAAAAGGAGGTATTGCTTCTTCAGGAATTTGAAGTATCTCCTTCATATATTTTATTAACATTTCTTTTGGCGAAATTGTTTCAAGTTTAGGAAAGTTAATAAATCGGAGGTTGTTACTTCTCTGATTATTTTCAAGTGCTCCAATTTTCCTACACATATTCGTTAAATCTTTAATCATTATTACTTGAGTCTCTTGGACTTTTTTTTCCTTCTGATCATAATTTTGCACTTTTTCATTTAGTTGTTTAACTTTGTCCGTATTCTTTACCATATTATCCGTTAAAGTTTGAGTTCGTATTTCTAACTGATGGATTTGAGGACATAAGGCCTTACCAAGAGAGGCAATCAAGGCCCACAATGAGTCTAAAGTCACTTCAGATGTTTTTCTAAAGAAGAGAAAAATTGTATAGTTTGATTATTTTGAAGAGGAGTACTTATCTCACTTCCCGTAGCCAAGAGATCACCCGCCAGTAAAGTTGTTTGTCTCGCAGCATTTTCGATATGCACAACTATGGGACTCTCCAAGTCAACTCCCAGCTGTTCCCATGCCTCATGTCTGCCCAATTCCATCAATGGGGTACTCGCTGTCTGCGGTTGCAGGGGTGGAGTCCTCTGATCTGGGCTCAAAGTTGTTTCAAGCACCGACGTCGACTCTGGGCCTCCACTCGCTCCAGTCGACGCTAGTGTGCCGCTCACAGACCTACTGTCTTGTAGGTTTTGTATGAACTAATCCATATGTCCGCTCACCGGGACAGCATGCCGACCTGAGGACACTGTGATGGTCGATTTGCCCCTTCGCTTAGGCATAGCGAAGACTAGGACGTGAACGTAGAGAAAGCTGCTAACACAGGGGATGTTTTCTCAATAAATTTGTCCATTCAAGGAGCAAGCTTTGTTCTGGCTTTTACGAGTGCTAGGTTGTAAATTTGCTCGTTTTACAGCTTTGTACAGGGTCGGGTGGCCAATCCGGGTTACAAGTACCTGTCAAGACGCCCAAAACAATAAAATAGATTGTTTTTGACTGCTTATCCTAGAAATAAGCAGTGGATTTTCCTCAAATCCACCTTAATATAATGGCTTATGGAGTTATTTTGTTATCTCTTGTTTGTCCTGTTTGTCTGTCCTAATTAGATTGTAAGCTCTGTCGAGCAGGGACTGTCTCTTCATGTTCAAGTGTACAGCGCTGCGTACGTTAGTAGCGCTTTAGAAATAATAAGTAGTAGTAGACCACCCCCCCATCTGCAAACAATCTTGCTAGATTCTTTGAAAAGAAAATACTCAACCTAAGGAATAACAACACAAAACAACACAAACCTCGAACCTCTCATAGACGAACTTGATCACCCTCTAGAAGAATCCCCAGCAGACAGGACATGGACCACCTTCACACAACCCTCTAATGAGATAGTAGCACAAACGTTAAGTAAATTCTCTTCCACCCACTGCATGCTAGATACATCCCAATCACATAACAAAACTCTCTCCTAATCGATTCATAGACCACCTCACCTCTCACTTGACCTAAATGTTCCAAGAAGGCCATTTCCCTCAGAAAAAGGCAACATAGTGCTTACACCAATCCTAAAAGACACCAAGAAAAACATCAATGACACCTCAAACTACAGGCCTGTGGCATCCATACCTCTAACAACCAAAATTATGGAAGGCATAGCTGCCAGCCAGCTAACTGACTAGTACAAATTTTTCCATACTACATGAATCTCAATCAGGGTTTAGATCCCACCATAGCACCGAAACAGTGCTAATCAAACTATTATCAAACTTCAAAAAAGAAATAACATATGGAAGAAACACTCTCCTATTACAGTTTGACATGTAAGCGCATTTGACATGGCTGACCATCAAATCCTCAAATGGATACTAGGATTCCTAACCACCAGATCCTACTAAGTAAAGATGAATGATGAATTCTGTCCTCTCGCATACATAGAAAGCAGTATGCGGAGTTCCACAGGGCTCGCTACTCTCAACAATGCTATTCAACTTGCCCGAACACTATCCAAACAAGGATTCAATCCACTCATATACACCAATGACGTATCAATCTTCATCTCTTTTAAAAAGAATCTGCACAAAATCACAACCAGGATTACAAAAGGTATAAACGTAATGAAATCCTGGGCTTCACGTTCAACTCACTTGAACAAAGACAAAACACAATTCCTGATAATCCACTTCACCCCACAACCCCGTCCAATTCCCTAACATCTCCATCATGGGCATATCCCTCCCTATATCTGACAATCTAAAAATCCTAGAAGTCACCATCGGGCTCATTTTCGAAAGAGAAGGACTTCCATCTTTCGACATAAAACAGAAGATGGACGTCCCTCTCACAGAGACGTCCAAATCGGTATAATTGAAACCCGATTTTGGACATCTCCAACTGCAGTCCGTTGCAAGGATGTCCAAATTTCAAGGGGGTGTGTCGGAGGCGTAGCGAAGGCGGGACTTGGGTGTGCCTAACACTTGTACATCCTCGACCCATAATCGAAAAAAGCAAGGACGTCCCTGACGAACACTTGGACACTTTCACCCGGACTTGTTTTTTTTTAATGAATATGCCACAAAAAGGTGACCGAAATGACCAGATGACCACCAGAGAGAATCGGGGATGACCTCCCGTTCCTCCCCCAGTGGTCACTAACCCCTCCCACCCTCAAAAAACATCTTTTAAAATATTTTGTGCCAGCCTCAAATGTCATACTCAGGTCCTTGACAGCGCATGAAGGTCCCAGGAGCAGTTTTAGTGGGTACTGCAGTACACTTCAGACAGGCGGACCCAGGCCCATACCCTCCCTACCTGTTATTTGTGGAGGAAACAGCAAGCTCTCCAAATCCCAAAACAAACCCACTGTACCCCATATATAGGTGCCTCCTTCACCCGTAAGGGCTATGGTAGTGGTGTACAGTTGGGGGTAGTGGGTTTTGGGGGGCTCAGCACACAAGGTAAGGGAGCTATGATCCTGGGAGCATTTTAAGAAGTCCACTGCAGTGCCCAGTTGGTGTCCTGGCATGTGAAGGGGACTAGTGCACTACAAATGCTGGCTCCTCCCATGTCCAAATGGCTTGCATTTGGATGTTTTTGACATGGACGTCTTTGGTTTTGAAAATCGCCAAAAGTCAGAAACGTCCAAATGCAAGGATTTGGACATCTCTGACAGTATTTTCAAAACAAAAGATGGACGTCCATCTTGTTTTGAAAATACGTCCAAATTGCAACTTGGGCGTTTCTTTCAAAAATGCCTCTCCATAGACCGCAACCTGACCCTCAACATACAAATGTCACACACTACAAAGAAACTATTCCACACCATGTGGAACATGAAGTGCATTTCACACACTAGTACAATCCATGGACCTCGCCCATATTGAATACTGCAAAGGAATCTATGCCGGATGCAAGGAACAATCACTAAAAAAAATTGAAAACAGCACAAAACACAGCAGCAAGACTAGGACAAAACTGCTTTGAAAGCATACGACCATTACTCCAAAACCCTACATTGGCTCTCAGTCAAAGCATGGATATCCTTCAAGATATGCTCTGTTGTCTACAGAATAATCTTCGGTCTTGCACCAGAATACATGACAAGCCTAATAGAACTACCTATATGCAATGCAATCAAAGGAACTAGAACCTATCTCACCTTTCAATTTCCCAAATGTCAAGGAATAGTATACAAATCTTTGTACTCAACCAACTTCACATACATCTGTCCCAAAATGTGGAACATACTACCAAAAGCCCTCAAATGCATGAACAACTGCTTAGCATTCCGAAAATACATGAAAGCCCACTTCTTCAAACAGTCCTTCTCTGATGAACCTCATAATCAAACCGACTCACAACAATACACGATGGTACCGGATCTCGAACAGAAACTGAACAAGACAAGCGTCAACCCATAACAACTCTGTAACATGTATAACCAAAGTAACTTGTAAGCCCATTGAACCAATTCCCTATTGGAAACTGTGGGGTACAAATGCAGAAATCAATTTTAAAAAAGAATAAACAATGGTGTCACATGATCCCTCCACTACACACCTCCTAACAATCGAATAGTTGCATTCTGTAACATCAGCAATCTTTTCCATAAATAACGTGCAATTCCCAATTATACCATGTTACCATAGTCCAGCTTTGAAATAACTAAGCAATGCAAAAAGACATGCAAAGTTGCATTGTCAAAATTTGATTTGACCCTTAATGTATAAAAACCCAAACTTACCACCCAAGAGACCTGCTGCTCAAAATGTAACCCAGAATCCAAAATAACATTTAGCGCTGTGTTTTTCTGATGCTGACAAATTGTGTTCAATACTAGACATTTTCATCTAGTTAAACTGCACATCCGTGCTACAGTTGGTGGACTATTGAAGATAGTTTTCTTTTTACCATTTGAGTCTGTGATTGACTACCACACGTTACTATTTTTATAGTTTTGTCTCCTGAGGCAGGTGCTGCCTGCACTGAAACGCAGGATTGCATTGAGTCCAGTATTTATGTGAGTCAAGTGGGGGGGTTTTTATGTTCATGTGCTATATTCTCTATGGTTTTAATAAACATTGCCCTTGAGTTGGAATTGTTGTGGTTGTTCCCCATCTTTTTCTGTGTGTTCTCTCTGTTTGGCTACTTGGGGAATCTTCTTCTCTTTTACTGATCAGAAAATTTACACCACCTCTTCCTTTGAAATTCATATCAAATATAACCCCTAAAATTCCAAATAATAAACTCCTAGGATCCGAAGCTTCCTTCATTTAAAGTCAGCCATGTTGGCATCCATGGATCTGATACAGCCCCTGCATTGGCAATGATAGCCCTTTTTTTCACATCAGGTCCCTGTAGCTTGTGCTAAATGATCCCACACTCCCCTGCCCCCCTTCAACCCTTCCACAGTAAGCTATGGTTTAACATGGATATTAGAGTTAGAAGGTAACATGTTACTTGTTAATGTTAATAACTGTTATAATATTAGCCTCTAACTCCAGTACTGTATTACCAAGATTGATTTATATGTCTAGGAAACATATAACTTTGCAAGACACTGTGTCTACCAGGTAGCTGAATGGACTGTCAAACAGAATCTTTGATCCTGCATTGACATAAAATATTCTTATGGGTTATTTTTTTCTTTTAAGAAATGGTCAGGGAGTCATCAAATTAGTTTCTTCAGAAAGAATAACTTATGGCAGAATTTGACAGTTATACTGTACAAGAAATGCCCTGGGGACAAGACTTCAGTTCACTGTCACTAGGATTTACTATAAAGAGTTTTTTTTCTATAAAGCAACATTATTGTAGTTACAATACAACAAAAGCCTTTTGAAGACCTGCTGTATTTTCCTTTGCTGTGTCTTGCTTTGTTTTATTTTTCTACAGATGCCTGCAGGTTTTTTAAAACAATGTTTTCTCTTTTTTTGTTTTTTTTTTTCCTTTTTTATTAAGCCGCATGAAACTCCAGGTTGCTTCTTTAATTTCCATACTTCTTCTTCAGCAGCCTGAATTGTTTTTACCTGTTCCACTTATCTCTACTGATGGGTGCAATTACAGGGGTGTTGGTAGCAGAATGCTGATGGCTTCAGCACATCTATCGACCAACAGTGTTAATTGTTAGAAGGAAGGTAATAGCATTCATTAGGTTCAGCTGGCTCAATATTCAGCTTTCACATTCAGACTTCTTTTTAAATGTTAGCTCTAGTAGTCAAAAAATATCCAGCATCATTATCTGCATACCCCCAAGTGGTGCTCAAAATTGAGTAACGAGCCAATTAGCACCAATAATTGGGCACTAACGATTATTGGAGCTATTTAAATGTATATGTGCATCTTGCTAGGTGCTGTTCCAGTGGTTCCCAACCCTGGTCCTGGAGGCACCCCAGCCAGTCAGGTTTTCAGTATATCCATAATAACATAGTAACATAGTAGATGACGGCAGAAAAAGACCTGCACGGTCCATCCAGTCTGCCCAACAAGATAAACTCATATGGGTATACCTTACCTTGATTTGTACCTGTCTTTTTCAGGGCACAGACTGTATAAGTCTGCCCAGCACTATCCCCTCCTCCCAACCACCAACCCCTCTTCCCCCCACCGGCTCCGGGGTAAATCTACAATAATTAGTCCTATTAACTTTAATTGTCTATATCATATGACTAGTATAATTTTTTACATTTATTTTACCAACCTATTTAATCACATATGCATTATGCAATATACATTTACATATTTATTCTAACCAACACAACTCTTTGAAATCAACTCAAATGATGTCCAACATTTTCTCTTTCCCTTAAGAAAGTTCCAATCACAGCTGCAATAATTATACGCACCAAACCACGTGTGTGTATAAACTGAAAAAGTCTTATAACCTCAAGTGTAACTTGTTGTATTCCAGACTCTCTGCATTCAGCAGTAAAGTGTCCAACAGCTGAGAAATATCATCACTTTATTCAATCATCTTGATGTCGGGCATCATCTGGATAATATTTTTCACACACTCCGACAAACGAATATCCAAACTGTCTTTGGTCCCAACACTGGCCGTGTTTCCTTATCACTTTATCAGGAGACCTTATAGAGCAAACAGCATACATAATTACACATCTACTCCTTCATTCAAAACATAAAACATGATTCCAATAATGATGTTATTACCTTAAGTGGCCTCACATTGTCGTTAGGCACACCACAGTAAGCAATAGCTTTCACTATGTTAACATCATTTCCTGCTTCGTATGGGTAATCACTAAACCTTGCTTCCTTTTATACCACCATTAACAAAGGCCAATCAACTTCTTTATTGAGCTCATTAGGCTCAACCGTATTCCAATTGTATATTAAACGTTGTTCTTTGCGTATCAATTGTTTCTCAGCGCAACCTCTACCTTTCTGGATATGGACAAGCACTACAAACTGCAGATCTTGAATTGAATGTCGATGTTGCAGCCAATGATTAACTAAAGGAGTGTCAACCTTTTGTAATCTAATATTACTTAAATGTTGTGCTATGCGCATCTTAATCTTACGTGTGGTCTCACCTATGTACCATAACAGACAAGGGCAACGTATACCATACACTACATTTTGTGTGTTGCAATCTGTTTTGGCTTTTAAATAAAAATGTATGTTAATATTCTTTACCCAAATTTGATCAGCACAAATTGCATGTTTACAATACACACATTTTTCACGTTGTCCATGACCACCCAGTTCCCCACTAGCTACCAGCTGATTGGACGATTTATTGAACAAAATTTCCCCCATATTCCTTTCCCGAGTACATGAGAACCTAGGCTTTTCAATTAATCCTTCATGTAATGATAATATTGCCCAATGTTTCATCATGATATTTTGAATAGCTCACGTTTGCTTATAATATGGCAATATTTATTTATTTATTGCATTTGTATCCCACATTTTCCCACCTCTTTGCAGGCTCAATGTGGCGTACAATACATCATGAATGGTGGAAATATATTAGAAAATAGACATTTAGTGTTACAGAAAGATCTTGGGTAACATGATAAAGATAAAACATGATAGTAATATAACAAGCAGATATTATAAGACAGTTCTGAATATATGTGGAGGAGTTATGTATGTTCACATTTGTTGATCTTTGTGGTATGCCTTATTAAAGAGATGGGTCTTCAATAGTTTGCGGAAGTTGGTTAGTTCGTAAATCGTTTTTAAGTTGCGCAGCAGTGCGTTCCATAACTGTGTGCTCAAGTAGGTAAAGTCTGACGCATGCATTAGTTTGTATTTTAGACCTTTACAGTTGGGGAAGTGCACCAACCAACAACGCTGGGCATATTTTGCTTGTTTGTACGCCGGACGTATAATATGCGAGGGATACCCTCGCTGTTGAAACCTCTCTGACATTTCTTGCGCTTGTTGCCCAAATTCGGCCTCATGTGAATACAACCTTTTTATCCGTAGAAATTGTCCAATAGGTATACTTTCTTTTAGCTGTCTAGGATGATGACTGTTATAATGCAGAATTGTATTTCTGTCCGTGGACTTACGATAAACACTACTGCTAAATCGATTTTGTTTATATGTAATATCCATATCCAACAATTGTATCCGATTGCCTGATGACTGTATCTCAAAATGGATATTGGGGTCACAATTATTCAAGCCCCACACAAATGAGCATAATTCATCTTTTGTACCCAACCATATGACTAGTACGTCATCTATATATTTTTCCACGCTAAATTTTTTGAGCATACTCTGAAGTGTGTACATATCGAGATTCATAATCCGCCATATAGAGGCAAACCACCTAATCTGCAGGTAATATTGAACCAAGAACGTAACATATTTCTTTCTATTACTAAAGATGCCATCTGTAACAGTAGCTTAATCTTAGCTGCTGATAAGTCTTGTGTCAATAATACCTGCTCAATAATACGAAGACATGCTTTCCGTGGAATACTCGTATACAAAGCAGTGACGTCTAACGTCATCATAATGATGGACTGATCTGGAGGTAATTCCACAGAAGCTAAAAAATCAAGCATATCATTAGAGTCTCTAACATACGACTGAATTTTAAACACTGCGGGTTGTAAATAAAAATCCAAAAATTGTGATAAAGGCTCAAATAAAGATGCTATGCCTGATACTATCGGGTGGCCGGGAGGGTTCTCCAAAGATTTATGAATTTTTGGTATAAAATAAATATAAGGCATGCTTGGAGTTTTACGCATTAAGTATCGATATTCTTTAGCAGAAATAATCCCTTGTTCATTAGCCGATTGCAATATTTTAGATATAACTTCCAAATATTCTGGAGTAGGATCATTTAATAATTTTTTATAGAAAGTCATATCTAATAATTGACGATGCCCTTCTCCCACATACTGATCATAGTTTTGTAACTCCACTGCCCCTCCTTTATCTGCACAGGAAATTATAATCGTTGGATCACACTTCAATTTGTTTAGAGCCTTTCTTTGAGCAATTGTTAAATTATGCTGAACAAACATATGCTGCTGTTCCATGTTTGTTAGATCTTTTAATACCAATTTCTGGAAGGTTTCCACTACTGGGTCATTAAACCCCGGGGGAACCCATACTGAGGGTACTTTGTACCGAGATGAAAAAGAGGCCTCCTGAACAGATTGCACATTAGTAATGGCTTTATTGGTGGATCATCATGAAACATTGGGCAATATTATCATTCCATGAGGGGTTAATTGAAAAGCCTAGGTTCTCATGTACAACATGCAGGATGTCAGACTCACAGAAACAGAACGAAGCCTTGCGCCTGAAGATGAGGACCTCAGCTGGCGGGGGTTGGGGTCCCCCGCCAGCAAAGGTAGGCGATGGTGGTGGTGGGGGAGGGTTGGCGGCGGGAGGGGGGTTGAGAGGGTTGTCATCGGGGGGGGGGTCAAAGTTGGTGGTAGTGGTGGTGGCGGGGGGGTCAGCAATGGCGGGAGGGTCAGCGGCACTGGGGGGAGGCTAAAATGTGCCCCCTCACCTCGGGCTCTTGACCCCCCTCCCGCCGAAGTCTGGCTACGCCTCTGGTTTCAGCAGGTGTAAGTCTGGTGCCCAAAGTTAGGCACGGGAATCCGTGCTAAGCGCTATTCTGTAAATGACAAGTGCTTTCTTACGCCCAGATTCTATATAGTGCGCTTAGATTTAGGTGCTGAAATTGGCGTGGATTCTATAACACCACATGCAACTTAATTGGCTTAACAAGCTAATGAGCGCTGATAACAGCACTTAACAAGCAATAATGAGCACTAATAGGCACTGCTTAGAATTTAGGTGCACAACTCACTAAGTGTATTCTGTATCTATGTGTGCTGAACTTCTAACGTGTGGAGGCAAAAAGGGGCATGGTTATGGATGGGGAAATGGGGAATTTTATGGGTGTTCCAAAATTTAGGCACCTAGTTATAGAATATGGCCCAGTGCACCTAAATCTACGCACTGAGATCTACACCAGGTTTTTGTTGGTGTAAATGGATGCGCGCAGATATTGGTGCTGAAATATCAACTAAGCATATTCTATAATCAGTGCTTAAATCTAGGTGCCGATTATAGAATACGTTTAGTTGGCACTGATTTTAGCACGGATTTTTTAGGCACCATATATAGAATCTGCTTAGTGCCAAATTTTTTGGTGCCCATTTTTGAACGTAATTTATAGAATCCAGCCACTATTCATGGAAATCTCTCTCACGCATATTTACTGAGAAATTCTTGAAACCTGAGTTGATTGCTATCCATGCGACCTGGAGGTAGCTTATCCCATCCCTCATTCTTTATCATCCCACTCTTATTACATAAGTACATAAGCACCGCCATACTGGGAAAAGATCAAGGGTCTATCAAGCCCAGCATCCCGTCTCCGACAGCGGCCAATCCAGGCTTCAAGAACCCATTAAACCCACCCCCCCCCCCCAAAAAAAAAAAAAAATTAATAATGTTCAATGGACTTTTCCCTCAGGAATCTGTCCAAACCCACTTTAAATTCCGTAAGGCCAGCTGCTGTCACTACATTCTCTGGCAATGAGTTCCAGAGTCTAACTACACGCTGAGTAAAGAAAAACTTTCTCCTATTTGTTTTAAATCTACCATATTCTAGCTTCATCTTGTGTCCCCTGGTTTTGTTGTTGTTTGAAAGTGTAAACAAACGAAGATGACGTCCAGCGCTTGATCGCGTCTCAAACGGATTTTGCCTGCGGGGCCTTTTCTCCTTGTTCTAAAGATTATTCTTTGCCAAATGCCGCACACAAAGAGGAAGGGGTTGGTAAAGAGTTTTCCACCATCAACTCAAATGCCTACCCCGACTCAACAGACGATCCTTAGATATGCGACAAGCACTCCATTACATACCGGTGGGAGCCCTGCTGTTAGCCCTGCTGGAGGAGTGGCAGATCTACTGGGGCACGAAACATCTTTATCACCGCCGGGTTTTAATCCGCCACCTTGCCCTGCTGCGCTTCGTGGAGAGGTTGTAAATACTCGGCAACCGGAAGGCGGTGACCTGGGTAATCCTCCGCGACAAGACGCGGAGTAATCCTCCGCGACAAGACGCGGCAGGAGATAAGACTCAAGAGACGGTAACGGCGTCTCCTAAGCTGGCGTCATTACAATCCATCTGGGAATTAATACAAGAAATGTCCACAACGCTTACTAAAACAGCACAAGATACTTCTTTAGTAAGTAAAGTAGAAATTATTGCATCATCCTTGGAAACTTTGAAACAGGATACTGATTTAAAAGTAACACAGTTGCAGACAGAGGTGGTAAACTTAAAAATGACAACAGAAACTCTTATAAAGGATAAACTAATGGTTTCGAGGAGACTTGAGCAAATAGAAAATCATAATCGCCGATTAAACCTGAGGGTGTTAAATTTTCCTGTAGCAACGGGGATTACCCCATTGGATTTTCTAAAGAAATATCTTACCGAAATACTTAGATACCCTCAGGAGGCAATTCCTCCTTTAAATAAAGTTTACTTTTTACCGCCTTTGAAAACAACAAACATGATACTAGAGAAGTTACCGAATTTACCTTCTGATGGGATACAAGATTTATCTGCTTTATTGAAGGAATCTTTGTCGGAGATTGAAATAAGAAGAACTTTAATCGTGTCCTTTATATTCGAACAGGACTTGAATGCTCTAAAGAGATTATATTTAAAAAAATTCACTAAGCTCTTTTGTGGTCAAAAGATATGGATATTTCCTGACGTGGTAAAAACAACACAGGACAGGAGGAAAAAATTCCTGACTTTCAGAGAAGAAGTTAAAAGTATTGTAGCTAAATTTTTGCTTGCTTATCCTTGTAAGTGTTGTGTTAAATATCTAGGAAACAAATATGTCTTTTTTGATCCTGACCAATTACAAAATTTTTTGAATGCAAAACGAATAATTAACTAGATGGTAAATTGTTAATGAAGGAATAACTGATTAAGATATAGAAAATATGGAACTTCTGGACAGGCCTTATTACCTTAAAAGCATATTATTTGGATATCTCCTCTGTTTCTATCTTCCCTTCCCCTCCATTATATTGTGGTCTAAGAAGTATAATGTACTATGTTTTTTTTTTCTTTACTGATTGGAATTTTATCCAATGTAACTGACTTTTTTTTCTTTCGTGTTACTAAAGCAAGTTGTCTTGTATAAAACTATAAATGCAAAATAAATAAATTAAAAAAAAAGAAAGTGTAAACAAACGCTTCACATCTGTCCGCTCTAATCCGCTCATTATCTTGTAGACTTCTATCATATCACCCCTCAGCCGCCTTTTCTCCAAGCTGAAGAGCCCTAACCTTCATCAGCCTTTCCTCATAGGGAAGTCATTCCATTCCCTTTATCATTTTCGTCACCCTTCTCTGCACCTTCCACTCTTGTCATGGAGTCATATCAGGGATGGACTGAGAGTAATCTGGGCCCCTGGGCACTGAGACTACTCGGGCCACCCCACCCCCTGCTATGCTGCTGCTACCCCCCCCCCCCACTGCTGCCACCAGTGCCTCCACCCCTGCCTTGCTGCCTCCCTCCCACCATGTTGCCGCTGTCACCCCTTCCCCCACCTTGAAGGGCCCTGGTGGTCGTGGCTTCTTCTTTAGGGTCAGGAACTAAATCCCCTCTTTCCTGCCCACCCGCTGCCTCTACTCTGCCCGATGCGGTGTTTACAAAATGGCTGCTGAGACTTCCCACGATAGTCTCACCTCTATCAGAGTCTAGGCAGCCATTTTGTAAACAGTGCAACTAGGGAGAATAGTGGCAGCGGCCAGTAGATCACCAGGGTCCCATGGGGGCTGTAGTGTGTGTGGCGGCGGGCAACCAGGCAGAGCCTCTGGGCCCCCTAGAGCTTCTAGGTTCTCGATCACTCTCCGGTTGCCCGAATGGTCAATCTGCCCCTGAGTCATAAACAGTAGTCATAGAATCTGATGACAGAATCGTAAACTCAACCTAGTCTACCCAGTTTCCTTTCTGTTACAGTACCAGACAGCCCACGCAATCTCCAGTTTTATCTTCACTTCTCCATACCAACCAAAGGCATATTGAAATCTAATACTGCAAGCACTTGTTTCTGTATAAAGAATTCTTAATACCACCTGCAAGATTGCACAGCTGTCAGAACCATGATGAGTCTGCACTGTTTTTGTACTTCTGACCTCAATTTAATTGATGCTCCAGCTTGGAAGGATTAGAAAAATGAGGGCCTGTGTTGAAGAGGAAATTCTAAGCTTTCATTCTCGCCTGAAAGTGCCTGCACATTTAGACTGTCAAGTGTTGACAGCAAAGAATGGAAAATAAAGAAGTAGGAGAAGGGGGCAGGGGAACCCTAATATTGGATTAATTAACAGACCTAATACCCACCAGCACATGCCATGAGTTATTTTCAAACTATTTGTCTCAATTGAGTAAAACTGAAAATGAAATACTGTACAAACAAAAAGCATACTTTGGAAACAACCCACATGGTCTTTCAAACATGATTTTATCTGATGCTGTTAAAAAGCCACTGGCTGAGGCAAAATTTAAAGTGATAGGCGACAATGTATGGAATACACATCTCTTCAATAATTCGCCAATAACTCTCCTTTTAGCCGAGAGTTTTCAAAGTCCAACTTGAATATGTTTAAAGCAAAAAGTAGCAATGGAGTATGATTATTACGGAAGGAGGGAAAGCCCCAGAACCCAACCTTCACTTTGACTCTCATATGGAGTGACAGGATTACAAGGTAATCATGGACATAAAGATCCCTTCATGTTAAATCATTAAGGGTCCCTTTTACTAAAGGGTGGTAGGGCTGCCGCACAGGAAACGTGCAGCAAATCAGCTCTACCGCTGGGGTAGCGCGGGAGCCCGGCGATAGTTCCGAAGTTGGTGCATGCAGTTTCCCATGGTAGAAACTAATTTTCTATTTTCTACCACAGAGGGCGTTCCCTGCGGTAATCGGCAGTATGGCCAAATTTCTTCACGCTGCCTGATTACCACATGAGCAGTGCGTGAGTCCCTACTGCCTACTCAATAGGTGGTGGTGTGGGCTCAGGCGGTAGATAGTCGCACACTAATTATAATATTAGCGCACGATCATTTACTGCCCCATTTTTAAGAAGGCCTTTTCCCGCCACGGTAAAAAGTGTCCTAGCGCGTGCCAGTTTCACGCGCCAAAACTAGCACAGGCCACTTTTTAACATGGCTTAGTAAAAGGGCCTCTAAATCTCCATGCGCTGCTAAATTTGCCGGTTAACCCTTAATTGTGACGAGTGAACAAAAATCAACTCAGCTTTTCCAAAATACTGTGCTTCTTATTATATGTTGTAGACCCCACCGACTGTGGCCAGAGTTTTGCTCATAGCTGTTTCAAGGTGCCATGGTCAAATCCGCTCATATTCGCACTTCTATTTACAGCGATGCCTTCGCACTTATTTTTACCAGGTTCAAAACATAACCGTCATGGAACCACCCTGGATATTCAATGCTGGGGCATGTACACTATCCTATCCTATCCTGTCTACCCTCTTTTATCCTAGTCATATATTATTTAGCTCAACTTATCATTCACTACTAAGCCCAACTTTACATTGTTTTCTACTGCTTTATTAAAATTCTATTAACTTTGTATTTCAAATTACTATGTAAGCCACATTGAGCCTGCATTATGTTTGAAAGCGCGGGGTACAAATGTAATAATAATAATACAGTTCCCAGCACTGAAGGGCTTACCGCATGCTAATATAGGACTACTGCTGGCCCAGCGTGGCCACCGGAGGTAGTTCCAGCTTGACTGCACGCTATTTCCGGTGCGCTGGAAAAACATTAATTTTTATAGCATGGCGCTAATCCAGCGGTAATTGTGCATCGCCGCTCACTGCCCAGTTACCGCTGGGTTACCGCGTGAGCCCTTACTGCCGTGCTCCCTGCCGCATGGCCATGCAGTAAGAGTTTTCTTGCTGCATGACCATTTTTTTTTGGAGGGGGGACTTTTTACCCACTGCGGTAAAAAGGGCCCTAGCGCGCAAGAAAAATGGCCCCCACCGCTGCTGCAGGGCCCTTTTTCCCGCAGCTTAGTAAAAAAGATCCCTGAGTATCCAGGTACGAGCGCTAACTTCGAAGTTATCCAGGCACTGGCCAGTATTGAGACCAAGGGCGTAGCCAGACCTTAGCAGGAGGGGGGTCCAGAACCCGAGGTGGGGGGGCACATTTTAGCCCGCCTCCCTCAGCTGCTGACCCCTCCTGCTGCCAACCCTCCCCTGCCACTTTTGACCCCCTCCCTCCCGCCCCACCACGATCCTTCCCTGTCGCCACCGCCGCCAGGTACCTTTGCTGGCGGGAGTCCCCAACCACTGCCAGCTGAAGTCTTCTTCAGCACCGGTCTCCAGCGCATTTGCTGATCTGTTTCTGTGAGTCCTGACTCCTGACGTCCTGCACGTTACGTGCACGCATGACATCAGGAGTCAGGACTCAGAGAAACAGGTCAACAAATGCGTCAAAGACCGGCGCTGATGAACACTGGGATTGGGGACCCCCGCCAGCTAAGGTACCTGGCGGTGGGGGAGGGTCAGCGGCGGCAGCGGGAGGGGGGGGTCAAAAGCGGCGGGGGGGTCAAAAGTAGAGGGGGCCAGGCCCATGGCCCCACCTAGCTATGCCCCTGATTCAGACTGGTGCCTGGTTAACTCATTGCATAAAGTTAGGACAGCCTTTTTGCTGTCTTAACTTCTTGCACTTAGATCCCCTTTTACAAAGCCGCACTAGTGGCTACTGCGCAGCAGTGCTGACATGGCCCATTCAAGTTGAATGGGCTATGTCAGCATTACCACACTGACAGCCACGAGCATGGCTTTGTAAAAGGGGGGGTTACTTAGCCAGTTAGCAGACCAAATATTGCCGCTAACCATCTAAGCTGAGGCTCTGCCCAGTCTCCAACCATGGACTACCCCTAATCTAGTTAGTTAGGGAATGACTGGTTAGCAGAGATATTCAGTGGCATTACCTGGTTAAGTACCGACGAATATCAGCAGCCAGCAAGCTCAGTGGGGTTTAACCAGGCTCGAGCCTCTTCTGCCCTGTTAAACCCCTTTGAATATTGGGACACAAAGTTTCAATAATTCATTTGAATTTGTATGTTGTAATAGGATTCTTTTTATTCAGTGAAACTATTAATTTGTTCATAATGCAGTTTAAATTGCCTTAAACTAGTAAAAAAAATTGATTTTGCAAGTCTTCCATAATTTTATTTTTATAAAGCGCAAATACAAAGAACAGCTGTACTTGGTGCCTTGCATGCACTTTATTTTGTATTAATACAATGCTTTTTCTATTTGCTACCTAAAAAGAAAATACAATTCTCATATATATATATATATATATATATATATATATATATATATATATATATATATATATATATATATATATATATATATATATATATATATATATATATATATATATATATATATGTAGATAGATAGATAGATATCTCTCTCTCTCTATAGATAGATAGATAGATAGATAGATATCTCTATCTATCTATATATATATCAACATAAAACTATTTAACTGGGTAGGAGAGGCTCCTGCACCGACCAACCCAGGCACTTAACTGGAGAGAGATGAAAATGTTGGAGTAGACACAGTGGTATAAAGAACAGAAGACTTTATTAATTGTTAAGTTCAAAAGTGTGCCCGACACAGCCGTGTTTCGCATTTAGTTCTGGTCGCCATATCTCAAAAAAGATATAGCGGAATTAGAAAAGGTTCAAAGAGGAACGACCAAAATGATAAAGGAACTCCTCTCATAGGAGGAAAGGCTAAAGAGGTTTGGGCTCTTCAGCTTGGAAAAGAGGCAGATGATGGGAGATATGATTGAGTTGTACAAAATCCTGAGTGGTGTAGAACGAGTAGAAATATACCAATTTTTTTCTTGTTCCAAAAGTACAAAAACTAGGGGACACTCAGGGAAGTTACACAGGAAATATTTTTTCACTCAATGAATAGTTACTCTCTGAAACTCTTTGCCAGAGGATGTGGTAACAGCAGTTAGTGTACTTGGGTTTTAAAAAGTTTTGGACATGTTCCTGGAGGAAATGTCCATAGTTTGCTATTGAGAGAGACATGGGAAGCAACTGCTTGCCCTTGGATTTGTAGCATGGAATGTTGCCATGATTTGGGTTTCTGCCAGGTACTTGTGACCTGGCTTGGCCACTGTTGGAAACAGGATACTGGGCTAGATGAACCATTGGTCTGACATGGCTACTCTTATGTTATGTACAGGGTTTGCTCCAATCCTGGGTACATCCTAGGCAGCCACCTAAGTGAAATCTAAACAATAACAACAAAAACCTCATTATATTGGGATCACTGTTTACATGTTCATATTGAATCTCAGCTGCTGTTTAGATGCCTGGTTCCCCAGTGTTACAAGCTCAACCAGCAATATTTTAAAATCTGCAGGTGTTCTATGTTGATGCATTTTGTGTGATTTCCATAATGGTTAGATTTTATGTGAATAAGGATAGTGATAATTCCCCATATTCTATATAAGGCAACTTAAGTTGTGCGCACTAATTTGGCCGCATGGTCAAATTGCACGCACAACTTAATTAACAAGCCAATCAGTGCTGATAATTGGTACTTAGCAACCAATTAGCAGCACTAACCAGCTTTAATTAGAATTAATATGCACAACTTTCTAGGCATATTCTATAACACGGTGCATATAAATTCTAATGCACAAAGTCAAAAAGGGGCGTGGCCATGGGCATGGACTGGGCAGGTTATGGGTATTTCAAAAAACTATGCACACTATTATAGAATACACTAGATCTGTGCCTAACTTAGATACAGGTTTTTAGGCCTGGTTTTAGGTGGTCTAAATGGGTGTGCCTAAATTTTGGTCACAAGAATGGCATGCGAGTGTATTCTATAAAGTACGCTTAACTTTAGGCAGTTTATAGAATCACGCTGTGTGGTTTTAAGGTGCCAATTTTTAAGGTGACATATATAGAATTCCATAGACGGTCGGTAG
Source organism: Microcaecilia unicolor (assembly GCF_901765095.1). Classification (NCBI taxonomy): domain Eukaryota; kingdom Metazoa; phylum Chordata; class Amphibia; order Gymnophiona; family Siphonopidae; genus Microcaecilia; species Microcaecilia unicolor. The sequence goes on along the minus strand of NC_044031.1, from coordinate 584,147,539 downwards.
CCCAACTGTTTGGGGAGGCTAAAGGGGGCGGAGCTTACCTCCATACGCTCCGTGGCAGCGACGTCAATGAAGAAAAAGACTACAGGCTCGCCGCCAGCTTCTCCCTTCTCTCTGCACACAGTGTCCCGCCTTCTGCGGTGATGCATTTCCTGTTTCCGCGAGAGCGGGACACTGTGTGCAGAGAGAAGGGAGAAGCTGGCGGCGAGCCTGTAGTCTTTTTCTTCATTGACGTCGCTGCCACGGAAATAAAAGATGAGAATGTGCGGGGCGGGAGGGTAGGCTGCACCACAAGCGGAAGTCGACGATTGGGCTGGGGAGGCTTAGCCTCCCCAAGCCTCTTATACGGGGCGCCTATGTAGAATTCCCTCCACTGGGCACAAAACAGGGAGGTGTAATGTACTTTGAACGGACATTAACACCACAGAAAAGGTCTGAGTAAGGTAGTAGCTAATAAACTTCAAATGAACTAATAAATCAATTCCACTGAAAGACCTGGACTAGCTGTGAATAGACCATAGTCATATGCTTCATCTCTGTTTTTTATATTAATTTAATTATGAAAAGATTTATTGTTTTATTCTTGATTAGTTAAGAAGACTTGGTAATGCCTGATATTATTATTCTCTTGGAGAAAAAAAAAAGCTTGCTTCCAGCAGGTCCATGCAACAATTGGCAGTGGTACATTTATTAATCTACAGTTGTCTAAGCCTTTTGTTTGCCCTTGTCACTTAGACACTTCTTCCCATTGTACTATCTTGTTTGTTCTCGATAATGACTGTTTTTATGGTCTATTCTCCTGGCAGTATCTTCATTATTATCTTGACAATTATATTTTTAGGCTTTTATGAAGACAGATAAGGCTGGGAAAATGCATTCAGAACTTAGTGGATTAAAGGAAAACGACACCAAAAAATAAGAATTCCGTCAATTTTAAGATTAAAATTAAATAAATTCCAGGCTTATGACAAGAAAAATGGAGAAGTATCAACTCGCTTGGAGTAAGGAACCCATCAACATGATGCTATTAGAAATGAGGGGTCAATTTGACCGTAATTGGGGCTTAGAAACATTTTCTGCAGAAAATGATTTCTTTGATGAATGCATATAATTATATACTTTGTTTAATGAAATTGTATTTTAAAAACTCAGTGGAAAAGTAAAAGGAACCTTCTATACTATGGTTTTTGGACTGGCTCCTGCTTCATATCAACTAATATATCATCAGTTTCCGGCCACCGCCGTGAGTGAACTCCTTCAAAAAAGCGGTAAATAAATAAAAATTAAAAACACCCCTTTTCTAATATGCAAAGTCACTCTGCTGATGTCACCAGCATCTCAACAGAGTAGAGGAACATGTCCTGAGGGCCGCCCAATAGACTCTACTCAAGGTACGATTTTAGAATCTTTATCACAGTATGTTGATTCCGTTTTAAAACCATTACTAACCCAGGCTAAATCCTATGTTAAGGATTCCATGCATTTTATTCAAATTTTGAATACCCTGGAGCTCTCTGACAATGACAGTATTACTTTGGTTACTATGGATGTAATGACACTTTATACCAATATACCCCAAAATAGAGCTTTGGAAGTAGCAGATCATTATTTTCAGCAGGCATCCATTTCTCAAGATAAAATTGATGTTCTCAAACATTTATTATCTTATGTTATCTGTAATAATTATTTTGAGTTTGAGAATTGATTTTTTATGCAGATGAAGGGAGTCACCATGGGGGCTTCCGTGGCTCCTTCCACCACCTGTTTATATATGACTCAATTTGAGGAACAGTTTGTGTATAATTCCAGATATGAGCACCATATTCTTATCTGGAAGAGATTTATCGATGACGTAGAGGGCCCAGTTGAAATTTTGCAGGAGTTTATGGTTTATATTAATCAGGTAGACCCTAACATCAAATTTACATCTCGATGATGATTGTGAAATATAATTTTTGGATGTACAATTTCAGCTTTCCTCTGGTAATTTTCTTTCTACATCTGTATATAGGAAGAGCACAGACAGGAAACACCTCATTACATTTTTCTAGTTTTCATCCTACATCTTTGAAGCGGGGTATCCCCATTGGGCAGTTTTTGAGGTTGAGGAGACTGTTCACTTCTGTTACCAAGTTTAAGGTTCAGGCTAAAGGGATGTTTGCCCGGTTTATTGAAAAGGAGGTACCCTGTTAAAGTAGCGAAAAGGGCATACAAAAGGGTTCTTTATGCCCATCATTCTTGATTATTTTTACCCAAGCAGGGATCTGAATAGACAGTTCCAGTGTGTGTTCTTCCATATTCACATTATGGTTGTGTAATTAGTAATAGTATTCACAAGCATTGGGGTATTCTCAGGGTTCATTTGGGACTCCAAGAATACCCCAAAATTGCATATAATAGAAGTGCCAATATCGGGGAGCTTTTGAATACCCTTACATTTGTGCAATCTGAGGGGGGTCCCAGTCCTTGCGGACGATGTGTGTACTGCAAATTTGCCCTAACTACTAGTTATGTTGTTATTCCATGTACAATATTTTATTTGAGAGACATTATTACATGTGAAACTAGCCAAGTAGTCTACTGTATTATATGTCCGTGTAACCTATATTATATAGGTCAGACTAAGAGGAAGCTTAAACAATGATTAGCAGAAAACATTAGTAACATCAAAAATCTGAGAATGGAGGCTTCTGTAGTGTCCCACTGGGTATTGACGTGTCATTCTTTGGAAGATATTAGATGTGTGGCACTTATGCAGATCACGTTGCACAGAGGAGGTAAAGTTTCCGAGATTTTGCTCAATAAAGAGCAACACTTAATTTTCCAGTGGGACGCCATAGCCCCAGCAGGTTTAAACACTGAGATGGAATGGTGAATTATGGGTAGTTTCAGCATTATTTAAGCTGCACTGAGGGTGGGTGATTTCTTTACCCCAGAAGCAGCAGAGCTTTTTTGCTCAGCCTGCGTATTGCGGTCTCTAGGAGATAAACTTGAAATTGCTCCCAACGGTAAGCTGCAGTAATTTTGTATTCTTTTTCAGATTTGTTACTTTGGTTATTTTGATTTGTGATTAATAGTATTATGTTAGATTTGAGGATTAATTTCTTGTTTGTTTTAAGGGCATTGGATAGCTCCTCCTGATGAAGCTATCTGCAAAATGTAGCTCTGCATTGAGGAGCTAAGGAAGATTCGGGACTTTGCTATTCATGGATAAGTTGTCTGCACTGGAACTGTAGTTTGAATAACGACACAGTGATTTCAAAGAGGATTAACTAACTTTGGCTCTTTAAGGCCCTCATGATCAAAAGCAAACGCCGGGGCTAGAGGCTGTAAGCGCCATACTAGCGCCGGCGTTTGCTAGCCCTGCATGATCAGAGCCCTCGAGCGCGTGAAACAATGCACTCGAGGGCTCGTAGCGCAAGTAGCATGCAAATGTATGCTAAACAGGGCATTAGGTATTCCTCCCCAATGATCAGCAGCCAGCGCGCAAAAATTTGGGTCGCTGGCTGCGGCAAACCCTACGCCGGCTCCGAGCTGGCATTAGGGTTTGCCGATCATTGGGGAGGAATGGTGAGCCCTGTCCAGCATGCAGTTGCATGCTGGCAGGCCCCCGTTCCCCCCAAAGCAAACGCTAACAGAGGGCTGGGAGGTCCAGTGGACCTCCAGTCCCCCTCGACGAGCCCCCCCCCCCCCGGTTCAGGGAGGGCTGGAGATCCGGTGGGTATCCAGCCCCCCCCCAACCCCCCCAAAATTGGTCCCTGGTGATCTAGTGGCCACTGACAAAACCCCCTCCCCCCCACCCACCTAGCGAGCAACGGAGGGGGGCTGGAGGTCCGGCGTACCTTCAGCCCACACCAACTCACCCCCCTAACGTTGTCCCAGCAATCTCTAGTGGTCCAGCGTAAGGACAGCCCCCTCCTGACCCCCCTACCTTATAGTTGGAGGAGGGACGCAGCCTGCCTCCCTCCTCTTCCTTGGCTTGGCGACAGCAAAATGGCGGCACCCAGCCCTGCCCAGTGCATCCTGGGATGCGCTGGGCAGGGCTACAAACCATGTAAGGGAATCGTTCCCTTACATGGTCTGTAGCCCCGCCCGGGGCATCCTAGGATGCATTGGGCAGGGCTGGGTGCCCCCATTTTGTGCCGTCCTCAACCCAAGGAAGAGGAGGGAGGCAGGCTGTCTCCCTCCTCCAACTAAGGTAGGGGGCTGGGAGGGGGTTCCGTTTGTACACTGGACCACCACTACAGACAACGCTGGGTGGGTGGGCTGGAGGTTCGCCAGACCTCCAGCCCCCCCATCGCTCATTGGGAGGGAGGGTGGGAGGGGGTTTGGCCGGCAGCCACTAGACCACCAGGGACCATTTTTGGGGGGGGTTTGGGAGGGCTGGAGACCCACCGGATCTCCAGCCCTCCCTGAACCTGGGGGGTGGGATCGTCGGGGGGATCCGATGTCCACTGGACCTCCAGCCCCCTGTTTGCAAGTTGGTTTTGGGGGGGAACGGGGGCTTGCCAGCATGCAACCATTGATCTGCAAACCCTAACGCCAGCTCGGAGCTGGCGTAGGGTTTGCCGCAGCCAGCAACCCAAATTTTGGCGCGCTGGCCGCTGATCATTGGTGATGAATGCGCTAAGCCCTGTTTAGCATGCATTTGCATGCTACTTGCGCAAAGAGCCCTCGAGCGCTTTGTTTCACGCGCTCGAGGGCTCTAATCATGGGGCGGTAGCAAACGCCGGCGCTAGTATGGCGTTAAGAGCCTCTAGCGCCAGCGTTTGCATTTGATCATGACCACCTGAATCAACAGGAAAAACAGAATCTTGTGAACGCAATCTTTGTATGGTCTTTTTTTTTTTCTCTTTTCTTTTTGTTTTTAAAATATGTGTATTAACTTGCCTTTATCTACTCCACTCCAAAGACCAAATAAGGTCTAAAGTATGGGGCTTGGCATATGAATCATACATATTTATCAAGCTCGAATCTACCTTTTGTTTTCTAGTGATAATTGGGTAATTTTTAACATTAAGAGCACATTTCTTGCTAATTTAATTAACATGGCTTCCAAAGGAAAAAAAAAAATCACAACTACCAACTGGAGAAGATGAAGTGACTGCAATTAAAAGAGACATAAAAATGCCACTTTCATTAAAAATAATGATCGAATGTATCAAGAGTCTTATAAATGCCACTGATGTACAATTAAAGCAAGCACTTTGTTTGTCAATCAATAATTTAACGACAGGTTTATCATCTCTGCATGGTCTCAGCAGCCCCTTAAAACTGAGATACCGACTTATTGAATCACCCTCCCCCCCCCCCCCCCCCCCCCTTTGCTTCTCCTGCCAGTAATATCACACTGGGCTAGATTATCTTAATCTTTCCAAATCAGCTGCTGTTCCTCTTTCCTGTTCCCATTTTTGACCTTAAAGAATGTGAGGTAAACTGCCCCAACCCTCTAGGTCGCCAAAATAAACAGAAGCACTGCTATATGTAAATTGTAAAATATGAATTTTTATCATTTAACTGTTGATTTGCAGTTCTGTGAAACTAAGTAAAACAGTAATGGGCAGCTGAAAAAAATCAATTGGCCCACCCCATTCGGCCAGTTAGTTTGGTCCACATCACAAAGCAAATGTCGCAGCTACCCATTATAGGAGAAAGCATGATTGCTTGTAGAATATTGTTTTCACTCCAAGTCACGTTGTCTTTCTTCATCGGTTCTGTTGCCATCGTGGCTAGACGGACATTAAAATTTCCATGATTCATCTAGCATCCCAGTCTCCAACCCCACTTCCTTTACTTCCCTCTCTTTACAACCACACTTTGTAATAATGTACAAACATTCAGCAACATAGGTCACCATGGACCTGTTGGACGGTACCCAGTCACCAATAATTTCTGTTTCTGGAATGTTGCAAACTACTGGTTTCATGCAGGTTGTTTCATGGCCTTTGATGCTGCTAGATTGTGCTTCCTGTTTTCTCTTTATTACCTTATCAGATGGAGTCTCTCTTTTATCCATTTACCAGCATCAACCCATTTGGTTGCATAGTACATGATTATGGTAACTGTCACCATACTGGCATGATGGCATGCACAAATTCAAGCTCTAATGTATAGCTTGTCATAGTGTAGGAAATGGGATGATTATGTGTGAAGAATGGGCATGGAGTGGCCTAATGGTTATTCTAGTGGGTTGCAGACCTGGGGAACTAGGTTCAACTCTCAGGGAAACCAGGTTCAATTCCCTTTGCAGCTCCATGTGACCTGCGCAAGTCACTTAGGGGCCCTTTTATTAAGCAGCGGTAAAAAGTGGACTGTGGTAGTGTAGGTGCGTATATTAGGTGCACGCTGGGCCAGTTTTTACCGCATCTACAAAAAAAGGGCTTTTTTAAAATGGGATGGGAAAATGGTCTGCAGTAAAAAATAAAACCAGCATGCACCCAAAACCAGCCTGAACTCTTAACACTACTCATTGATCTAGCGGTAAAGGCTCATGCGTTACATGCATGGTGACCAGTCGGCACGCACCAAGTCTGATTACTGCCGGAACTGGCGCGCGTAGGAGGAAATAAATAAATAAATCATCCATGCATTATGGGCGTGGATGAATTCTGTTCAGAAGGAATGGATTCTCAGAAGCTTAGCGGAGATTGGGTGACAGCACTGGTGGTTGGGAGGCGGGGCTAGTACTGGGCAGACTTCTACGGTCTGTGCTCTGAAAATGGCAGATACAAATCAAGGTCAAGTATACATATAAAGTAGCACATATGAGTTTATCTTGTTGGGAAGACTGGATGGACCATACAGGTCTTTCTCTGCAATCATCTACTATGTTACTATCAGGCTTATTTTCAAAAGCGAAGGGTGCCCATCTTTCGACACAAATTGGGAGATGGGTGTCCTTCTCTCAGGGTCGCCCAAATCGGCATAATCAAAAGCCAATTTTGGGCGTCCCCAACTGCTTTCCATCGCGGGATGACCAAAGTTCCCGGGGGCATGTCGGAGGCGTAGCGAAGGCGGGACTGGGGCATGCCTAACAGATGGGCATCCTCAAGCGATAATGGAAAAAAGAAGGGCGTCTCTGATGAACATTTGGCCAACTTTACTTGGTCCTTTTTTTTTTACGACCAAGCCACAAAAATGTGCCCCAAATGACCAGATGACCACCAGAGGGAATCGGGGATGACCTCCCCTGACTCCCCCAGTGGTCAGTAACCACCTCCCACCCTGAAAAAAACAACTTTAAAAACTTTTGTCTTTTTACTTTTTAGTGTATGGGTGCAGGAGTGGCCTAGTGGTTAGGGTGGTGGACTTTGGTTCCTGATGAACTGAGTTCAATTCCCAGCCCAGGCAGCTCCTTGTGACTCTGGGCAAGTCACTTAACCCTCCATTGCCTGCTGCATTGAGCCTGCCATGAGTGGGAAAGTGTGGGGTACAAATGTAATAAAAAAATAAATTCACTCTGCCTCCTTCCCTGCGACAGCAGTTGAGGATGTCCTGTCCAAAATGTGGATATTTGTGAGAAGGATGCCCATGCCTGGATATTTCTGTGAGAAGGACATCCATGTCTGCTATGCCTCCAACACCCCCTTTATTTATTTGGATTTTGGATCACAAGTAGCAGCAGTGGAATTTGAACTGGCCACCTCTGGATTACAAGACCAGTGCTCTAACCACTAGGCCACTCCTCCACTCAACTCCACTTTTTGAAATTTGGCCATTTCTGTGGGGGGGGGGGGGCAGTATGCAGGTCCCTGGGGGGGGGAGGTATGTGTGTGTCAGCGGAGGCATAACGAAGGCGTGGGCGTCCTTCTTTCAAACATTTTAGCCGTCCTCAACTTCCCCCCTCCCCCCAGGGATGACCAACTTTCAAGGGAGTGGAGTGGAGGAGAGGAGAGGAGAAAAGAGGTGAGGAGAGGAGGAGTGGCCTAGTGGTTAGAACACTGGCCTTGCAAGCCAGAAATGGAAGGCTAAGTGCTTTGAAAATATGCCTCAAGGTTTTAGCATTAACTTCTATGTTTCTAAAGCTTGTTTGTACTTACAGCTGTTCAATAATTTGTAAATCACCACCAATATAGGATCATCTCTTACCTTGCCTTTCAATCTAAGAACTCTTCTTTCTTATGATTCATTCAAAAATGGCAGCTAAACTTTTAAATAGATGCCAACACTTGTCTACCAATGAAAATACTACTGAATTCCGATTTGTCAGAAAAACACTTTCCATTCTATAGCTGTGTTTAAACTTTGCGGTTTATTTATCCAAAACACTGGGTAGAGGGTTGTGGGAATAAGGGGGTAAATGGTGGGATGACAGGGTGGGGGTATGTATTTAAGAACTATTTGCTGGGAGTGAGGTTGTAGGGTTTGTTTGTTTTTTTTTAGAAGGAGACAGCACTCCACCCTGTTTATATCTATTTGAAGGTGCAACATCCAGAAATATACAACACAACACTCCATATGAAGTCTCACTAGAAGCTTCTATAGAGGCACTATTACCTCCTTTTTCCTGATGGCTATTCCTCTGTTTATACAACCAAACATCCTTCAGGCTTTTATTGTTCCATTATTTATCTCATAAGTACATAAGTATTGCCATACAGGGACAGACCAAAGGTCCATCAAGTCTAGCATCCTGTTTCCCACAGTGGCCAATCCAGGTCACAGGTACTTTATCATTTTCGTCATCCTTCTCTGTACTTTTCTAATTCCACTATATTTCTTTGAAATGTGGTGACCAGAATTACAAATAATATTCGAGGTGCGGTCGCATCATGGAGTGATACAAAGGTATTATAACATCCTCATTTTTGTTTTCAATTCCTTTCCTAATAATACCTAACATTTGATTTCTTAGCTTCCTTTGAATGCTGAGCAAAGGATTTCAATGTATCATCAATGATACACCTAGATCCCTTTCCTGGCTAGCGACTCCTAATGTGGAACCTTGCATTACATAGCTATAATTCGGTTCCTCTTTCTCACATGCATCATTTTTCATTTGCTCACATTAAACGGCATATACCTTTCACCTAAGAGCACTTGAGCTTCTTTGTCTTAACAAGAAAGTACTCTCCGTGGAACACCATGACTGCCTGGAGAGGTACTGGAAGGATTTCATCCCACAAATCCCATTTACTAGGGATGTCCATTCTGGCTCCCAGACCAAATCAAGTCATTTTTGATCTGTCCACCTGGTTCACGATCCCCTGGGTTCTACATAGGTGGCCAAAAGCTGGGTGCCCAAATTTGAGCAAGCTGGACAGATGTGCGTACAAATTAATTAATTAACAAACTATTAACAATCAATATTTGAAGTTAATAGGCAATAACTTGGATTTGCACATGCAACTGTCCTAATCACTATTCTATAGCATCAGCACCTAAATTTTCTAGCATGCAACTCATTATTTATTTATTTAGATGTTGCTCACATCTTTTTCAGTAGTAGCTCAAGGTGAGTTACATTCAGATATTCTGGATATTTCTCTGTCCCAGGAGGGCTCACAATCTAAGTTTGTACCTGAGGCAACGGAGGGTTAAGTGTCTTGCCCAAGATCACAAGGAGCAGCAGTGGGATTTGAACCAGTCACCTCTGGATTGCAAGATAAAGGGGATAGGATTTGATATACTGCCTTCCTCTGATTATAATCAAAGTGAATTACACGTTATATACATGTACCTTTTTTAGTACTTGGGCAATGAGTTGCCCTAATGTCACAAGCAGCTGTAGTGGGGATTGAACCTGGTTCCCCTGGTTTTCAGTCCACTGCACTTACCATTAGACTACTCCTTCACTCCACAATAGGGAGTGTGGTCATGGGAAGGGTATGGGCAGATCAGGGGGCATACCTAGAAGTTAGGCGCTGTTTTATGGAATACTGTCATTTGTGCTCCCAAGTGCTGAAAATTATGCACTACAATTTACACCAGGCCTCAGCAGGCATAAATGCTGGCGCCTGAAGTTGAGTGCAGGAATCTCCTCTAAGTGCCAGTGGCGTAGCCAGAACTCAATGTGAGGGGGTTCCAGAGCCCAAAGTGAGGGGGCCGCTGCCTCCCCGCCACCGCCTCACATACCTTGACTGGCAGGGGTCCCCAACCCCCACCAGCTGAAGCATTTGTCCAGGGCTGGTCTCCACCGTATTGCCTGCCCTGCTCTTCTCCTCACATCACATACACACTCATTTTAATGAGTTGCGCATGCTCAGTTTCACTAAAACGAGCATGCATAAGGAGAGACTTGCAGACCTAAACATGTGTACTCTGGAGGAAAGGAGAAATAGGGGTGACATGATACAGACATTCTTTTTTTTTTTTCTTGTTACATTTGTAGACCACACTTTTTCCCACTCATGGTAGGCTCAATGCAGGGTTAAGTGACTTGCCCAGAGTCACAAAGAGCTGCCTCTGGTGGGAATTGAACTCAGTTCCTCAGAACCAAAGTCCACCACCCTAACCACTAGGCCACTTCTCCACAAATATTTGAAAGGTATTAATCCGCAAATGAACCTTTTCCGGAGATGTGATGGCGGTAGAACTAGAGGATATGAAATAAGGTTGAAGGGGGGCAGACTCAAGAAAAATGTCAGGAAGTATTTTTTCACGGAGAGAGTAGTGGATGCTTGGAATGCCCTCCCACGGGAGGTGGTGGAAATGAAAACGGTAACGGAATTCAAACATGCGTGGGATAAACATAAAGGAATCCTGTTCAGAAGGAATGGATCCTCAGGAGCTTAGCCGAGGTTGGGTGGCAGAGCCGTTGGTGGGAGGCGGGGCTGGTGGTTGGGAGGCGGACATAGTGCTGGGCAGACTTATATGGTCTGTGCCCTGAAGAGGACAGGTACAAATCAAAGTAGGGTATACACAAAAAGTAGCATATATGAGTTTATCTTGTTGGGCAGACTGGATAGACCGTGCAGGTCTTTTTCTGCTGTCATCTACTATGTTTCCACTTTACTATGAGGATAAGAGCCGGAAACCAGCGCCGGACAAACACGTCAGCTGGTGTGGGTTGAGGACCCCCGTCAGCCATACCAGGGACCTCAGAGTCAATTTGGGGGAGCCATACCCCCAAGGTCCCCCATAACTATGCCACTGCTAAGCGCTATTCTATATCGGAACTTTTATAGAATACTAGTTTAGCGCGGATCTTTCCGGCACCGAATTCTGGATGCCATTTACTGAATCCTGCTGTATGAGCAAAGAATTCTCTATAAAAGTTCTGAAACTTCATGCCACAGGAGTCACTAAGCATTTCATTGGTATATTGGGGAATAACTGCGTGAGCTAAAGTCCTGTAAGCTTCAAAGACTAATTAGTCAGATGGAGTAATCATCCAAATGTCAGCTGAATGTATTTTCAGAAATCCCTAAGACAGGGATTAGTTCTTAGCCTGAACAAAAGCAGGTGTGATGATAAAAACACCTCCACTCCTGCTGTAACATCCTAAAAGCTTTGTGCCACTATCATGTATAGAAGGTGTTAGAAGAAAACAATGCTAGTCCATAACATTTTGCATCTAAGTTACTGTTCTCATGTTGGATTTCATGTGAAACAATATCTTTGAAATTGACTTAAATGGGGTATTTTGTTTCAGAAAACAGCATGGCAGACAGCCTACAAAATTCAGAATGAAAGCAGATCGATACAAGATATCTATCACCAAAAAGCAGCAGGACATAGGAGATTGTCCATCAACAGAAGCATTTATTAAACACATAAATAAAACACATTAAAAGCCTGCAACAGCCATGTTTCACCCACTTCTGGACTGTGTCAGGAGCTCAGTAATAACTTAATAAATACAATTTAGTAAAATCATAGCACCTTACAGAATTCCTTACATATAGAGAGAGAATATTAAAAGACTATGGGGCTTATTTTTGAAACAGAAAAATGTCCATAAAATGGCATAACAGGCTTTTTCTCACAGAGAAACGTCTAAAGCATATAACCAAAAAAACCCCACCCAAGTCCACTAGCTGCCAAAAAGAAGATGTCAACAGAGAGGGTGTTTTGTGGATGTGACATGGGCGGTGTTACATGATGAATGTTCATTGCCCATAATAGATAGCAAAATGACTTCATAGGGGTGGGAAGAAAAATGTCTGGAATTAGACCTACTTTAAAAGCATCTAGGGTAAGGCCAAACCTGCCTTTAGGCCCATTTATAATTTTGCTGAGTTGGAAAATGGAAATGTGGAAGTAGTCGTTTGTGAGAAATAGTGGAGAGTTGCTGATTGCTTTGTTACCACTGTCTGTTTGCCCCAGTCTGAACCTTTTGACCTTTACATTTCCTGACTTACCTCTTCAGTGTCTCATCCTCAACTACTTGCTCACACCTGCTAACCCCCAGCCACACTGTATCTCGCACCTTCCCTCATCCAGACCTCCACTGTTCCAACTTCCCAGAGACCCACGCCTCCCGTTCTATATCCCTACTTGCTTATCTTCTTTCTCTCATTGTTCCTCTGTTTGTCTATTCCCAGTTTGTCACTGTGCTGTGTGCTGCTATTTGTGTGAGGGCTGTGTGCTGTTTCTTGTAGAGTGAGTGCTTTGTGCTGTTGCTGTGTGTGAGGACTGTTCGCTGGTGCTGGGAGGGTGAGTGCTTAGTGCTGCAGCTGTGTGTGTCTGGATTGTATGTTGGTGGTGGGAGAGTCAGTGTTTTGGGCAGCTGGTGTGTGTATCATGACTGTGTGGTGGTGCAGGGGCTGGTACTGGGTCTCATGAGGTACAGTAGATGGAAGAGTGCATAGTGGTGTTTCTGGGGTCAATGGATTGCACTTCTGGTGGTGGGACACCTGTACGCCAATCATAAATGCACTAAATGCTTTGTGTGGCTCACACTGTGCTGGAGGTGGATGAGAGTTTGGAGCAGAAGCCCCAGAGGAGATATTCCTATCAGAGAGTCTTCAGGCCCCGCACTCACTTCCTGAACCTCACTGACCAGGAACGCCTGACTAGGTTCTGCTTCAACAGGGCTGCCATAAAGCACCTCTGTGACCAGCTACAACCCTTCCTTCAGTCCAGGACATGCATAACACTGGGAAAGAGCCTGCTGTCTTGGTACATGTGGGTACCAATGACATAGGAAAATGTGGGAGGGTGGTTCTGGAAGCCAAATTTAAGCTCTTAGAAAGCTGAAATCCAGATAAAATGAGAAAAATGGTGAAAAAAAAACTTAGAAGGGCAGCTGCAAAGGTCAAAAATTTACATCACACATGGATGATGTTCAAAAATACCATCCTGGAAGCCCAGGCCAGATATATTCCATGTATTAAAAAAAAAAGTAAGGAAGGCAAAATGACAGCCATCATGGTTAAAAAATGAGGTAAAGAATGCTATAAGAGTTAAAAGAAAATCCTTCAGAAAATGGAAGAAGGAGCCAACTAAAAATAATAGGAAACAGCATAAGCAATGGCAAGTCAAATGCAAAGCGCTGTTAAGGAAGGCGAAGAGAGACTTTGAAAAGAAGATTGCATTGGAGGCAAAAACGAATGGCAAAAACCATTTTTAGGTATATTAGAATCAAGAAGCTAGCAAAAGAATCAGTTGGGGCACGCAGGGAAGACAAGACCATAGCGGAGAGATTAAATGAATTCTTTGCTCTGGCATTCACCAAGGAAGATTTGGGAGAGATACCGGTGCCAGAAATGATATTCAGTGCTGACAACTCAGAGAAACTGAATCAAATCTCTGTTAACCTGGAAGATGTAATGGGGCAATTTGACAAATTGAAGAGTAGCAAATTGCCTGGACCCAGATAGTATTCATCCCAGAATACTGATAGAACTGAAAATGAATTTGCAGAACTATTGTAATATATAATTTATCTTTAAAATCTAGCATGGTACTGGAAGATTGGAAGGTGGCCAATTTTTTAAAAGGATTCTAGCAGTGATCAAGGAAATTATAGTACATAAGTACATATATAAGTACATAAGTAATGCCATACTGGGAAAAGACCAAGGGTCCATCGGAGCCCAGCATCCTGTCCACGACAGCGGCCAATCCAGGCCAAGGGCACCTGGCAAGCTTCCCAAACGTACAAACATTCTATACATGTTATTCCTGGAATTTGGAGTTTTCCAAGTCCGTTTAGTAGCGGTTTATGGACTTGTCCTTTAGGAAAACCGTCCAACTCCTTTTTAAACTCTGCTAAGCTAACCGCCTTCACCCACTTTCTCCGGCAACGAATTCCAGAGTTTAATTACACGTTGGGTGAAGAAAAATTTTCTCCGATTTGTTTTAAATTTACTACACTGTAGTTTCATCGCATGCCCCCTAGTCCTAGTATTTTTGGAAAGCGTGAACAGACGCTTCACATCCACCTGTTCCACTCCACTCATTATTTTATATACCTCTATCATGTCTCCCCTCAGCCGTCTCTTCTCCAAGCTGTATAGCCCTAGCCTCCTTAGTCTTTCTTCATAGGGAAGTTGTCCCATCCCTGCTATCATTTTAGTCGCCCTTCGCTGCACCTTTTCCAATTCTACTATATCTTTCTTGAGATGCGGCGACCAGAATTGAACACAATACTCAAGGTGCGGTCGCACCATGGAGCGATACAACGGCATTAAAACATCCTCACACCTGTTTTCCATACCTTTCCTGATAATACCCAACATTCTATTCACTTTCTTAGCCGCAGCAGCACACTGAGCAGAAGGTTTCAGTGTGTTATCGACGACGACACCCAGATCCCTTTCTTGGTCCGTAACTCCTAACGTGGAACCTTGCATGATGTACTGTAGCTATAATTCGGGTTCTTTTTTCCCACATGCATCACCTTGCACTTGCTCACATTAAACATCATCTGCCATTTAGCCGCCCAGTCTCCCAGTCTCGTAAGGTCCTCTTGTAATTTTTCACAATCCTGTCGCGATTTAACGACTTTGAATAACTTTGTGTCATCAGCAAATTTAATTACCTCGCTAGTTACTCCCATCTCTAAATCATTTATAAATATATTAAAAAGCAGCGGTCCTAGCACGGACCCCTGAGGAACCCCACTAACTACCCTTCTCCATTGTGAATACTGCCCATTTAACCCCACTCTCTGTTTCCTATCCTTCAACCAGTTTTTAATCCACAATAGGACATTTCCTCCTATCCCATGACCCTCCAATTTCCTCTGTAGCCTTTCATGAGGTACCTTGTCAAACGCCTTTTGAAAATCCAGATACACAATATCAACCGACTCCCCTTTGTCCACATGTTTGTTCACTCCTTCAAAGAATTGAAGTAAATTGGTCAGGCAAGATTTCCCCACACAAAAGCCATGCTGACTTGGTCTCAGTAATCCATGTCCTCAGATGTGCTCTGTAATTTTGTTTTTAATAATAGCCTCTACCATTTTCCCCGGCACCGACGTCAGACTCACCGGTCTATAATTTCCCGGATCTCCCCTGGAGCCTTTTTTAAAAATGGGCGTTACATTGGCCACCCTCCAATCTTCTGGTACCACGCTCGATTTTAAGGATAAGTTGCATATCACTAGCAGTAGCTCCGCAAGCTCGTTTTTCAGTTCTATCAGTACTCTAGGATGAATACCATCCGGTCCAGGAGATTTGCTACTCTTCAGTTTGCCGAACTGCCCCATTACGTCCTCCAGGTTTACCGTGAAGTCAGTAAGTTTCTCCGACTCGTCCGCTTGAAATACCATTTCCGACACCGGTATCCCACCCAAATCTTCCTCAGTGAAGACCGAAGCAAAGAATTCATTCAGTCTCTCCGCTACATCTTTGTCTTCCTTGATTGCCCCTTTTACCCCTCGGTCATCCAGCGGCCCAACCGATTCTTTTGCCGGCTTCCTGCTTTTAATATACCGAAAAAAATTTTTACTATGTTTTTTTGCCTCTAATGCTATCTTTTTTTCATACTCCCTCTTGGCCTTCTTAATCTGCGCCTTGCATTTGCTTTGACACTCCTTATGCTGTTTCTTGTTATTTTCAGATGGTTCCTTCTTCCATTTTCTGAAGGCGTTTCTTTTAGCCCTAATAGCTTCCTTCACCTCACTTTTCAACCAGGCCGGGTGTCTTTTGGACTTCCGTCTTTCTTTTCTAATTCGCGGAATATGTATGGCCTGGGCCTCCAGGATGGTATTTTTGAACAGCGTCCACGCCTGTTGTACAGTTTTTACTCTCTCAGTTGCCCCCCTAAGTTTTTTTTTTACCGTTCTTCTCATTTTATCATAGTCTCCTTTTTTAAAGTTAAACGCTAACGTATTTGACTTTCTGTGTACAGTTACTTCAAGGTTGATGTCAAAACTGATCATATTATGGTCACTGTTATCAAGCGGCCCCAGTACCATAACGTCCCTCACCAGATCATGCACTCCACTAAGGACCAAGTCTAGAATTTTTCCTTCTCTCGTCGGCTCCTGCACCAGTTGCTCCATAAAGCTGTCCTTGATTTCATCAAGGAATTGTATCTCTGTAGCGTGTCCCGATGTTACATTTACCCAGTCTATATTTGGATAATTGAAGTCACCCATTATTATCACATTGCCCATTTTGTTCGCGTCTCTGATTTCTTTTATCATTTCTGTGTCTACCTGCTCATCCTGGCGAGGTGGACGGTAGTACACTCCTATCACCATTTTTTCCCCTTTTATACATGGAATTTCAACCCACAGTGATTCAAAGGTGTGATTTGTGTCCTGCTGAATTTGTAATCTATCTGAGTCAAGGCTGTCTTTAATATACAATGCTACCCCTCCACCAGTCCGGTCTACCCTATCATTACGATATACTTTGTACCCCGGTATGACAGTGTCCCACTGGTTATCCTCCTTCCACCAGGTCTCAGTAATGCCTATTATATCCAATTTTTCATTTAGTGCAATATATTCCAACTCTCCCATCTTATTTCTTAGACTCCTAGCATTTGCATATAGACATTTCAGAGTATGTTTGTTGTTCTTATTTGCATGATGCTTAGTACCTGACACTATTGATTTGACATCTTTTGTCTGATCTTTAGTTGTATTTAGGGGCACCTGGCCTACCACGGTCTGTTGTGCAACCTCACTATCCAGAAACCCTATCTTCCCTGTTTGTGAGGTATTTTTGCAAGATACCTTTTCCCGAACCATGCGCTTTTGAGCGACTGTCGGCCTTCCCCCCAGTGAGCCTGACGTCAGTGCTGAGCAAAATGATAGAGACTATTATAAAGAGCAAAATTACAGAGCATTTACATAACCATGGATTAATGAGATAAAGCCAACATGGATTTAGTGAATGGAAATCTTGCCTCACCAGGCTACTACATTTCTTTGAAGGCGTGAATAAGCATGTGGATAAAGGTGAGCCGGTCGATATATTTCTTTTTTTTTTTAGTTCAAGAGTATTTATTAACTTTTCAAAAAATCATAATCAAGTATACAAAGTACAAAAACAAAAATCAAAAATAAACAATCATATACATGATATGTAGAAAGTTTCAAACATTGCAACATCATTATATATGCAGTGCTATTACAAATGATTAGAAATTATAAGTTATATAAGTTTACTTTATCATGACATCATACAAATGAAACAGTAATATCCAAAATATCATAAAGAATTTCTTAAACTTAATTTTGGCAGAATTTGACTACTTGGTCCCAAACCTTCGAAAGCTAATCAAGAAATGTATTAAGTTATGTCCAATAAAAAAAGGTATCATCTTATGTTCTTTTCCATGTTTTATTTTATAATAGTGAAAATGCTATGGCCAAAAGTGTGTCAAACAATTTATAGTTACACTTATGACCTGCTTGCTTTAATCCTGCAGAGCGAAATATCATACTCTGTCACTTATGAACTTTAATGCAATACCACTCTGTATTTCTCATTCCGATAATAGCGATCGCCACTAAGGCATAATGTAAACCACACTGAGCCTGCAAATAGGTGGGAAAATGTGGGATACAAATGCAACAAATAAATAAATAAAATAAATAAATAAATCATAAGGTGAAATGTAAAAGGCAAATTTACGTGAAAAATAGCACATATGCGATCCCATACTGATGTCCAGAAAATTTGTAGATCAGGACAAGAAAAGCACATATGTTCTAATGTGCCTATGCTACTATTACAGGACCAACACAAGTTGGATGATGTAGAATCCACCTTGTGCTGTTTGACTGGAGTCCACAAAGCTTTGTGTGCTAATAGAAAAAGAGATTGCAATATAGGAGCCGAAGCAATAGGTTTCTTGGATTTTGTCCAAAACCATTCCCATAATGTATCAGACATGCTATAATTAGTATTCATTGTCCAAATATTTTGAAGCGCCTCAATTTTTTAATGATTAGAGGGTAATAATAGAGAGTAAAATTGTGAAGCTATTCCCTTTGTTTTAATTATAGAGTCAAAAATATCAGAAATATCTGAAGTTTGTTGTGCATTGCAGTGTTTATTCATCCGTTTAGTGAGAGCGGATTTCAATTGCAAATATTTAAAATATTGAGTATTAGGAAGATGGAATCTGTTCACTAACTCATCAAAAGAGATGATAGTGTTTGCAGAACAGATATCTGTGATGCAATATATACCACATAAAACCCACTCCTTCCAAATGAAAGGAGAGGATCCAATTTTTATTTGAGAATGACTCCAAATTAGTGCCTTCTGAGAAGAAGACATGGAAAATTTACAGATAGAATCTAGAAAAAACAGCCTTTGGGCAGACTGGATGGACCGTACAGGTCTTTATCTGCCGTCATTTACTATGTTACTATGTTAAGAGTATCAGAAATAATGGGCCATGATGTAGCTATGGCCAATGATGTAAATAAAGGTATTTTGTCTAATGTAAAAGGGTATGTCATTGTTTTTTCAATAACAAGCCATGTAGGAACAGTCATATTATGACACTGAAACCAAGTTAAAGCTCCTCGTAATAAGAATGCTTGTTGATAAAGAAAGAAATCTGGCAATTTCAGACCACCTAAATGATGTGGCATTCATAACTTAGATAATGAGATTCTAGGAGGTTTGTTTTTCCATAAAAAAAGAAGAAATGATATTATCATGTGGAGGAGTGGCCTAGTGGTTAGGGTGGTGGACTTTGGTCCTGAGGAACTGAGTTCAATTCCCACTTCAGGCACAGGCAACTCCTTGTTATTCTGGGCAAGTCACTTAACCCTCCAGTGCCCCATGTAAGCCTCATTGAGCCTGTCATGAGTGGGAAAGCACAGGGTACAAATGTAACAAAAATAAATCTTTTTTAAAAGATTTAGGAAATTGGAAGGGTAACATACTCAATATGCGTGGAGTAATAACCATTTTTATAGTTTCTATTCTCCCCCACCAACTGAGATGTAACGGGCACCAAACATTACATGTGTCAAGAGTATTTTTCAGGAGTAAATCCATATTTATTTTAATTGTGTCTTCCCAAGAGGACCCAAAATAAACTCCAAGATATTTAATTTGATTTGAACACATCTTATAGGAAATGCTGTGATTTGTGATTTATTACAATGGATATTCAATGGCATTAATTTGGTTTTTGACCAAATGACTTTATACCCAGAAAGATTGCCAAATTGGTCCAATAACTTGGACAGAAAGGGAAGAGATACCTCTGGATACATGATATATAACAGAATATCATCTGCATATGCAGAGTCTTTAATTGAGGAATTACCAATAGGAACACCCTGAATTTCTGGGTGATTTTTGATAGATATAAGGAGAGGTTCTAATACAAGAAGGAAAAGTAGAGGTGACAAAGGACACCCTTGTCTAGTGCCTCGATGCAGGGAAAACGAATCTGTGAGTGAAGAGTTAATCAAAAGTTTAGCAGTTGGTGATGAATATAAGACAGAGACCAGGTCAATAAAATGAGTACCAAAATTAAACCACTTTAAAACCTAGAATAAGAAAGGCCATTCAACATAGTCAAATGCGTTTTCAGCATCCAAAGAAATTACACAAGTTGGGATATCAAGTTGCTTAAAAAGATGTAGTACATAACTAAATACTCTGAAAATTATCTAAACCATATCTCTAAGGATCAAAACCATTTTGTTCAGGAGCAATCAAATAACCAATTACTGATGCTAATCTATCTGCCAGAACTTTTGCAAAAAATTTTACAGTCATAATTTAACAGAGATATAGGCCAATAATTACCAGCCAAGATAGGGTCTCTGACTGGTTTTTCTAAAAGAATAATTATAGCTTCTGACATGGAAGGAGAGCATTCTTTGTTACTAATACAATGATTATACAAATGTAATAGTCTAGGCATTAATATAGAAGCAAACTTTTGATAATATTCTATAGTAAACCCATCACTTCCAGGAGATTTTCTAGGTTTCAATAAAGAAATTGCTTTTTTTTATCTCCTGTATAGAGATATCAGTATCCAGGTGTGAAAGGGATTGAACATCCATATTTGGACCTTGCAAAGATTGTAAAAAGGAGCTCATTTGGTCAGGAGATGCATTATGATGAGAAGAGTATATATCCTTATAGAAGTCCAAAAAATACTTAAGAATATAGTAACATAGTAGATGACAGCAGAAAAAGACCTGCACGGTCCATCCAGTCTGCCCAACAAGATAAATTCATATGTGCTACTTTTTTTGTATACCTTACCTTGATTTGTACCTGTCCTTTTCAGGGCACAGACCGTGTAAGTCTGCCCAGCACTATCCCCGCCTCCCAAACACCAGCCCCGCCTCCCACCACCAGCTCTGGCACTGACCGTATAGGTCTGCCCAGCACTATCCCCGCCTCCCGCCACCGGCTGTGCCACCCAATCTCGGCTAAGCTCCTTAGGATCTATTCCTTCTGAACAGGATTCCTTTATGTTTATTCCACACGTGCTTGAATTCTGTTACCGTTTTCATTTCCACCACCTTAAGAATATCCTTTTGTTTAGTCAATAACTTTCCTTGATGTTTGATAGCATGAATTATAGTTTTCTTTTTTGCTCCTTTCAAATAATTGGCCAAAATTCTGCCTATTCTATTCATGCCAGAATAATATACTGCATATTGGGTAGAAAGCTGAATACCAGCCTTTAAGCTTAGAATTTTGTTAAGATTGAATTTGAGTTTCTGCAGATGAGTGAGATCCTCAGCCATACCAGACAACATATATTTATGTTCAAATATACATATTTCTTTCTCAAGTTGTATTAACTCTTGTTTGTGCAGTTTGTGAATAAATGCTGAATGTGCAATAATAATTCCCTGAATATAGGCCTTATACTGTATGAATCCCATATTATTTAAGGGAGAAATGTCTGGAGTAGTATTCAAATCAAAGAATGTTGCAGTATGATCAGTTATTTTTTGGAGAAAAGCTTCTTCCTGTAATAAGGATGAATTGAAGGGCCACAACTTGGATTTTTTTTAGTCCAGAATTAATACTCAGAGAACATGTAGTAGCAGCATGATCAGAAATATGGATTGGTTCAATAAATTGTCAATGAGTGATTTAGAAAGAAAGCAATAGTCCAGTCTGGAATATGATTTGTGGGGATTGGAGAAGAAAGTATAATCCAATGTGTCTGGATGTAGTCATCTCCAAGGATCAATTAAACCATGTTGAGCTAATAAGTCCTGAAGAGCTTTATAAGAATTAGTAATTTTATATTTAACTGTTGATTTCCTATCAAGAACATAATCTATGGGAATATTCATGTCCCCTCCAACAATGACATGATCCACACCGAGAAGTAAAATCTGGTGAGACAAATCTTTGAAAAATTGTGGACAATCAAGATTAGGACCATAAACATTAATAAAAGCATATGAGACATTCTGAATTTGCAATACTAAAATAATCCATCGACCATCTAAGTCAGTATGATGATTAATAAGGGAGAATTGCAGATCTCTAGCTAACAATATAGCAACACCATTTTTCCTCTTGTTACTAGGAGAAAAATAACAAGTAGTAAACCATTTACATTTAAGTTTTACAGATTCTAAAGAAGATAAATGTGTCTCTTGTAAAAAAAAAAAAAAAGCAACTGATGCAGTGAGAGATTGTAAATAAGACATTTTTTTTCCTTTTTATAGGATTTGAAATACCTTTTACATTAAGAGAAACGCATTTCACATGATTATTCATTAATGAAAACCAGGAAAAAAGATGCTAGCATCAGTACACTTAAATGATGAGAAGGACTTTTGCAATGTAGAAAGTATGACAATAACAAAAATGAAAACAGAACAGTTACGGTATAAAGAGAAAAAAATAAAGAAAAATACCATAACAGTCTGAACCTCCCTTAGGAGTCTTATGGAGGAGAGAGTGTGAATGGAGATGAAAAAAGAGAAAAACATATCAACCTCCCTGAATATTAGAGATTATTATACATTTAACCTTCATATAAAAGAATAGGTTAATAATACCACTAAGAATAAGCAATAGCAAGGAACAAGAGTACTGAATTCGTTACCAACCATATTATAATAGAAGATGAAAAATTTTGCCACCAAACATCAAACATCTGATGTATATGCATCAAACAGGCACATAACAGCACATGAGGGAAATTACAATGAGTTATAGCACCTGACTCACGTAGATGTCTGCATAGTAATTCTCTCTTGATCAGAGATATATTTTTCCAAGAGAGCAGGATCAGTATATGTTTTTGTAATATTTAAATGAGTCACCTTCATGCGGGCTGGGTTTAGCAATCCAAAAGGGGCATTTAAAGCCTTCTTGCAAGGTCTGAGAATGAGAAATTTCCTGCGAATATCCACAGTATTTTTAGTGACGTCCGGAAGGAATTTAAGCTGATTGCCATTCCATTTAATATTCTGATGAGATTTAGCAAATTGCAAGATTTCAAGAATTTGAGGAAAGCAAAGAATTTTCATGATGATAGGACATAGCGTTTTCCCACCAGAGAAAGATCCAGAAGGAATTCTGTGCCCCTGCTCTATTTCAAAAGGATAGTCAAAAGAAAGCTTTAATAGCTTTGGGCTGAATTCTTCAAGACATTTAATAGGATTTTCTCCTTCAGAATTCTCTGGGAGACCAAGAAGACGAATATTATTCCAGCGCTGATGATTCCCTGCATCGTCTATGACGACTTGAATATCATGCGCTATTTTAAAAGTGCATTGAAAAACCAAGGCCTGGTCCTCCAAATGGCTGACTCGCTGCTCCAGTTGCTCAATTCTGCCCTCAAACAATTCAAGATGCGAATTAAGACGGGCCACCTCGGATTTTATATATTTTCCATCAGAAGAATTCTCAGAAAGCATTCCAGTGATTGAAGTCAACTGCTCCATTATGAAAGCAAAAGAGGTGGCGTTATCAGGTTTGTCTCTTGTAGTTTTATCCGGCGATGGTGGATCCGGTTTCGATCTTTTTGAGTTGGATCCCATTGCAAATGCCGTTTCAATTTTTGATTGTTTGTTAGTAGCCATCAGATGAAAGCCAGAAAATGATTTTTATGCTTATTCCTTGCCAAACATAAAGGTTAAATCATGTTTTAAGACCAGAGAGGTAAGGAGCTCCTCAATTATGCTGCCATTCTGTAACCGCTCTCTAGCGCCCCCGAGCTGGTCGATATATTTCAAATAATAGGGAATAGCATATGGAATGGCAAGTCAAATGCAAAATGCTGTTAAGGAAAGCAAAGAAAAACTTTGAAAAAAAGATTGCAATGGAGGCAAAAAAAAATACATAGTAAAAATCTTTTAAGGTATATTAGAAGCAAGAAGCTGGCAGAGGACATTGGAAAGTCATGGGACCAGAAGTAGAGTTCTATTGCAGATTAAAAACTAGTTAAAAGATAGAAAACAGAGAGTAGGGTTAAATGGTCAGTATTCTCAATGGGGAAAAGTAGATAATGGGGTTCTACAGGGGTCTGTATTGGGACTGCTGCTTTTTAACATATTTATAAATGATCTAGAGATGATGACACAAAGTTATTCCAAGTTGTTAAAATGCAAGGGGATTGTGAAAAATAACAAGAGGACCTTACGAGACAGGGAGACTGCACACCCAAATGGCAGATGACATTTAATTTGAGCAAGTGCAAAGTGATGCATGTGGGAAAGAGGAACCTAAACTATAGCTAAGTGATGCAAGGTTCTACATTAGGAGTCACCGACCAGGAAAAGGATCTAGGTGTCATTGTTGACAATATGTTGAAACATTCTACTCAATGTGTATCAGTGGCTAAGAAAGCAAATAGAATGTGAGGATGTTATAATGCCTTTATAGCGCTCCATGGTGTGACCACAACTTGAATACTATGTTCAATTCTGGTCACCACATCTCAAAAATGATATAGTAGCATTAGAACAGGTACAGAGAAGAGTGATGAAAATGGTAAAGAGGATGAGACAACTTCCCTATGAGGAAAGGCTAAAATGGCTAGGGATCTTCAGCTTGGAGAAAAGACAGCCGAGGGGAGATATGATACAGGTCTATAAAATAATGAGTGAAGTGGAATGGGTGGATGTGAATTTGCTTTTTTACTCTTTCCAAGAATACTAGGACTAGGGGACACACAATAAAGCTACAAAGTAGTAAATTTAAAACAAAATGGAAAAAAATATTTCTTCACTCAACATGTAATTAAATTCTGGAATTCATTGCCAGAGAATGTGGTAAAAGCAGTTAGCTTAGCGGAATTGAAAAAAGGTTTGGATAACTTCCTAAAAGAAAAGTCCATAAGCCATTATTAAGATGGACTTGGGGAAAATCCGCTCTTTATTTCTAAGATAAACAGCATAAAATGTATTGTACTGTTTTGAGATCTTGCCAGGTACTTGTAACCTGGATTGGCCACTGTTGGAAACAGGATGCTGGGCTTGATGGACCTTTGGTCTGTTTCAGTATGGAAACATTTTTTGTTCTTATGACTCCACCTTAAACGGGATGGAACCAGACTGCTAGCGCTAACTTTTAAAAAGGACAGAGCAGCTTTTAAATTAAAATGAGAGGAAAGTCAACAGTCACCCAAGAGTACATGGTTCAGTGTGGAGTATCCTCAAAGGATACTATTTAAAGAGTCAACTATAATATATATGTGCTCGAACGCAGATCGACTAATAATACAAAAACAAAAATTACAGATCTGCAGTCAAAAAAAGAGAACTGCAGTCAAAAAAAGATTAGACCCTTGCCGCACTTAATAGCAGTGGAAAAAGCCTCAAAGTCCCTTTAAATCTTGAATTGATTCAAAAAGATATAACGGGTCAAATGACCTCTTTCATCATCACTGGCATAAAAAACCACTGCTTGTGCAAATATTCATTTATGATTAACCGTGATTATGTTATGGTAAACACCTAATTCCACACTTATCTTTAGGGTGGATGCTTGCAGCTTAACTGCGCTGTACTCGTTGCTCTCAACTGGTGCAGGGCCGACGGTGGCCAGCGTTTCGCAAGGCTGCTTCAGGGCTTCTACCGCACTATCTGTTGAAAGATACCCATATCATAACCTAATACTATAAATCTAAACACTGAAAATCATAAAGAACTACCACACTCACCGAGTTGAGAGGACAGCTTCGTTATGCACTTCCTTACTGCTTAACTGTAACATTGAACAACATTCTTTTGAAGATTTAAGATGTGTAGTACTTCAAACCATTTATCAGTCCCAGAGAGGAGGTGAATATCAAAAGCTCCTTCTACAAAACGAGCAAAAGTGGATATTTAGGTTAAGGTCTCTGCATCCGACAGGACTAAACCATCGTATAGAATGGAAACATTTTTTGTAAACACCCCCCTGGATCGTCGATGCTTTTAACAGCGTCTGACGTCAGTGAACTGTTTATAGAGAAGCCATCTTTGATTGAAAAGTTAAGCAGTAAGGAAGTGCATAACGAAGCTGTCCTCTCAACTCGGTGAGTGTGGTAGTTCTTTATGATTTTCAGTGTTTAGATTTATAGTATTAGGTTATGATATGGGTATCTTTCAACAGATAGTGCGGTAGAAGCCCTGAAGCAGCCTTGCGAAACGCTGGCCACCGTCGGCCCTGCACCAGTTGAGAGCAACGAGTACAGCGCAGTTAAGCTGCAAGCATCCACCCTAAAGATAAGTGTGGAATTAGGTGTTTACCATAACATAATCACGGTTAATCATAAATGAATATTTGCACAAGCAGTGGTTTTTTATGCCAGTGATGATGAAAGAGGTCATTTGACCCGTTATATCTTTTTGAATCAATTCAAGATTTAAAGGGACTTTGAGGCTTTTTCCACTGCTATTAAGTGCGGCAAGGGTCTAATCTTTTTTTTTGACTGCAGATCTGTAATTTTTGTTTTTGTACTATTTAAAGAGGCCATTTAGGGAATCCCAATAGAAAGGTTTCAATAATGGTGAAAGAAAGCCAGTACTGTTTAAGGGGAGAACAGAGTAAAGGATGCAAATTCTCCACAACAACATCAAATCATCTTGTAGATACTAGGAAAAAAACACAGTTTGAAGTCTCTATGTTCAAATTCTAGAAGCCTAAAATATAAGATGAGGAAGTTGAAGTATATAACACTAAATGAAGAGGTAAATATAACAAACATCTCAGTGACCTGGTGAAAGGAGGACAATCAATGGATCACTGTGTTCAGGGCCGGTCTTAGGCATGGGTGACAGGGGCGGTCGCACAGGGCCCTGCGCTCCTAAGGGCCCTGCATTTCTGGCACGTCTGTCCTCCTGTCTCGGAACACCTCCCTGCATCCACATTTCAGTAGAGAGCATCAGCATTGGGAGCATAGGCGGTCGGTGGCCCAACTGTTTGGGGAGGCTAAAGGGGCGGGGTTAGGGGTGGGGCCAGGGGGTGGAGCTTAAACCCATAATTGTCTGATAACACACAGAAAAAATAAATAAATAAAAATAAGTCACAATTAATACCTTTTATTAAATTTAGATATTAGCTATGTATCATATGTCAAAGAATAAAGTGGTTGCTCAAAGCATATACTAACCACAATCGCTCAACTGCAAAACACTATGCACAACTTTGTGCAAAAACACACTCAGAACCTTACTGTACCATAAATATTACACTGGGCAGAACCTAATACACCACCCATACGGAAAATGCAGCCCGTCAACAATATGAAACAAGGAATCATAATATCACAATTCTCATGTAGAGCCACAAAACACCCTAATTCATGTTTAATGTGGGATAAAATGCCATAAATAAGTAAATAAATATAAACTTTTAATGTTGAGCACCTGATTCTCAAAGTGGATATATTCCAAACACTATAATGAAAATAAAATAATCTTTTCTACCTTTGTTGTCTGGTGACTTTGTTTTTCTGATCATGCTGGCCAAGTATCCGATTCTGCTGCTATCTGTCCTCTTAACTCTGGTTCCAGGGCTTCCTTTCCATTTATTTCTTTACTTTCTGCCTTTCTTCTTCATTTCTTGCCTTACATCCGTAAGTAAAAGCTGGGTCCTCTGCAGACTTGACTGTCCAGTGGATCCAGCTTCTGCCTATTTTCTCCATCGATGTGCAGGTTTTCTCCCTTTTCCCTCATCTCATCTCCTTCCTCTGTCTTCCCTCCCCTCCATGCATGTCCAGAATTTCTCCCCTTCATTCATGTGCATCTCCTTCCTGTCTTCCCGTCTCGCCATCCATGTCCAGCAACCCTCTTCTCCCCTCTAGCCACCCACCCATGTCCAGCAAATCTCCTCTCCCCTGACCTCCCCTCCACCCATGTCCAGCAACCCTCCTCTCTCCCCTGCCATCCCCTATCCACCCATTCCAGCAACCCTCCTCTCTCCCCTGCCATCCCCTCTATCCACTCATTCCAGCAACCCTCCTCTCTCCTCTGCCATCCCCTCTATTCACCCATTCCAGCAACTCTCCTCTCTCCCCTGCCATCCCCTCTATCCACCCATTCCAGCAACCCTCCTTT
This sequence comes from Microcaecilia unicolor, assembly GCF_901765095.1. Taxonomy (NCBI): domain Eukaryota; kingdom Metazoa; phylum Chordata; class Amphibia; order Gymnophiona; family Siphonopidae; genus Microcaecilia; species Microcaecilia unicolor. The sequence continues at coordinate 584,119,689 of NC_044031.1, read as the reverse complement.
CTCCCCTGCCATCCCCTCTATCCACCCATTCCAGCAACCCTCCTCTTTCCTCTGCCATTCCCTCTATCCTCCCATTCCAGCAACCCTCCTCTCTCCCCTGCCATCCCCTCTATCCACCCATTCCAGCAACCCTCCTCTCTCCTCTGCCATCCCCTCTATCCACCCATTCCAGCAACCCTCCTCTCTCCCCTGCCATCCCCTCTATCCACCCATTCCAGCAACCCTCCTCTCTCCCCTGCCATCCCCTCTATCCACCCATTCCAGCAACCCTCCTCTCCCCTCTGCAATCCCCTCTATCCACCCATTCCAGCAACCCTCCTCTCTCCCCTGCCATCCCCTCTATCCTCCCATTCCAGCAACCCTCCTCTTTCCTCTGCCATTCCCTCTATCCTCCCATTCCAGCAACCCTCCTCTCTCCTGCCCTCCATGCATATCCAGCGAATTCCCTTCTGTCCCCTGCTCCCCCTCCATCCATACCCGGCAGCGCCAGCGCGATTCTCCTCTCCCCTTTCCCTCCCCTTGTTTACTATCTGCCCCGTGCCATTTTAATTTACCTGCGTTCCAGCGTGGAACCGCCGCGTCATTTCAAAGCCCGCCCTGCTGCCTGTCTCTATTCTTCCCTCCCTTCGCGATGTGATTCGTTCGGCAGAGTCCCACCTTCTGACATCATTTCCTCGAGGGTGGGAATCTGCCGAACGAACACATCGCGAAGGGAGGGAAGAATAGAGACAGGCAACAGGGCGGGCTTTGAAATGACACGGCGGGCCGACGCTGGAACGCAGGTAAATTAAAGATGACGCGGGGCCGATAGTAAACAAGGGGAGGGAAAGGGGAGATTCACGGCGCCACTCGCTCGCTCGTCCGCTCGCCCGCCCGACGCCTAATTCTTTCCTGCTGGCTGGGGAGGCTTAGCCTCCCCAAGCCTCTTATACCGGGCGCCTATGATTGGGAGTGATTTCCATATCCCATCAACTGCTGAGCCCAGAGCCTCCTCGCTGCTGTGCCCCACCCCCTTTTGATGTCACTTCCTGCTTTCGCAATGACAGGATGTAGCAGCGAGGAGGATCTGGGCTTACTACAACATCACTTTGTATTTGTTTACACCGGAGTCTGTAATGCCTCTCCAGTACTATGTAAGTCACATTGAGCCTACAAATAGGTGGGAAAATGTGGGATATAAAAGTAACAAATAAATAAATTTGCTCCTTTGGTTTGTGGAATATGGTGGTATATTATAAAAATACACTTGCCTTTTTTATTGCTACTATTTCACAGAGAGCTATTGAATAATGAAGGAACAGCTTCTTTCATACACAAGTTCTGTCCAGAGTCAGTCTAAATGTGCCCATGTTGTCCAGTTCAGCACACTATTAGCTGCCAAGTTCATACAAAGTTAATTATGTTCAGTGGAAAATAAATCTGTTGGCTCAGTCTGCTTTGTATATAAATAATCAATATTTCATTATTGCTACCAAGTATTACATATTAAGGACAATTCACATGGTTGGGTTTAAAAGGTTGAACAATTAGGTATAAACTGTGTTCTTTCTGACCAGATAGAAGAGATAAGAGTTTTCAGTTTTGGCACAGTATAAGTCATCACAAGAACAAAATATAAGAAAACCAATGGACTGCATTAGGGGCTTATAGCCCATTTAGTTAAGTTTAAACTAAAGAGATCTGCATGAAACAAAAGTTATTTTTATTTTGACTTATAAAAACCATTCATCCCTGAAACGTGCTCCAAAGAGAATAATACATGTGTGTATCTAAAACGTAAACTTCTACAAAACAGGTGAAGTGAAGATGTGATTCCATGTGCCCCAATGAAAGGAGATTTTAATTTTACTTCCATTTAATTTCAATATATTCCATATTTATAACACCAGGCTTCCCAAGGCATATTACAACAACAGTTAAGACGAACCCATCAGGAAACAGGGTATCTTCACTGAAATTTGGCCATCTGTATTGTATAGAACAGTGTAGAAAAATGAACACAAAATACATAGTTTATAACTGCTGTTTCTACCAGCTACAATAATTTTTAAAACTGTTTTAGTGATATTCAATTATTATTTCATATTTATATCTACATATGGGAAATTATCAAATACATTAAAAAGCTGTCAAATAAGTTTAAAAAAAACCCTGTTTTGTCCTTTACCATTTAAGGCATTGCCTATCCAACTAGAACAACTTTTGACTTTTTACAGATGGACCACGCATAAATAGTCTGTTATTTCTAATAATCTTTTGCTATTGTTTTGGGTGATTGAAACTGGTGGCAACCTCTGCCTATTGCCACAAGCTCCGACTATTGGCTTCAGCACATATAATGGGCCAGATAGACCCATGCTGTCTCCTGTTCTCCGTTTAGCCTACTTGGAGGGTAGCAATGCCATGGTAGGGGGAGGGGCACAGGAAGGAAAGAGATGCTGGGAGGGAAGAGAAAGGTGGAGGTGGGGGGTGGTCTGAGGGAGTGAGAGAGATTCCTAACCCTCGGGTAGCAGGGGAAAAGGAATGGAGGGTATACAAAATGCCAGATGAGGGGAGAGGTAGAGAGATGCCAGAACATGGGGGCTGGAGGATGGAGAGGGGAAAGAGAAGTGAGAACTGGAATGAAGGAGGGGCAAAGACAGGAGGAAAAATCCTAGACCTACTGAGTGGAGAAAAGAGAGTGTGAGAGAGACAGAGAGAGAGAGAGAGAGAGAGAGTGAGAGATATGCTGGGATGGGGTGGGGTTTGATTGGAGAGAAAAGAGCAAGAGACTGGACCAGGGGGAGATGGGGAGAGATGGGGTCCCGGAGTGGGAAGTGCAGGAGAAAAGGAACAGATGGGGAAATCTGGGCACAGTAAGGTGCAGGGACATGGAGGGAATGTTGATGGACAGGAGCCCCTAGAAAGAGCATATGATGGATGGGACATTGGGTTGGGGAAGAACAGAAATAGAGCAGAAGATGAATTGGATGGGGAGAGAAGAAAAGATCAAAAGATGGATGGGACTAGAGGAGAAGGGGGACAGAACAGAAGATGGATAGGACTGGGGGAAGAGGGAGAATAGAGCAGATTACTAGGACTCATTGGAGGGGGGTAGAAGAAGATGATTGGAACTTGGTGATTTAATGTGAGAGTGTTAGGGACCAGGAGCAGGGAATTATGGATGGGAAAGATGGAGTGGGAATTTTGAGGAGATAGTGATTACTTGCAAAAACAAATGAAGGAAAGATGAAAGGAAAGTCAGAGATGGATGTAGAAGAGGAAGTGAAGAAGACAGGAAGGGAGAGAAGAAGTGGCAGATGGACTGGAGACTTTGGAAAGAAAGTTAAGAAAAGACAGAAGAAAGCAGAGACTGGGACAAACATGATCAGAAAAAAAAACCTAAAATGACCAGAGAGCAAAGGCAGAAAGAAGAATTTTATTTTTAATTCAGTGAATGCTTTCTCTGAGGACAAGCAGGCCAGCTACTGTATATTTTCACATTTGGGTGATATCATCCCACAGAGCTTGCTGCAAATGCTGACTAGCAAGATGATTGTAGAAATTTCTAGCAGTGTCCCACTGCACATGTGCTGATGCCTTACACTCCAGTCCCTCAGTCTTTATTTTTCCATAGAGAAGGAGAACGAACCTTTGTGTTCTCCTCACAGTGTGTTTTTTTTCTCTTATATTGCAGTGCCTTCCTGTGTGGGTATTTTTGTCTCTTTTGCAATTCTTTTATCCTTACTCTTTATTTTATTTTGCTTCCTTTTAGTTTTTTAGTATTTCCAGCTCTTTGAGTATCCTTTCTTTTTTGTGAGTTGCTAGGCCCACTTAGGATAGAGCACCAACCTCAATTTGAACACTGCCCCTTTTACAGTTCGCAATTGAGCAATTTAATTTGGCCACAATTCTTTTCTCGATGTCTAAGAAGACATCCAGTAGCTTCAAAAGATGCGCTCAATGTAATCAGGTAATTTCTGTGATCAACCCGCACTCTTGGTGCACTTTTGGTGCCTTGGCCTGACCATGAGCCTAACTCTGTTTGAAAATGCAGTTGAAAACACAAAGGGTGCAGCAGGTCCAGCAGGAGAGACGTTTTGGCTCCTCGAAGGCTGAGCCATTGGCATCAGGGCTGAAAGCATCAACATCAATGGTTGCTGAGGTTTCAACTACCACTCGTAGTGCACCAGCATTGACAAGGTCTCCACCTCTCTCAACATCAGTCGCTGGGACCAGTCAGCATCGGACCTGATACTGAGGGCATGTTCAGGTTTTGACTTCGACTTCATCAGCACTGAAGGACTACAGTGCTGAGCATAGGGGGAATCCCAAGAAGTGTAAGCATCAGTCTTCAACTCACTGTGCCAAGAGTGCTAGGGCATCAGCATCGCAGGTACCTGAGAAGTGCCGGCACCAGGAAGAGCACTCCCCCTCTTTGGTAGATGTGCCAGTGCACAAGTCTCCGAGCAGCCAGGTTCTTGCTTCTGTTTCAGTACTGACTCCTTCTCAGGCTGTCTGTCCCAGCTCCCCCACCTTTTCCAATGCCTTCCTTCGATAAGTGATACCGAGCCATGCTCAGGGAGGAGCTGGCATAGATACTGCAGTTACACTCTACTTAGCATTGAGGGCACTTGCGCCAACTGTAGATCAGCCCCAGATTCTTCTTGAGGCTCCTACCATGCCTGTGGAGAGATGTTCAGCACCAGTGCCTCAGAGTGTTGATGTCAAGATTGACCTATGCAGTACTGTTCTCAATGTTGTAGGAGGAAGATTCTCCAGAGTCTGAGGGTAAGACTATACCTCGGTACCCTTCAAGGCATGGATATGGTTCCACTGAGCCAGGGTAGGCATAGACCCACTCAGTCCAGTCTGAGTATGGTGAGGATTCTGAATGAACCACTAATTAAACTTAGATGAAGACCCTCATTACTTCCCAGTTGAGGAGTCTTATGGGGTCCCTTCTTATCCATCCCCATCTTAAGAGAGATATAAATCTCCACCCAAGGGTCTCTTTTTCACTGGTTTGGTCAAAAAGATGGCTTCAGCCATCCCATTTACGTTGGAGACAGAGGAGGAACCCAGGACAGAGATGTTATCTGTTCTAGATTATGAGTCATCTTCTAAGGAAGGGGTCACAGTACCATTGCACCCTATCCTTAAAGGTGCACTGATGAAGAACTGAGAATATCTCCTCTCGGTGCAGGTCACACTTAAGAAGGTGGATATGCAGTATCATATCCAGAAGGTTCCCAGATTTAAGAAGGCACAAATGCCTCATCACTCTCTGGTGGTCTAATCTGCTCTCAAACAAGCTAGGAGCTCCAGGACTCATGCTTCGACTACCCCAGGTAGAAAGTCTGACACTAGACTTGTTTGGGGATGTGGCATTGGGCTTATTGCCCTCATCCAGTCCTACCAGCTCTACATGAGCCTTTACTTGAAAACTTTGCTATGCAGTACACTTAATCTTGCGGAATCACTCCCTCAGGGATAGGCCGCAGAGCTTCTCCAGTTGGCCAGTAAGCAGCTGAAGTTCAGAAAGTATCTGGCCAGGGGCAATTATGATTCTTTTGATATTGCATCCAGACTCTCCACCACAGGTGTGGGAATGCACAGATGCTTATGGCTGCATGTCTCTGACTTAGAACTAGCGGTTCAGGAGAGGTTGGCAGGTATACCTTTGCCTAGGAGACAATCTTTTTGAGGACAAGGGGGAGGAGATCACTGACCCCATAAAAAAAAAACATCCAGTCCCTGTCTTGGCAACCTCCAGCTGCAACCTCCTCTTCTAGGAGGTTTTCGAGTACACCTAGGCAGCAACCCTACTGCTCTCAAAGGTGTAGGTTTCACCACCTTCTCACTCTGCCCATCAGCCCCAGACTCAATGCTCTCGGCCTCGCCAATCCCATCCTCAGAAGTTCCAGCCAGATCTCCAGTCAAAGCAAGGAATGAACTTTTGACTGGCTGTAGGAGAGCATAGCCGCAGTCCAATTAACCAGCCAGGATAGCCTACCAGTAGGGGGGGAGGCTGCATTTTTTCCAGCAAAGATGGCGCCTTGTAACTTCTGACAGGTGGGTTCTTCAAATAGTTTGTCTTGCTTACACCCTGCATTGGTGTCAAACTACCATATTGCCCATTGAGAGCATTGTTCATCAGCTCTTGGCACAAGCAGGTACTTGTAGAGGAAATCTCCACTCTTCTACAGACCAATGCAGTAAAATCCATGCCACCAGGGGAAGAAAGGAAGGGATTCTATACCAGGTACTTCCTTGTGCCCAAAAAGATGGGGGGGGGGGGGGGGGATTTCGTCCCATTCTAGACTTAAGGACCCCGAACAAATTCCTTGCCAAGGAAAAGTTCAGGATGATTTCCCTGGGCACCCTACTTCCCATAATTCAGGAAAAAGACTGGCTATGTTCTCTGGACTTAAGAGATACTTATACTCAGATTTTGATACTTCCCAGTCACAGGAAGTATCTCAGATTCCGAATAGGGAAACTGCTACCAGTGTCATGTTCTGCCTTTTGGTCTTGTATCAGCTCCCAGGGTATTCACCAACCCCTGATATTCAGCCGGCAACGATCAGCATTTTTAAAAACGCTGATCGTTGCCAGCTAACTTATCACCCAATATTCAGTGCTGGGCCATGGCCAGGCATTGGCAGTGAATATCCTGCAGATTTTTCCCCTCTCCTCCTTTTGAAACAAAGCAAGAGATTTTGCCCACACCTGTAGCTAGTCATAGTATCGCACAGTTCCAAAGTCTTATTATGCCCAGAGAGCAATGAGCCATGCACATCTGTACCAGTAGCAAGGAGACAACTTTTTTGCCGAGTTCTACTTCATGGAACACTACGTACTTCTAATTGGCTTTAAATTTTTTGTCAGTATAAATGCCTTACTGAATTAAAATGATAACTCTACCCTATCTTTATATCCTACATTCCCAAAGCCTCATTAGAATTCTCAACAAATTACAATTGCCTTTTTGGAGTCATTATCAGCCCCTAAATATTCACCCAATGCTGAAAATTAGCGGGCTCATTATATTAAGGAATAAATGACTATTTACAAATCCCAACTGTTTGTAGCAGTTAATTAACTCTCATTACTGCATTAAGTTATACATTACTGCATTTAAGTGTGCTGTTAGTATAACCCTAACCATTTAGAAGTGTGATTTACATGACTAATTGTGCCACAAAATATCTTTTAAGTTATTGTGTTTCATTACAATGCAGAATGCTGTAAAGAAAGAACAGATTTTTATCACTTCATCTTAAAAGTGCTTTTATTTTCTCTTGCTAAATATATTTGCTTATAAGACTCCCACAATGCCAATAATAATTTTAAAAGTTATTTATTAAAACAAACAAAACAAAACAGGCCCTCATATCTAACAGGGATCTGGGCCCCTGGGCAATAAAGGTTATGGGCAGTGGTGTGCTAGTAAATGTTTAACAACAGGCTCTCTCCCCGGTCCACCTCTGCGCCCCACCCTCCCCGTCCACCTCTGCACCCCTCGTCTACCTCTGTGCCCCCCCCGTCCACCTCTGCGCCCCCCCCCTCTCCAAATTGCAGAGCAGGCTATAGCCAAGGAGAGAGCCTGAGGGGGGGGGGGCAATGCATTACTCCAGGAAAAAAAATTAACTGTTTAATGTGAGATAAAATGCCGTAAATATAAACTTTTAATGTTGAGCACCTGATTCTTAAAGTGGACATATTCCAAACACTATAATGAAAATAAAATGATTTTTTCTACCTTTGTTGTCTGGTGATTTTGTTTTTCTGATCATGCTGGCCCAGTATCCGATTCTGCTGCTATCTGTCCTCTTAACTCCGTTTCCAGGGCTTCCTTTCCATTTATTTCTGCTGTTGTGCAAAGCTGAAATCCAGTTTCGGAGTCTGACTGACGTCGTAACGTGCTGCGACGTCAGACTCCGAAACTGGATTTCAGCTTTGCACAACAGCAGCAACACGTCGCCGGCCACGCGGAGGACGAAGATAGAAGAAAGTTAAAGAAGATCTCGGGTCGGCTGGCGGGGGTTGGAGTCCCCCGCCAGCTGAAGAAATATTTTTAAAGGTAGGACTCGGAGGAGGAAGTGGATCTCGGCTGTGGATCTTCATTTCTTGCTCTACATCCGTAAGTAAAAGCTGGGTCCTCCGCAGACTTGACTGTCCAGTGGATCCAGCTTCTGCCTATTTTCTTCATCCATGTGCAGTTTTTCTCCTCTCTTCCTTTTCCCTCATCTCATCTCCTTCCTCACTCTTCCCTCCCCTTCATCCATGTCCAGCAACCCTCCTCTCCCCCTGCCCTCCCCTCCATCCACCCATGTCCAGCAACCCTCCTCTCCCCCCTGCCCTCCCCTCCATCCACCCATGTCCAGCAACCCTCCTCTCCCCCTGCCCTCCCCTCTATCCACCCATACCCAGTGATTCTCTTCTCTCCTCTGCCCCCTCCATCCGCCCATACCCAGCGATTCTCCTCGCTCCCCTGCCCCCTCCAGCCACCCATGCCCAGAGATTTTCTTCTCTCCCCTGCCCCCCTCCAGCCACCCATACCCAGCGATTCTCTTCTCTCCCCTGCCCCCCTCCAGCCACCCATACACAGCGATTCTCCTCACTACCCTGCCCCACCAGCCACCAATACCCAACGATTCTCTTCTCTCCCCTGCCCCCCCTCCAGCCACCCATGTCCAGCAACCCTCCTCTCCCCCCTGCCCTCCCCTCCATCCACCCATGTCCAGCAACTCTTCTCTCCCCTGCCCCCCTCCAGCCACCCAGGTTGTCCAGTGGGTGCTTCGAGGCAGGCAGGAAAGATCCCCAGTCTTTCCTGCCCGCTGCCAGTGCTGACTCTCCCATGGCGCTACTGCATCACTCTTCAAAATGGCCACCGAGAATTACAAGGGCGGCCTCCAAGACTTCAGCAGAAGTCTCGCGAGGCCGCAGTTGGAAGTCTCGGCGGCCATTTTTAAAGAGCAATCCAGCAGCGGGGGAGGTTCAGCGCTGGCAGCGAGCAGGCAAGACTGGGGATCTTTCCTGCCTGCCCCGAAGCATCCACCGGACAACCAGGGTGGTTGCCTTCTTCAGGTATGTACACTGGGACCCTGTAGCTCGGGGGAGGGAGGGAGGGAGGAGAGCCGGCTCGCCCTGAAGAACAACCGGCTCGCAAAATGGTAAAAAATTTAACAACCGGGTCTTGCAAGCCAGCTCCAGCACACCACTGGTTATGGGTCCCCCCTCCCCCCAACCTCCCATCCGACAGATTACTGGCTCTGCATCTGTCACAATACTTCTAAAACACACTTTAGACAAAAACCTGATGTAGAAATATACAAAATCATTACATCCTGCTAATGGTGAATCCAGGATACACAACTGGAATGATCTGCATGTTGTTTTGCTTTCTATATGCTGCTGAGGCTCAACCTTTTTTCATTTGGACATACCTGAAGGACAATGCTCATGTATGTGACACTCTGCATACATGACCCTCACAGACCTTTGGTCTGATGCAGTATAGCAGATGTTATGAGTTAAATATATATATGCACTGCATCGACAAATAGAAATATGAAGACAAAAATTGAACTGGGAACTCCAAGAAGTCAAACTCAGCACGTATTGCAACACCGAAGAAATAAAAACAAATGCACATTTCCCAAAGCTAACATATTCCAGTTAGTAAATTCAAAATAAAATTTATTTTCTACCTTTGTTGTCTGGACATTTTATTTTCCCATCATGCTGGTCCCAGTTCCTATTTTCTGTTTTCCTGCCTTCTCTATCAGTTGTCCATTTGTCACTTCTCTCCTCTCCTACTGTCTTGTTCAATTCCTTCACTACACCTGCCTAACACACTGATCTTTCCATTTTAGTTATTTCCTCCCTTTTTTTCTTTTCTGCCCCTGTCCATTCAAGCTTCACCCTCTTTCTTACCTTCCAGTTCTTCATATCCTGTTTCCTTTCACCTATCAACTTTCCATCTCCTTCTCTCACCCCCCATAGCTCTCCCACTTCTGGTCTCACCCCTTACCCAGCCTCCTATTCCATTCTATCTTTCACCAATTGCCCAATTCCTCTGTACTTATTATCCTCCTCCTTCTCATCACCTTGACAACCCCGAATGACCTCTTCCATATGATTCTAACATTACCAGTATTGCCCCTCCCCCTTCAGCCTTGTAGTCTGATATCCCTTCCACTCCACCACTGTCCCCACCCATTGCCAAGCATCTCTCCCTCTTTCCCTTCTGCTCCCAGGCTCAACATCTCACCCTCTTTTTCTCTCCCTCCCTACCTCCCTTCCCTGAGATCCAACATCTCTCCCTCCACCCCACCCCCATATCTTCTTTCCTCCCCTCCCTCTGTTTCCTTCTTCCCCATGACCCCGGGTCCAACATCTCTCCATCTGTCTTCCTTCTCTTGCCCCTTCCCCTCCACCCCGAAGTCTAACATGTTTCCATATCCTTTCCCTCCACCCCCAGGTCCAGCAGGTTTCCATCTCTCTTCCTTCCATTCCTCCCTGCATATAACATCTCTCCCTTCCTATTTCCTCTTTCCCACTGCCCCCGTGTCCAATGTTTATCGATCTCTCTGCCTTCCCTTACCCCACCCCCACCCCATGTGTCTAACATTTATCTCCCTCCTTCTCCTCTGCCCCCCGGATCCAACATGTCTCCATCATTCTTCCTTCCCTTCCTCCCTCCCTGCTTTTAACATCTCTCCCTCTCTGTTTTCTCCTTCCCTATCACCCCTAGGTCCAAAATCATCTCTCTTCCTTCCCTTTGCCCATTCTCACTCCACTCTTCCATCACTTCTCACTCTGCTTCCCTTGCACCCTGGGGTCCGGCAGTACTCGTCTCTCTCAATTCCTTTCCCTCCAGTCAGTGGCCTGGTATCTCCTTCTGTGTCCAACCCCCCTCTAAAACCTACATTTCTGTGGCAGAATGGCAGTGGCAGTGATTCCCTTCAGCTGTCCGCCGCCAAGCTTGCAGCCTGCTCTCTGCTGCGTCCTGCCCTTGCAGAAGTAGGAAGTTGCATCAGAAGAGGGCGGGATGAGTAGAGCGAGAAGGCCGTGAGCTCAGCAGCAGACAGATGAAAAGAAGCACTCCTGCTGCTGTTCTGCCACAAAAATGCAGGTTTAAAAAAAGGGGGGGTCGGAGAAGGAGGAGACAGCTGGCCAAGGGTAGGGAGGGGGAGAAGAGTTGAGAGATGGCTAGTGCCGGACCCAGAGGTAGAGGAAAAGCAGAATGAGAAATGGACACGTGGGATTGGAAGCGCTGGGCTCCCCAAATACTCTGGGCCCTCGGGCAGTGCCTGGTTGCCCAAATGGTCAGTCTGCCCCTGCCTTGGAATACTCCCAAAATAGTCGGTTTTCACTTAGGTGCTAATTTTCAGCAGCAATAATGGGTTAAGTGCCACTCAAAATTAGTGGATAACCCTGAACAAACAATTTAACCATTCAGTGGCTGTTTCTAGATGATTAAATCACTGTGAATATCAACCGGTTAGTGTCTGCAGATAAGGCTTTCCACTGGCACTATAACATTGGTAGCAAGCATCTGAATAGGTACTAAATAGCACCAGAGCTGCAAATGCTTTCCTTGTGCCTTCATGTATAATAGGTATTAGATTGCGGAGTAAACATTTAAACTATGTAGAAAATAAAGGGACATTCATTTTTTTGTTTGGATCCTCTCTTAATGGTATGTGTGTTCTGCAGGGGGTCCCAATTAGGGGCAATAATTCAGCCCTACTGCAAAATAGAAGCAAACTTGAAAGGGTTGATTTTAAAGCTTTTGCTTGGTTCGATTTCGCTTTAGCAGATGGGATCATGGCTCCTCTCTGAGGAAACACAGGAATCAAATTAGGATTGCTGGAAAGGAAGATATTCTAAGCTGGAGGAAGAGAGCTGCAGGAACCAGAATTACTCTTTTTATGGTGGCTTAGAAGGATATCAGATTCAAAACTTTATTGGCATGACACTCTTTAGATGTGTTGACAAAGTTATACATCATGAGGCCAACTTTGTTACAGCACAGCTAACTTGTGCAGCCACCATCCCCCTAATTCTACAAAGTTGCGCTTCCAATTTTGCGACTACCGTGCAAATTTGCACACACAGTTTATAGAATAGGGTCAGCTATGCATAAACGCTAATTAACTAATGACCTGCTAATTAGTGCAACCAATTATTAGCAATAATCCATGTTCATTTGTGCTGATTAGCAGTAAATTTGCACAGAAGTGATTAACTGCATCTAGTCAGTATTCTATAACCCATGCGTGCAAATTCCATAGCATGCAACTGAAAGGGGGTGTGGACCTAGGAGAGGCATGAGTGGGTCAAAGGAGTGCCTGGCAGTTATGCATGTGTGTTATAGAATACTAGCAGTTATACGCCTAGCTGCCTACGGTTAGGCGCAGGAGCGGACTTATAGTACTCTGGGTCCCCGGACACTGAGACTACGCTAGGCCCCCCCATGCTGCCGCTGCCTCCTCGCCAGGCTGCTGCCGCCACCGCATCTAGTGCCCCCACCCCTACCATGCTGCCTCCCTTCTACCGTGTTGCTGCTGTCCCCCCTTACCTTGAAGGGCTCTGGTGGTCTAGTGGTTGTGGCTTCTTCGCGGACAGGAAATAAATCCCCTCTTTCCTGCCCACCCGCTGCCTTTACTCTGCCCAGCGTGGCACCATGTTTACAAAATGGCTGCCGAGACTTCGTAGTCTCGGCAGCCATTTTGTAAACACAGCGGTATAACCAGGGAGAATAGTGGCAGCGGCCACCATACCACCAGAAACCCATGGGGGCTATAGTGTGTGGCAGCAGGCAACCGGGCAGAGCCTCTGGGCCCCCTTAGAGCCTCTGTGCCCTCATGCACTGCCCAGTTGCCCAAATGGTCAGTCCGCCCCTGGTTAGGTTTGAGCATTTAGACAAACCATTTGGCTAGAGTAAGTACTTGTGCCTAAAGTTAGGCGCATAAATGCAGACTTATGCTAGTATTCTGTAATAGATTTTGTATTTTTTTCAGGAAATGCACATGACTTCTTCAAATTCATTACTGTTGGATAATAAATATTAAGCACTTCTGCCATATTTACCCGTTATAAAAAATAAAAATAGTGTGCTCTTATTAGCTTGGAAATCTCTATTTTACACAGTTTATTTGCAATCCCCTGGATTCTATATTGTGGATGTGTCACTAGCAGATGTCCCTGAACCTTTCTCCACATTGGAAGATCTTTTTCTTCACTGGAGTTGTTAACCTATTATTGTAGAAGGGGATTATAAATTCACCTGCATTCCATTGTATCTTGACATCCAAAAATTCCACTTCACTACCTCCTATGTGGACAGTGAATAGTATATTGTTATCACATTTATTCAAATATTCTAGAAATTCTTCTAATGACAGTGTATCACCGTTCCAAATCAGCAATATGTCATCTATATATCTTATCCATTGGGACTTAACAAAGAAGTAGAGTGGGTGGGTCTATAAATCAATAGAATGGGGTAGCGATCACGTTATGAGGTTTGACACTGACCGCGCCATTTCTGAACACCGTAGAGGGGACCGTCCCAGCAGAAGCCACAGAATAAAGTATGAACAAGCTGTAAGGTAGGCAGTTATGTAGTGAGAGTACATTATCGAGACTGTATGGGGTAAAATGGTACTATATTTCTTCTATGCCTTATTATTATGTTTAGAGTCGAAGCCCCTGAAGACGCCAAGAGCGAAACGTGTAGGGCCTTGACAAGTAGCAACAACATTCCGGAGTACCCAATGTACCAATTAAAGGACCAGTAAAGAAAACATCAAGCAGATAAGTGGAATCAGATTAAGAAGAGCACACAAAACGACGTGTATATTAACAGACATTTGATTTGTGATAAACGAACTGAATCAGATATCCATTTCTTAAATCAGCATGATGTATGAAATAAGATGGACAAGAAATCTTGTAATATGATGGTCTGTAATCATATTGGTGATGAGGGGCCCAGTCGAGAGAAATTGGTTGTGTGAGTATATGAGTGATATGAGTGAAAGATAAAGAGGCATGGAGCACTATTGATGTGAATAATTATAAGAAATGTTAATGGTAAAGTAAAATAAAGGTTAGATAAACATATATAAACAAAGTGTGAACTGTTACTAGAGGTAATAGATGCATATTCATTGGGCAAAATCGGAATGGGTTGCAGCCCTTGAAGACCAAGGATGCCCATCTCTCCTCTAGATGATCCTTGGAGGTTGCTTTTCATTCACAAATAGGTTATTTTTTTGCTTACTGATGATTTGGTATATATATTTTTTTTCTTTAGCTCACGCCTTTGTGCAAGATGCTGACATTCTCCCTTCAACCAACTCAGATCATGTGGTCATTACATTGGCCCTGGAATGTCTGGCTAAATGTTCTCCAGTCTTGACCTGGTGGTTCAATAATGCTTTGCTAACTGAGGATGGTTTTCGTGACCCACCCTCAGCTACTTCAATAACTGTGTGGTGAGATTCCCTGAATGCTACCATCAGGGGATCTATTATGACCTTTTCGATAGGTTTGCAGAAGCAGCAGAATGTGACCCTTTCTCAGTTAGAGGGGGGAGATAGGGGGTCATTTTCAAAGCAAAAAAAGTCCAAAAAATATCATAAGGTGGCGGAAGGAAAGGGACTTGATATACTGCCTTTCTGTGGTTGTTTGCAACTACACTCAAAGCGGTTTACATAGTATATACTGATACTTATTTGTACCTGGGGCAATGGAGGGTTAAGTGACTTGCCCAGAGTCACAAGGAACTGCAGTGGGAATTGAACTGAGTTCCCCAGGATCAACGTCCACTGCACTGACTACTAGGCCACTCCTCCATTTTTCTCTCAATAATGTCCAAGTTGCGATTTTTGACACATCGATCTTAGACGTTTTGCTCCACAGTTTATCCAGATTTCAAGGGGGCATCTTGGTGGGTGTTGTGAGCAGGACATGGACCACACCAAAAGCTAGACATTTTTCTGCAATAATGGAGTAAAATGAAAATGTCTAGGGCCAAAATTAAGACATTTGGCTAGACTTGTTTCAATCACGATTAAGTGACTAAAATGTTACCCTAAATGACAAAATGACCACTGGAGGGTGTAAGGCATAACTCCCTTTACTCCCCCAGTGGTCACTGATCCACTCCCAGGCCCTAAAGATGTGACAGTGGCAGTATATACTAGGCTATATGACAGCTTTAGATATAAAAGCCATTCCTATTAGATCAGCAAGCAGGTCCCAAGAATAGCCTAGTGGTCAATGCAATAAACTGTAGAGAAAGGGATTCATATCCCACTCTAACTTGTACATATTATTATTATTATTATTATTATTATTATTATTATTATTATTATTACTAAAATGTTCTAGACCACTCTAGCTGAGGCAGAGCAGAGTGGTGTACAATCCAAAATTTGTTTAGAAAACAAAGAAACTCCAATAATGGCAGGAAAGATTGCCATTCACACCAGATCAGAAGACAAATTAGGGAGAATAAAATAATATAAAATAAACCGCCTCAACTGGAGAGTTCCATCAGGCTGTCTTGCCAAAAGCTTGTTTAAACAGCCAGGTTTTCAGGTTTGATTTAAATCTCTTTAGGGAGGGCTCACTACAAAGGGAAAGGTGTAAACAGTTCCAAGTGTGAGGAGATAGAAAGCAAAAAGCACAGTGTCATGTGGATTCTAGTTGAGCAGGTTTAGGACTTGGAAGAACTAGTCGATGATCATCAATTGATTAAAGGACTCTGGAGGGAGAGTAAGGAATAGTGAGACAGGCAAGGTAGCCTGGGGTACCAATTCTAAGGGCTTTAAAAGTCAGTAGTGCTAATTTATAAGTGATTCGGTACTCAACGGGGAGCCAATGGTGATGTTTCAGAAGAGGGGTGGTATGGTTGAAACGACTGGTGTGACAGAGCATGCGGATGGCTGTATTTTGTACGGTTTGTAACTTTTTAATTGAGGAGTGTGGCAAGCCTGCATAGATGACATTACAGTAGTCGAGGCGGACAGTAAAGAAAGTTAGGATGAGGGTGTGGAAAGCATCATAATTAAAATAACAGCGTATGGCACACAACTGACTGAGGTATATGAAACAAAGTTTAGATAGGTGGGAAAGCTGAGGTAGGAAAGACAGAGAAGAATCCACTTGTGGTGGAATGTGTGAGCCCTCCAAAAAATAATAAATACATACTGTGGAGGAGTGGCCTAGTGGTTAGGGTGGTGGACTTTGGTCCTGAGGAACAGAGTTCAATTCCCACTTCAGGCACAGGCAGCTCCTTGTGACTCTGGGCAGGTCACTTAACCCTCCATTGCCCCATGTAAGCTGCATTGAGCCTGCCATGAGTGGGAAAGTGTGGGGTACAAATGTAACCAAAAAAAATATATAGGTGATACCTGCAGGCATAAGGACTATTGCAGTATACATTTGGGTAGAGTAGTGTTTTGTTGGGATTTGGAGGGCTCCCCAAACAATATAAGGGGGTAATAGTGAGGTGTGTACCTGGAACCTTTTATGTGAAGTCCACTGCAGTGCCCCCTTCGGTGCTCTACTGCTCTGCTGGGATGTCTGTTTGGCCATTCTACTAAGAATGCTGGCCCCATATACAACTCAATGGCTTGTTTTTGTGCATTTTTTCCTTGAACTTTTTTTTTTTTTTTTTTTTTCGAAAATGGTCCTAAAAGATGGACACACTGAGCATGAATACGTCTAACAAATGGCCATTTTCAAAACAAAATGTTAAATGTTTTTCTGGTTTGAAAGTGGCCATGTTCGCTACTGGATTTTTTGACATTTTTCGCAAAGCGTCCAGAATAAGATGTAAATGTCATATAGAAAATGCCCCTCCTCAATTCTTAAGCAGCAACCTATAATGGGGTCATAAGCAGAGGTGCTATTGCAGCACCAACGGATATGATATAAGTATAATGTTCTTAACTTTGGCATGCACACTCCCTTATCTCAGATCTTAACAAATAAAACTCATAAACAACTTATATGTGTGGCAATAACCGGCCGCAGCTTTATTGAATATTTTGTCCATCCCTGGAGTGGAGGAGTAGCCTAGTTGACATTCAGAGGTGGCTGGTTCAAATCTCACTGCCGCTCCTTGTGATCTTGGGCAAGTCACTTAAACCCTCCATTGCCTCAGGTACAAACTTAGATTGTGAGCCCTCCAGGGACAGAGAAAAATAAATAAATAATAACTATTCCCCCAAAAGCCTTCTTACAATAATCAATAACACAGTAAAATGGTAACAAGCTAACTAATGGAGAATGGCCCTTAGAGACTCTAGTGCTGACAGCATAGCTTGTCATCACCCCCCCCCCCCCCAACCCAACCATAGGAGCAGGCTGGCTATGCTGCACACATGCTTCTAACAGAACTTAAATGGTAGAAAGATGTCTATGCCAATGTCAGACAGGTGCACCCCATCAGGTCTATAGCCACAGACAACAAATCATGAGATAATCCTCCTAATCTGCACACAAGAAACTTCAGCATTCACATGCTTATGCAACTTTTCAATTGTTCTCACATCTTTAGCACCTTTCCACACCAATCTTGGAACAATTTGTGACCAAATCAACTGGGCATGAGAGAAACACAGAACGCTCTTCATTTGCTGAATATGTTCAAACCTTTAATGTAGCAGAGGCTGTTTCCTCCTAAATGAATGAGGAGAAAGGCAGGCATGGAGAAGTGATGAGCTTGTAGCAAAGTTGGTAAGAGTTGCTCCTAGAACATGTCCTTCAAGCCCATCCAGCAGATTCACACTCCCAGATGAACCAGTGCTAAGTTAAAGCCCCATCAGATGTTTTCAGCTCTCTTCTGTGCCCAAAACATGAATGAGTGACCACACAGCCAGACTACAAAGACTCTGAAAGAGAAACTGACAAAGAGAGTAAACTACAGGTTACAAAATTATAATGTAGCTGATGCCCAAACATAAATCTTATATCTATCAGACTTCCATTGACCCACCCTCCTAATAATGCTGGGAGAGGCACCCATCAAGGATACAGTACTAGCTGCCTCAATGCTAAAAGAATGGGTCTTGAACTGTGTCAGATCAAACCCACTCTCAACAAGAACTTCTTGAATACCCCGCAAATTTAAAACGAGTCAAAAGAATGCCATCTCCATGGACCAGCCAAAATAAAGCTGCTGAAGGTCATCGCAGAACGAACAACTGAGCAGAATTCCACAGGCAAGTGACCAAACCCTGCACCCATCTCAATACCATCCATGTCCCTTTTCCTAACTGGTCAGTCTTAGACCGGCAAACATGTATGTGCACATGAGTGAAGGAAAGCCAAATATCACTGCCAAGAAGATCCCTGTTGTTGGTCGCCCATTTGTTATCAGTGATCAATTCCCCCACTCGGAAAGCCCCATAAAATGCAAAAGCATATGCTGTGCAAACAAGCAACACTTCATAGGAGGACAAACAAATGTCAGGCAGGAAAGAGAACAATTGTGTAAACTGATTCTGCATAAAAGGGAGCCAAACATGCAACACTCCTGGAGGAACAACTGATCGTTGCCCTTTAATAACTTCTTTACTAAAAATGGCGAGGCGAAGTCCTCCAACCCAGCAAGTCTCCACAGAAACCACACACCGGCCAAAACTATTTCTATTATTAGGCATATTTTCAAAGCACTTAGCCTTCCAAAGTTCCATATATGTACCAGTGGCACATAGATGCATACTCAAAAAAAACCACAAAATCAAATTCAAAGGGAATGTGCCAGCATAGGATAAGGCTAAGTCTTTCAAAAATGCCCTGAAATGCCTCCAACCCACATTATATAGCTTCCAAGTGTTAGCTGCCAACACAGACTGCAAGAGACATGCTAGACTTATGTAATGATGTTTCTCAAGTCTGTCGGTATCTGCATAGGCCATTCATCTGCTTCTGGTGCCAAAAAGCATGAAACCACGGCCACTGAAAATGAGAAATAGCATCAGTGATTTTGTTATGCATGCCAGGAATATGTTTAGCAGACAAAGTAATGTTTAACTCAAAACAGCACAGCACCAACTTCCACAAAATCTCAGTCATCAATGAGCAAGTGGCAGATTGCTTAGTTAAAGCATTTACCACTACCATGTTATCAGAGCACCATACTACTTTATGAACTGACTGCCCACTCCAAATCACCACTAAAACAGAAAATAACTCTAAAAAAAAAGCTATATTTCTGCATCACCCTTTCTGCCACCAATTATCTGGTCATGCTTCCACATACCATTCCCCTTGTCCACCCTTATAATGCAAACCCGTACCCACCAGATCCCTCTGAAAACAATTCCACATCCCAGGAAAAAACCACTGTTGACTGCCACACCCAGACATTACTACTACTACTACTACTACTATTTAGCATTTCTATAGCGCTACAAGGCGTACGCAGCACTGCACAAACATAGAAGAAAGACAGTCTCTGCTTAAAGAGCTTACAACCTAATAGACAAAAATAAAGTAAGCAAATCAAATCAATTAATGTGTACAGGAAGGAGGAGAGGAGGGTAGGTGGAGGCAAGTGGTTGCAAGTGGTTACGAGTCAAAAGCAATGTTAAAGAGGTGGGCTTTCAGTCTAGATTTAAAGGTGGCCAAGGATGGGGCAAGACGTAGGGGCTCAGGAAGTTTATTCCAGGCGTAGGGTGCAGCGAGACAGAAGACGTGAAGTCTGGAGTTGGCAGTAGTGGAGAAGGGAACAGATAAGAAGGATTTATCCATGGAGCGGAGTGCATGGGAAGGGGTGTAGGGAAGGACGAGTGTGGAGAGATACTGGGGAGCAGCAGAGTGAGTACATTTATAGGTTAGTAGAAGAAGTTTGAACAGGATGCAAAAACGGATAGGGAGCCAGTGAAGCAACTTGAGGAGAGGGGTAGTATGAGTAAAGCGACCCTGGTGGAAGACGAGACGGGCAGCAGAGTTTTGAACCAATTGGAGAGGGGAGAGGTGACTAAGTGGGAGGCCAGCAAGAAGCATTAAAATGTGTCCAAAAGGCAACCCAAACATGGAGAGCCTTCTTGACCCCCAAAGGAATGAGATGGGAGTAACTAAAGTAGTGAGGTAATTACATTTGCTGACAACACAAAATTATTTAAAGTTGTTAAATTGCAAGAGGATTGTGAAAAATTACAAGAGGACCTTACGAGACTGGGGGACTGGGCATCCAAATGGTAGATGATGTTTAATGTGAGCAAGTGCAAAGTGATGCATATGGGAAAAAGGAACCCGAACTATAGCTACATGAGGCAAGGTTCCACATTAGGAGTCACCGACCAGGAAAGGGATCTAGGCATCATTGTTGCTCAGTGTGCAGTGGCGGCTAAGAAAGCAAATAGAACGTTAGGTATTATTAGGAAAGAAATGGAAAACAAAATGAGGACTTTATAATGCATTTGTACCGCTCCATGGTGCGACCGCACCTCGAATATTGCATGCAATTCTGGTCACCGCATCTCAAAAAAGATATAGTGGAATTAGAAAAGGTGGAGAGAAGGGCAACGGAATTGATAAAGGGGATGAAATGACTTCCCTATGAAGAAAGGCTAAAGCCACTAGGGCTCTTCAGCTTGGAGAAGAAAACGACTGAGGGGAGATATGATAGAGAAACGGGTAGAAGTGAATCGATCACTCTTTCCAAAAATACTAGAACTAGGGGGCAAGCAATGAAGCTACAAAGTGGTAAATTTAAAACAAATCAGAGAAAATATTTCTTCACTCAATGAGTAATTAAACTCTGGAATTTGTTGCCAGAGAATGTGGTAAAAGCAGTTAGCTTAATGGGGTTTAAAAAGAGGTTTGGATAACTTCCTAAAAGAAAAGTCCAATGCCATTATTAAAATGGACTTGGGGAAAATCCACTGCTTATTTCTAGGATAAGCAGCATAAAATGTATTGTAGTGTTTGGGGATCTTGCCATTTGGATGAAGCAGCAGTATCTGCCCAGAGCAACTGCAGCAGGGCAGGAAAGAGTGGTATTATTTCCTGCCCTGACGAGGACCAATGTAGTTCAGGTGAGTGTGGATGGGTGCAGGAATATGGTGTATGGATGCAGGGGGGGGGGCTGGAAAAAATATGGTGTGCGGATGTAGGGCGGCTGGAAAAAATACATGCTATGTGGATGCAGGGAAGGAGCTGAAAATCTTCCTTTCAGCTTTGAATAGGGAGAAGCAGTGAAGAAAACAATAAATTAGACTGTGGGGATAGAGAGAGAGATCAGGATTTTTATTTGTATTTATTTATTTTATTTATTTATTTATTTATTTATTTATACATTCTTGTATCCCACTATTATCCAAAACAAGTTTTGGTTAAAATTGGCTTACAATTTACAGTAAAATTACAGTGCTAATTCAGCGAGATTACAGTGAAATTACAGTTATGTTTTGCAGTTGTGACTTAACAAAGAACATTTGTGGTTTAAGCGGTTAGCTATAGAATTTTCTGAACTGAAGATAGTTATAGATGCTTCTTATGGCAGTGAAAATTTTTTTTTTTTAAATCCTTTCCTCCCTTTCTGTTTCCTCCCTGCAGATCTTAGGTACAGGATCCTGCAGCTGGCAGTGATTCATGACCTGCAGGGAGCAAACGGAAAGGGAGGAAAGGATTTAAAAAAAAAAAAAAAAGAATTGTGTTCCTGCATCCAGGGTGCCACCATTTATGCCAGTCAGAGACATGGCATGAGTGGTCATGCTTAAAGTTTGGCATGCAAGTGTGGACTTACACTAGGACCTAAAGGAAGTCTGAATGTCAGAGAATCCTGGGAGGAGGAGTCCAGCTCTGGGAGTATGTGTTCATCATGCAGGAAAAATTTAAGAAAGTTGGCGAGGCTTAGAAATACAAGAAGTTGCTGTTCAGCGACAATACAGCACAACTACAAGAAGACAAAGAAAAATTTATCACATCATATAGTGAAAAGATCAATAAAGTGACCTTTTGGATGACAAAAAGACTCCTGATACAGGCCAGATAGGCCGAAACATAGCTGTGTCGAGTCTTGCTCACCGAACATTTTATTGTATTTTATTAAATTGTTTCATTTGATTTTTAACTGAAGCGTCGTCCTTTTTTATTTTTTTTTGGTCATCTTCGCTGTTTTTTGTTTTCTTCTTATGGCGGTGAGACATCCAGGCAGCAATGTCAGACAGGCAGGTTGATACTTGGGCCTGGATTCCTGCTGAAATTTCTGTTGTGGCGAGGTAGATCTGGGAGTCATCAGCTTAAAGGTGATACTGAAAACCATGGGATGAGATCAGAGAAAGCACTGTTTCAGTTGAAAGAAGAGGGTGAAAGCCAGATTGAAGTGCATCAAGAATAGCTAGAGATGAAAGAAAGTCAAGACAAAGGTGGTGAAGAGCACATTCAAATATCTTGGATAGGAAAGGGAGGAGGGAGATGGGGTGATAGAAAGACAGGTAGGGTTCACTGAAGGTATTTTGAAGAATGGTGTAACTACAGCATGTTTGAAGGCATCAGGAACAGTCACAGTGGAAAGTGAAGCTTAAGGATATGAAAGATAGACGGGATGACAGTAGGAGAGATAATGCTAAGTAGATGGTGGGAACAGGATCAGAGGAACAGGTAGTTAGTTTCAAGGAGGAAAGAAAATGTGCAGTTTCCTCTTCTGTGATTTCACCCTGTCAGACTGTCATAGTAATGCTTGAATGTTTTCACTTATATACACTGTCAGCTAGCACATTTGCTTATTTCCGATCTGAGGAAGAAGGGCAACCTTCGAAAGCTAATCAAGAAATGTATTAAGTTATGTCCAATAAAAAAGGTATCATCTTATTTTCTTTTCCATGTTTTATTTTGTTTGATTTCTATTGATAACCTTAAGAGTGGACTAACACGGCTACCACACTCCTCTACTTAAGAAAAGAAAGAAAAAGAGGCAGGGGTCAAAACAGGGTTCGGAGAATGAACTGAGGGAAGGAGAGGTGGAGGTGACTTGGTTGAGAAATCAAGGTTAACCTTGTGAACCTTATCATGAAAATACTCAGCTTGAGTCTGGGGAGAAAGTGAAGGGGGAGAAGATTGTGAAGGCACTTTGAGGAGACAGTTAAGTGTGGCAAAGAGACATCAAGAGTTTGAGCCAAGAGAGTTTGTCAACTGGACATAGTAGTCCTGTTAGGCAAGTGAAAGAGCAGACTGAAAGGAGGTCAGCAATAATTTGAAATATATGAAGTCAGGCATTCAGTAGATCAGGCACAGGAACGTAGGTAGCAGATTCCAGAGGTCAGCCAAGACTGGGGTTTATTATACCTTACAGAATGGAGAGTAGGTGGAGAGTATCCAGAGCAGAGGAGAGAATAGTATTATAGGAAGAGACAGCCTCACTGACAGACTTGGATAACATAGTAGTTGAGAAGAGGTTTGAAACACTAGAGGATAGAGTAGAAGAATCAATAGCCTGAAGATTCCTGGAGAATAGATGGGACTGAGGATGAGGGTGTTTAAGTGTGAAAGTTAGAGAGGGAAAGAGCTGATGCACAGAACCTGGAGAGTGAGCAGTTGGAGAAGAAGATAAGATTAAGACAGTAGCCATTCTGATGAGTAGGGGTAGTGGAGCACAGCTGAAAATTGAAAAAGGATGTTAAAGCTAGAAACTGAGAAGCATAAGAGTCAGAGGAATCATTAGCATGAATGTTAAAATCTCCAAGAATGAGGGAAGGAGATAAAGGTTCAAGAAAGAAGGAAAGCCAGGAGTCAAAGTCAGTGAGAAAGGAAGAAAGGCACTTACCAGGGGGTCGATAAATGACTGCTACTCGGAGAGGTAGAGGAGTGAATAGACGGATGGAGTGTACGTCGAAGGAAGAAAAGCAGTGAGACTGAGGTGGCTGAAGAGGTTGAAATCTACAAGAGGGTGAGAGTAGTAGCCTGACACTACCTCTGCGGCCAACTAGTTGAGGAGTATGGGAGAAAAGGTAACCTCCATGACACAGGGCTGCAGCTGAAGCAGAGTCTTCAGGGCAAAGCCAAGTCTCAGTTATGGCAAGTAGATGGAGAGTATGAGAGATAAAGAGGCCGTGGATGTAAGAAAGTTTGTTGCAGACAGAGGAGGCATTCCACAGAGCATATGAGAAAGGCAGAGAAAAAGGGGAGAGGGGAAGAACAGAAATTAGATTGGAGACATCAAGGTGTTAAAAGCACGAATAGGATGAGAGCTGATGTGGTGGGCCAACACTGAGACTGATATCCCCAGCAGAGAGCAGGAGAAGGAGCAAGAGAGTACAGAGAAGAGTAGGAATGGCATGACAACAGTGATGAAAGCGAGATGTACTCAGACAGAATGGAGATGGTTGAAAGGAAGGAAATGTTGAAGGCTGAGAGCATAAGGGAGAAGACAAAAGGGATGGTGACATGAAAGCAGAAGGTGTAAAACGTGTAGCTGCGGTATACACTGGTTTCAGATGGGTTAGAAACTAGTTGAGAGGGAGTTGACAAACAGTAGATGTAAATGGATTTCAATCTGATAAAAGTGATGTTTCCAGTAAAGTGTCACATGGATCAGATTTTGTTTAACTCTTCAACATTTGTGTATGCAATATTACAGACAAGCTATTGGAAAAGGTTTGCCTCATTGCAGATGATACTAACATTTGGAAGGGAAGGGAATTTTTTGGATTTAGTTCATGCATTATAAGTGGCAGCTCCCAAGTGAGTTATATAATTAAAATAGGAATTTCCCTGTCCTCAAAGGGTTTACAATCTAAGGGGTCCTTTTACTAAGCGGTGGTAGGCACTAACTCATGCCACCCATGCGCGAACATGCAGTACCGCGTGGTGCACTTAGGCACCCGGCGGTAGTTCAGGCATCTGCCCATGCTTCTCTGTCACTACTTCACATTTATTAGTGCCAGGGGTGTGTTTGGGGGGATAGAGAGTAGGCGTACCCAGCACTAATCAGTTAGCGCAGCTATATTGCTGCATGTCAATTAATTAGCACATAGCCCATGAGCCCTTTGTGCCTACTAAATAGGTGTCGATAAGGGCTCACGTGCTAATGGCCACATGCTAATTGGGAAATTAGCGCATGGCCATTAATGGAATAAATAGAAATATGACCATTTTAACCTTTTAGCGCAGCTTAGTAAAAGGACCTCTAGATTTGTGCCAGAGGCAATAGAGGATTAAGGGCCTTAATCTATAAAGGTTATGCTCCTAAATTTACACTACTAAATTACGAGCATAATTTATTTTGGAGCATAGAATATGCTCATAATTTAGTAGCATAAATTATGCTCATAAAATTTAGGAGCATAAATTTAAGGAGCTTAAATTTAGGAGCACGATCTGTATAGAATAAGGCTCTAAGGGGTCCTTTTACAAAGGCATGCTAACATTTTTAGCGTATGCAAAAAATAAGCATGTGCTAAATAAGCATATGGCATCCAGTCCTAATAGCCCTGACAAAATAGCCCCAACAAAAAAGGCCTGACAAAACAGCCTTGTAACAAAATAACCCTTGACATTTCACACCCTAACAAAAGTGCCTTTGCCAAAATGGCCCCTCCCACAAAACAACCCTTGACAAAATAGCCTCTACACAAAATAGCCTCCTTAACAAAATAATAAACTACTACTGAAATCTTCACTGATAAAGACTCCTACCAGCATTCAACTGTATAAAGCATATATAAATAAACAAAATTCTATAGCTACAAACTGGTATTCATGATCTGTTCTGCTATTTAAAGAAACTATTCTTCCATCAACATGCTAATTTAAAAAAAAAAAAAATTATTGTCATCACTTTCATAGTCTTACCAACCTCATCCTGTTTGGCAGTCCCATTTTCTGGGCAGCCTGATCAGGCCCTTTTGTCATGGGGCTAACTTGTCAAGGGTTATATTGTGGGCAGGCCATTTGGACAGTGGCTGTTATGTCAGGGACTATTATGTCGGAAGCTTTTTTTCTTTGGAGCTTTTTTTGTCGGGGCTATTTTGACCAGGTACCCGCCCATATATTCCTATGGGCGTCTCTAGCATTTAGCGTGCACTAATCATTAGCGCATGCTAAAAATGCTAGCGCGCCTTTGTAAACGACCCACTAAGTGACTTACCCAAGATAACGAGGATTTGAACCCTGACTTCAGTGACTCAAGGATCTAACAAAGCTTCGGGAATGGTCTAAAGTACGACAGCTAAGGTTTAATGCTAAAAAAAAAAAAATGCCCAATGGAGCAGTAGAGAAGAGGCAGTGAAATGCTGTGCAAGTAAAAAGGATTGGAATCCTGGGATTATTATACCCTAATGATCTTAAAGTAGCCAAACAGGTAGATAATGTGATGGCAAAATTCAGAAGGATGCTTGGGTATACAGGAAGAGAAATGATATGATACTGCCTCAGGAAAGGTTTCTGGAGGCACCTTATTGGGAGTACTATGTGCAGTTCTGCAGACCACACTTTAAAATGGACAAAAAGTCAGTCCAAGAGGCAGCTGCTAAAATGGTCAGTAGTCTTCATCATAAAGGAAATGTAGAGAAGAGCATCTGGGGTGAATGGACTGACTGGATGAACAGTATGGCCTTTACATGCCATCATTTTCTAAAAGACGAATTAGAAGAAAGAAGCTGAAAGCTGTTGGTATACGTTATCCTGCATAGAGTAACAGAAACTAGAACAGCTCCATCTAGAAGCCAATAATGTAGGAATATGGTGATTATTTTATACAGTATGAATTGTTCCCCAAGCCAAACACATGGGAAAATTATAAAGTTAAATTATTATTTCCAAACCTCTAAGAGTTGCTTCCTCCCCCTCCCCCACCCCATCCCTCTCCTAAGACTCATTTTCTTTTTCAAGAGGGGGGTGGGGTGGGGGGGGAGGAAGCAACTCTTAGAGGTTTGGAAATAATAATTTAGCTTTATAATTTGGTTTATAATAAAGGTTTGGATCATTTTGAAATATTGGTAGGTGTCATAGAAAGCAGATCCTGAAATCATGTAGGAAGAAAAAAGCACTGTTTGCCACTGTGAGTCACAGTTGTATTCTTCTTATGATTTGAAATTGCACACAATCTGCTTTCTAATCAAGAGAAAAGAACTGGGTCTATTCTGAGGATATGTAATCTATATTACCAGCAACCACAAGACTGAGTCTATTGAATCCCCATGCCAGGAGTAAACAGCTCTAATTTTGCTAATTATCACAACTAATTAGCTTAATTCAGAAGTGAATACCAGTGCCTCCCACTGTTAATAATAACTTATTGAATTGTAGCACATGAGACTGATGTGGATAGCTATCAAATAGCACGCTCTGAGAGTTCTGCATTGTACAATAATACAATACAAGCAGGCCATAATTATCACTGGTGGATGGTACTTGAATTTAAAGAATGTGTTAGCTCCTGAAAGCTAATCAAGAATTGTATTGTTAGTCCAATAAAAAGGTATGATATTATATTATTTGTGTGCTGACCTTTAATTTTATGCATTCAAGTGGACTTGCTCAGCAACCACACAAGTTGATAGAAGGCTAGAATAAATTGTAACGTGATTTAAGTTATCCAAGAAAAATTAAGGAGATAAGAGAACTGTGATTGCCATGCTAGTCCATTAGTTCTTCAAACTGTTCTTGTGGGTGGAACAATGAACTACAAGCCCTTGTTTTACAGAAGGAAAATATTGCAAAAGAAATGTGTGCGGTTCCCAAGGGTTTTTCTTTTACTTATATAGGTTACAATTATTTACAGATAAATCGGTTGTCTATTTACATCGATTCAGAAAGATGTGTGCCAGTTATCAGCAAAGTTCTCTCTTTCCTTTCCTCACGCCCCTCAGGATTAGAAGCATAAGCATTCATTGCAATCTCAGCCACTTCATGGACAGCTGGCTACAATCCAGTGGAAATTATTCGAAGTGCTGGAATCAAATACAGTGCACTCTATTTAAGTGCACATCGGGTAAGCGCATGCTCTGTTTAACTGCATGCCGTACTTTGGTTCCGTTTTTGGCGCCATCAATTTCTATGGGGACAAACTTCGGTTTAGCGCACCACTGATAAGTGCAAGATTCGCTTATATAGTATGCATGGTTTAAGACCACTCCTCTGCAGGAAAGACTCCGCATAAGCGCACGCACGGAACATGGAAGCCGATTGGCATGTGACAAAGGGGCGATAAATTTGAAATCTCATTGGTTAACTGCCACAGGCAGAATAAGCGATGACGACGACGACTCCAGTGTACACTCTAAGTTGTTAGAGTGTACACTGGAGTCGGAGTCGTCATCGCACAACTGTAAGACTTTAACACTGGCTGAACGAATAGAAGTTCTTAAAAAAATTAGAAAACAAAGTCAAGCATCTATTGCTAAAGAATATGTCAATCCCAGTCAAATTTCACGTATCTTGAAGCAGAAAGATCAGTTTCTGGAAGACTGGCAAAAACAATACAAATCCACATAGGAAACGTAAACGGGCGGGAAAAGCTGAGGATGTAGAAGATGCTCTTCTTTGGTGGTTTTCTCAAATCAGGAGCAGACAGTTTCCTGTCAGTGGTCCACTGCTTATGCAGAAAGCTAATCAGCTAGTTGAAAGTCTTGGAGTAACTGAATTCAAAGCCACTGTTGGATGGTTGGAAAGATGGAAGGAGAGGAACAACAAAAAATTCAAGAAACAGCATGGTGAAAAACAAGACGCTGATGACTTTGGTGCTGAAAATTGGGTTGTTTCAGTTCTCCCTACCATCTTGAATGAGTTTGCACCTCGTGACATTTTCAATGCTGGCGAAAACGGTCTCTACTGGCGAGCGATTCCTGATGGAACACTTGCATTCAAACAAGTCAAAACATTGAAAGACCAACTGATGATCCTCCTTTGCTACAATATGGATGGGAGTGAGAAGTTGGAACCACTCGTCATTGGAAAGAGCAAATAGCCCCATTGCTTCAAGAATGTTAAGCGATTTCCTGTGTCATATGAGGCTAACGCAAATTCATGGATGACTGGGAAAATTTGGAAGCAGTGGCTAAAGAAGTTAGACACTAGAATGCGGGCACAGAAGCGTCAGATTTTGTTGCTTTGTGATAATTGTGCTGCACACAGTGATGTTGTCAGGCTGTCTAACGTCAAGGTGGTCTTCCTGCCACTAAACACTAACTCTCTGATCCAACCTATGGATCAGGGCATAATAGCCAATTTCAAACAACATTATCGGGCTCTTGTGCTACGTCGTCTGATGAGCATTATGGATGACCAGACTGGCAAGGATAAACGTGCTGTTGAACTGGCTCGTAATCTATCACTGTTGGATTCCCTACATATGCAGAAAGAAGCCTGGAATCATGTTACACAGGCAACCATTGTGAACTGCTAGAAGCGGGCAAGCTTTGTTAAGGATGTGGAGAGGGAAGAAACAGATGCAGCTGTTGCAAATGCGTCAGATGAACAGGCTATTGACATCCCAGCCGGAACACAGTGGGGCAAGATGGCGGATTAGAGCGGAAGCGTGAGAGAGAGCTCTTGACTGCACAGGGAAATCTTTGGGCGAGTAACTCCTACCCCAGGATATGGGGAAAAGGAAGGGGAAACCCAGAGCACCGTCCTCCTCGGTACCTGGAATTACCCCCGCTCCCCGGCAGCTGACCCTGGAGCAAGTTGGCATTCTCCCACAAGTTATGCAAATACCCACTTCGGATCGACCCGCGGATGTTTCCCTGGGTCACAGCGAAGGAGCGGTCTCGTTGAGCCCGCTCGAAAACACAGCACCTCCGCGACCCGGAAATAGCTTTTTTTCCGAGGCAGGAACGCCTCGTTCGACTCCCGGAGAGGAGAGTAACCAAGCGCTACTAGGAGGTACCTCGGCGATATTTGCCCCGATAGCGGGAACAACGGAAAGTTGGAGGGTTAATGCCACCTCGACCCCCACGCTTTCGGGAACAGCTACTACTAGTGGTTCGGAGATGATAAAACCTGCTGTTGTAACTTTGGATTCCCTATGGGACGTGCTTCAGGGAATGAATTCTCTACTAACAAAGGTAACTAACTCTTTTACTAAAGAAATTTCGGATTTAAAACAATCCCAGCAGAATTTACTGGAGAAATTTCAAGCTCAAGACAATCAAGTTAGCAATTTAAAGGCTGAACTCTCTACTTTGCAGTTGTTTTCAGGAGAGGTCTCTAAAGAAAGGGATATATTGAAGAGGAAAATAGAATACTTGGACAACCAGGGGAGGAAGAATAATTTACGCTTTATAAATTTTCCTAAAGCTCCTTTGACCTCACCTATAGACATGCTTCGTAAATACTTCCAGGAAATACTTAAAATCCCTCCAGAGGCTTTTCCACCTATTAATAAGGTCCAATATTTAACTGGGATTAAGAAACTAGACCCCTTGGCTGCCCAAAATCAGCTTGAAAATTTAACAGCTTTTTTGGAGAACTCACTGGACACTGTGACGGAGAGGACAACCCTTTTGGTATCATTTGCGATAGAACTTGATAGAAATAATATTTTCAAAGTATATTTTAAACACTTAAATGAGAAATTTCTTGGAGAACAAGTTCGCATATATCCAGATTTAAATAAAGATACTCAATTGCAGAGACGAGAATTTATGAGATTGAGACCTAGAGCAATTGCCCTAGGTGCTTTATTTGTTTTAAAATTTCCATGTCGTTGTATTATATCTATTGATTCAGTCACATATATGTTTCTTGAACCCCAAAAAATGAAGGTCTTTATTAGTTCTAGAGAAAGTAGAGAACCTCAACCTTGAATGTTCAATAGGTTTGACACGCTGATATTCGGCTGTGAGTAATTGCATGACACCGCTCTTTAGATTATGTTGTATATTTTCTTTCTTTTTCTTTTCCTTGTTTCTTGCCCGATAAATTGTGGTCTAAATGTACTCTGGATTATTTCACGATTTGCAACATTTGATAATTTTTATTTCCCTTTTTCCGACATTTATGTTGTATGACTAAATGTATTATAAAATTCAATAAAAAATAAAATTAAAAAAAAAAAAAAAAAAAAAGACATCCCAGCCGGTGTTACTGAAGAGAAGTTTCATCACTATGTAGCTGTTGATTACGATCTACAAACAGCTGACGACAGCACTGATGTCGAGATATGCACCTACACCAGGCAATGGCTGATGATGAAACAGATGATGAAATGAGCAGTGAGGCACATGCTGACGAAATTCAACAACCTCCTGTCACTTTTGCAAGAGCACTGGAGAGTCTCAACACCGTGCGGGCCTATCTGGAGGCCACTGGATGTCAGTGCTATGACAGTTTTTACCATCTGGCAGACGTAGTCTATGGAACTCACAGACACAATAGTGTACAGAGGACTATGACCAATTACTTCAAGTAAGCCTAACGTCAGTTAACGGAGATTGTATAACGTCAGTTAACGGAGACTGTATACTGTAAGTATAATAAACAGTACTGTACATATGTTTATCAGATGTCAAGCTTCTTTGGGTCACAACGGTTAAGTGCACGCTCCGGTTAACTGCATGTATTTCTTTGGTCCCAGACTCTTGCACTTAAGTGGATTGCACTGTATTTCATTTATGTCTACTACATCAAAATGGTTAGATCTAGTGGTTATTTTTATTTTTAAATTTTGTTACTCGCCTCGAGCTAACTGGTGAGGCAAGCCATCAAGTTTAGTAAAGTAAGGTAATCAACACTTTGCCATCACCAAAACACCTACAATTTCTCATTCCTTTCCTACAACAGCACTTATAAAGGTTCGTCAAAAAGGTAGGACTCTTAAATAAAAGCAGCTCACAGATTTTGTATCTTTGTTGACCTACGACAATGGTATTCACGGATGATCCTTGAGGGCTGCAAATAGACCTGATTTTTAGAATAGGCCTAATGAATATACATGAGACAGATTTGCCGTACTACCTCATTTTTATGCTAATGATCTTCAGAATTATGTAGAGCCGGGTGAGATCAGACAAAGTAATGGACTGATGGCCAGTTCAGAAAAGCTCCATACTTGGATGAATGGCAATATGTTGCTATTAAACCTCTAAAAAGAAGGTTCTGTATATAGGAAGGGTTATAAGTGGAATCCCCTTAAATAAGATTTGGTGAGTATACTTCCCCTGAATTCATGGATTACGGTTTCAGGGGTGTTTGTTGATTCAACACTGAATATGTAGGTGCAAATATCAAATGTAGGTCGAGACTGGGTCAGACCAATGGCACATCTAGCCCAATATCATGTTTCCAACAGTGGTCAATCCAGATCACAAGTACCTGGCAGAAACCAAAATAGTAGCAACATTTCATGCTACCAATCCCAGGGCAGGCAATGGCTTCCCCATGTCTATCTCTATAGCAGACTATGAACTTTTCCTCCAGTTATTCATGCAACCATATTACAAGATCACTTGAAGCTAGTATTTCAAATACTTTTTATGAGAAAAATTGATTACCACAATGCAGTGAGGCAATTACTATATATCTTGCAGCCAGGCTGCAGTATGTACAAAATACAGCTGCACATTTGTTGATGTGATTAAAACTGCATGATTATGTCCGTCTGGGTCTTCATGCTGTACACGGACTACCAGTTCAAGGCAGAATACTTTTAAGGTTCTTTATGGTTTTGGATAGGGATTCTCCTATTTACTCATGAAAAACCCTGACTGATATAAGTACATAAGTACATAAGCACTGCCACGCTGGGAAAAGACCAAAGGTCCATCAAGCCCAGCACTCCGTCTCCGACAGCGGCCAATCCAGGCCCCAAGAACCTGGCAAAACCCCAACATTTAATAACGATCAATGGACTTTTCCTTCAGGAATCTGTCCAGACCCCCTTTAAACTCAGCAAGGCCAGCTGCCATCACTATCTTGAGATGGCTTCTAGAACATTTTCCTCCTTTACCCATTCATCAAGATTCTCAGAGATTTAGATAAAGACAAGTTTTGATAGATGTATGGATTAATTTCTGAAGGGACCAAATTTAGATTACTGAGTCGATATATTCAAAGTGATTTAACCAGCCAAAAATGGCTTCTGTCCAGTTAAATTACTTGTTCGGGGCTAACCACTAATTTTCAGCGGCACTTAACTGGTTAGGTCTGTTGAAAACAACCAGTTAGTGTCAAACTGAAAACTGGCTATTTGGGGGGGGGGGGGGGGGGGGGGGGGGGGTTCTGCAGAGGTAGAGTTGGCACTTGGCTGATTACGTTCCGATATTCAACACTTAACTGGCCAAGGTAACCGTATAAACAGGATCACATAAAAGTCAGTACTATCTTTGGGGTCCTTTTACAAATGCATGCTAGCATTTTTAGCTCGCTCTTAAAATAAGCATGCGCTAAATGCGAGAAAGGCCCATATATTCCTATGGACATCTCTAGTGTTTAGTGCCCGCTAATCATTAGTGTGTGCTAAAAAAGCTAGTGAGCCTTTGTAAAAGACCCCCTTTATGCGGTGTTCCACAACTTGTTAAATGCTGAATATTGCACTTAACCAGTGGTAGCTGGCTCCACAAACCCAGAAATTCAATGTCGGTGCCCAGATAGGGCCTGGCATTGAATTTCTAGGTTTAACACTGGCAAGGCTAAAACGGCTAGGGGTCTTCAGCTTGGAGAAAATATGACTGAGGGGAGATATGATAGAGGTTTATAAAATAATGAGTGGAGTGGAACGTGTAGACGTGAATTGTTTGTTTACTGTTTCCAAAAATACTAGGACTAGGGGGCATGAAATGAAGCTACAAAGTAGTAAATTTAAAACAAATTGGAGAAAATATTTCTTCACTCAACGTGTAATTAAACTCTGGGATTTGTTGCCATAGAATGTAGCAAGCAATTAGCTTAGTGGGGTTTAAAAATGATTGGATATCTTCCTAAAAGAAAATTCCATAAGCCATTATTAACATGGCCTTGGGGGAAATCCACTACTTATTTCTAGGATAAACAGCATAAAATGTACTGTTTTGGGATCTTGCCAGGTATTTGTGACCTGGATTGGCCACTGTTGGAAACAGGATGCTGGGCTTGATGGACCTTCGGTCTGTCCCAGTATGGCAACACTTATGTTCTTTTTTTTTTTATTCATTTTATATTACATTTATGTCCAATACATAAATGGGAAAGAAAAGAGAAAATATCAATTAAAGCAAACATTAAGGAAAAATATCATCTTTGTTAGTCCACATTATTGTCCACAATTGGGGGATCCAAGATCAGGAAAACAATCTCAAAGAAAATAAGAAAAACACAGAGAGGTCCGCCCCAGCGGCGTGCACCCGGGGCGGACCGCCCCCCCCCCCCCCCCCTTCCTACGCCACTGCAGAACCTCATCCTTTCAGGAAGATATTCTACTGTCAGCTTGGAGACTGATATCATCAGGCCCCTTAACTGAAACATCTACATCTTAAAAGGCACTTTGCATTCTGTATGTAATCCCCTATTGGGTTTGGGTGACTAGTGGAGTGGGTTCACTGGGGAGAGTGGCTGGGAGGACCCCAGGTGGGGGGAGGCCCAACCCAAGGGAGTATCTTTGGAATAAAATACAGAGAGAAAGTGCACTGAAAGGAAGAGTGACAGGGGAGGTGGAGTTAGCTGATAATAAAAGAGTGAGTTGCCCTTTAGCTGGAGGAAAAAGGGGGACTTTTTTTGGTTTTCTGTTTGCTGCTGTGGGTCTTTGGCTACCTGCAAGCCCCATGCCAAGTGACCCAAAGAAGGAGAAGGGGGACCCCATTTAAAAGAAGTGAATCCATTGGATAAGTACAAGACAAGTTGCTGCTAAGACAAACAGTAATTGTGAGGGAGAGCTCTGGATGAGCAGTGGAGAGACCCAGCCCAGGAGCGTGGGATAGGAGCCAAGGAGTGCCCAGGGTGAGCCAATGCAAAGGTCACCTTGGGTGGAGATCAGATCAGGAGGGTCTGAACCTGAAACAGAGAGAGGAGCACAGCCTTTGGAACACTATCTTTGGGGATAGGCACGGACTAGAGCTGTACAGAGTAAATAGTGTAACCAAGGGGTTAAGGGTTAGGAAAAAAACGAATAATAAAAAAATATATACTTACCTGGTTGGGGCTCCTGGCTGGATCCTGGGGGCTGAAGAGAAGAGAGGTGCTGCAGGAGGCAGCAGCAATTTTTGGGGGGGCTTCAGGACCGTTTTGGGAGCGCTGGAGGAGGCCTGCGCTGCAAGAAGCAGCGTTAACGGGGGGGGGGTTGTTGGCGCCGGTATTTTGGGCCGTTTCGAGCTCTCCGGTGGCAGCATTGAAGGTTTTTTTTTTTTTTTGCTCCCGGGGCGAAGGAGCGAGACCCCAGGAGTGAAGAGCGGTTCCGGCGAAGAAGAGGGCCGGCGAGACGTCGAGGGGGTGTGTGCATGAGGCGGCGCGCCTCATGCACATATCGGGAACGTGGGTTTTCCCGTGTAGGCCGAAGCCGGGGCCTAAATTTTAGGCCAGCTTCGGAGCTTTTTTATTTTGTACTTTGTTTTGGCCCCAGGACACCGGAGTCTAGAAACAAGGACACAGGTGTCGAGTGAGGGGAAAATCCTGGTCCAGGTAAGGGGACTTTTGACCCGGAATTTTAATTTATGTATTTTTAAAATGTGTAAATTCGTTTTTTTTATTTTTTAAAAATCAGGGATTTGTTTAATTTAAATTTGGTTTTTGGATCCGGGGTCGGGGAATTTTTTAGGATTTTTGTGGTGAGTCAGATTTTAAATTTCAATATTTTGAGTGGGAGTTTTGGGCAGGATATGGTTTAAAGGGGTTGTGAAAGGGTTAATTTTTTTAATTTGACGGGGTAGGTTTGGAGGGAGACGGGTACATTTTTGGGATACTTTTTAAATAATTTTAGGATTTTTAAGGGGGTGTTTTTGGGGAAAAATGAGGGCGGACGTGGAAAAAATGTTAAATTTTAATTTTAAAAACAGGGTTCAATAGAGGAGGTCATGTTTAATATGTGGGTGTGATTTTGGTGAAATTTGGGTGGATTGGGATTTTTTAATTTGGATTAGAATATTTTTCCCATTATTTTCTATGGAAAAAATAAAAATAAAATGGAGAATCAGTTGTGCTGCTCAGGGTTCCGTGGGTCAGCAGAGGGAAGCGGAACCTTGGGAAGCGCAACTGATTGGCTGAGGGGCTCCCGGAACTCTGGCCACAGTTCCGTTGTTTAGGCAACGGAGCTGTGGGCAGTTGGTCAGAGGAGCTGAAGACACCGAAGTGAGTGGATGTGTCTGGCTGTGTGTCAGAGATTGAGAGAGGGGAAAAAGGATTAAAGGTGACTGAATGGTGTGATTGAGGAAGGAAATTAAAACTAATTGAATGCTAGTACTGGAAGAGAGGGATTGTGTGGCGGATGAGTGAATTAAACATTAGAGTTAAATTTTAAAGGGGTTTGATTGGG
The DNA here is from genome assembly GCF_901765095.1 of Microcaecilia unicolor. Classification (NCBI taxonomy): domain Eukaryota; kingdom Metazoa; phylum Chordata; class Amphibia; order Gymnophiona; family Siphonopidae; genus Microcaecilia; species Microcaecilia unicolor. Next base: position 584,083,292 of record NC_044031.1, on the reverse strand, counting down.
GTTAATAGGGAACAAGGTGAATTGGCTGTAGTGGGTGAATTGGCTTTAGTGGGGAGACGGTGTATGAGTGGATGACGCGAGTGCTCCTCTAGTACAGGGAACAAATAAATAATAGAATAGGTCTAGTAGAATAGGGATATTTAATTTATTTTATTTTTGAAGATTAACCTGGCCAAATTGTAACCCTTTTTAATTTACACTTAGAGATTCTATTTAAAAGTTTTATTAGGGAGAAAGGGTTTTCTTCCCCTTTAAGTTAATTAAGATTAGGTTTAGGATAAAGAGCCAAGTGTCTGGATGCCGAATGGAGTGAAAAGCTGGGCCCCAACGCAAGAAAGATCCTGCGCGTCAGAGAACAGCGGTAATAAAGAACAGATAAGTGACTTGGACATAAACCAAATAGAACATAAATACTTACCTGAGATTCTGAGTTCCATGGACGAAGGTGAATCCTAAAAAACACAAAAGCAACGCAGGAAGAATCAAATTCTTGTGTAGAGAAATAACAGGAATAATAGATTGAATAGAATATATTAGTTAGAACAATAGTGTTAAGGAAGAAAATACTTATCTGATATTGTTGTTTTATAGTTGTTAATGTATTGATCTGCAAAAGGAAGAAAATAGAATTAGTAGTGTTAAAGGTTTTTGGGCATTTTTCCAAGTAAATCTTTGTTTTAAATGCATTGATTAAATGTTTAGTCTATTTTAAAGTGATTGATTATTGAAAAATAAAATATCTGAGAATTATTTAATAAATAGTGTCCAGTGCCATTAAATTCTGAGAAGACCAACATCCATAATCCTAATTTAGTTTCATTTTCCTCTTCCGGCCTTTGAGGACGGAAGACGAAGATAGTGAATCTATGACATTTCCAGTGCTCACAGTGTGATTCAAGAGTCTGGCCCGGTTACAATCAACGGGTTTTGGGAATTCACAAAGTAACATCTGGCGCATTGGAGGTGTTCGTTAGAATAGCCCTGTTAGAGAGTGCCGTGCAAGATATATCCTAAGAGGAGGAGAATACAGGAGTTCCGCTGGGGGAATGCCAGAGAAAGATTCATTTAAAGATTGTACGATTTGATGAAAAGCTCTTACAGTTGGATGATCCTGTGGTTTAAAGTTGAAGAATAAACTGTCTGTGTTTTAAGTTGCTGACTGTGGAGTGATCATTAGGATTAAAAGGTGAACAGCTGTCTCCCCACAGGTGGCCTATCTTAACCGCCAGCCTTGTTTCCCACAGAGATTCGGACCTTGACTTTGAGTTTCCTGGAGGAGAAGAGGGTCATCCCACCCGCTAACACTTCTTTCCCCAGGTGGAGGCATCGCGCGTCAAGTGAATGAATAAGTAAGGGTCTGACGGAGTCTGCCCTTCACAGGGGCTCCGGCCCACTTGGACCCCAGACCCAGAAGTACCTAGGCAAAAGGGCATTACATGTGCTTTAGGAATTGTTGCAGAAATCTACTAGGTAATTACAATGATGGATGAACAATGACCTCCTGTCTGGGGATTGCTCTAGCCCAACCTCCCCAACTAGCCACCAGGGAAGTTCCCAGTAGGAGGGTGGGAGGTTACATGGAGGGGCATAATCGAACAGGGCGCCCAAGTTTTCCTGAGGGTGTCCTTGCAGGACGTTCCCGTGAAGGGGCGGAGAAACCCGTATTATTGAAACAAGATGGGCGGCCATCTTTTGTTTCGATAATATGGTCGGGGACGCCCAAATCTCAACATTTAGGTTGACCATAGAGATGGTCGTACCTAGAGATGGTTGTCCCCGATTTTCGGCGATAAAGGAAACCGAGGGCGCCCATCTCAGAAATGACCAAATGCAAGCCCTTTGGTCATGGGAGGAGCCAGCATTTGTAGTGTACTGGTCCCCCTGACATGCCAGGACACCAACTCGGCACCATAGGGGGCATTGCAGTGGACTTCAGAAAAAGCTCCCAGGTGCATAGCTCCCTTACCTTGTGTGCTGAGCCCCCCAACCCCCGCCCCAAACCCACTACCCACAACTGTACACCACTACCATAGCCCTTAGGGATGAAGGGGGGCACCTAGATGTGGGTACAGTGGGTTTGTGGGGGGTCTGGAGGGCTCACATTTACCACCACAAATTTAACAGGTGGGGGGGATGGGCCTGGGTCCACCTGCCTGAAGTGCACAGCAGTACCCACTAAAACTGCTCCAGGGACCTGCATACTGCTGTCATGGAGCTGGGTATGATATTTAAGGTTGGCATAAAGGCTGGAAAAAATATTTTAAAAATTTATTTAGGGTGGGAGGGGGTTAGTGACCACTGGGGGAGTAGGGGGAGGTCATCCCCAATTCCCTCCAGTGGTCATCTGGTCATTTAGGGCACATTTTTGTGGTTTGGTCGTAAAAAAAAAAGGACCAAGTAAAGTAAGCCAAGTGTTCATCAGGGACGAGGACGCCCATGTGTTAAGCACGCCCCAGTCCCGCCTTCACTATGCTTCCAACACGCCCCCGTGAACTTTGGTCATCCCCGCGATGAAAAGCAGTTGAGGGCACCCAAAATTGGCTTTTAATTATGCCGATTTGGGAGTCCCTGGGAGAAAGACGCCCATCTCCCGATTTGTGTCGAAAGATGGGCGCCCTTCTCTTTTGAAAATAAGCCTGACAGGGGGTCAGTTTGGACTTTCATCTGGGATGTGTGAGCATTGATCTGGGAGGAAGGGGGCTGATCAGAGGATCCAAATTTTCCAGCATTGACCTCTTTAACAGGCTATCCTGGAGCATGAGGCTGCGCATTAGTGGCCCAAAGCACCTGGGAAGGAAAGATAATGTCAGCTCAAAGCTGGTGTTATCTTTCTATGAATAATACAACTTGCAACATCAGGAACAAGCTGTATTATTCATTTTGCATACCTGTCGTTTGGCATCTCATTATTACTTAACCTTTACTGAGCTAAAAAAAAAAAAAAATCATGTGTTAAAGGGCAAATTATGCACAATATTGCCATTTTACAGGCACTATTTGGCAAAAAAAATTAGTTATTTACTTAGCACAATATATTAATTTTTGCATCCCTAGACTCTACCCTACTTTCTGTGTGAAGACAGATGCATTTAACAAAGCAGTGGAGTTACCTTGTCTCAAAGGAAGGCAACAAGGGCAACAGTGCAGCTTCAGCACCTGCAGGATACATCAGGGTTCATGGACACTCAGTTCTATGTTGATGCATATGATGGGCAACTACTCAAACCCATTGAACGAGACTGACCACAACCCTGAATAAACTGACTGCCACTCTAACAACAATTCAAGAATGGACTAAAAACAGCAAACATTGCTCATGTGGGTCTCTAACAGAAGCAGGCACATACTTGCCATCAAAATCCCTTTTGGGAGCTACAAATTACACCTTAAATCACTGCTCAGGAACCTTGAGGTACAGTTTGACTCAACATTTAAGATGATCCCACAAATCTAAGGAACCTTCAAGAGCTGCCTCTATCATCTGTGATAACTATTCTGTTTCTCTCCATACATTGAGAAGGTAAGCCTTGTCACGGTAGTTCATGCCATGATAACATCAAGGCTGGGTTACTGTAATGCCCTCTACATAGGTATGACTAGGGTTACCATATGTCCAGACGGCCCGCCCGCCAGCCTGTCCGTTTGTCCAGAAATCCGGACAAACGGGCAGATTGCTAGCCTCCCCTCCCCTTAGTTACTACTGCCCTGGTGGTCTAGTGACCTCTTCTGCCTTCGGGGCAGGAAATGGCCGCCGAGAGTTGAAGTGACCTTGCGAGACTGCAACTCTCGGCGGCCATTTTGAATCAGTGCCGAGATCACCAACAGGAAGGATGCATGCAGGGCAGCACTCCGGGCAGGAAAGAGAGGGCTCTTTCCTGCCCCGAAGAGGTCACTAAACCACCAGGGCAGTAGTAAGGTAAGGGGAGGGGGGGGTGACGGGGTGTGTGACAGGGGGGAGGGGAAATGTGACAGGGGGCAGAGCAATGACGTGAAAGGGGTGGGGCATGAAAGGGGCGGGCGGGGTGTGTGGTGGGGCGGGGCATGTGTTCTCCTTTTTGGGGGACAAAATATGGTAACCCTAGGTATGACCACAAAGGTTTGCACCAGCTCCAACTGATTCAAAATGCCACAGCACGACTGATAGAAGTGTCTTTGTGACGTGATCACATCACATTATTTCTGCAAAAACTTCCCTGGCTATCAGTACAGTACAGGCCTTTAAAGAAATGGGCCAGAGTACTTGAAGAACAGGATCTGCCTCTACACAGCTCCAAGGCCTTTAATGTCCTCCCAGAGAATATTCCAAACTATTCCCTCTCCAAAGGATATCACACAATGTGACACTCACCAACTAGCCTTCTACGAAGTAGCCCTCACATTCTGGTGTAACATGGGGAGAAATTATACAGCATCAGGCTGTGGGAATTTCTCTGTATTGTTCCCCAAGCTTTTGGTTCTATTTATGTATGATATTTCAAATGCTTTTCAGCCCCTGTACTTTACCAGCTAATGAGAGCACCTGTTGATAATCTTCTACAGCATATTATTTCAGCTCTCTCTGCAGCCCTAGAACTTCTAGGCTGCCCGATTGACCTTTATGCTTCCTGCAATTGTTTTTTTTTTTTTTTTAATTCAGTGCTCAAACAATGTGGCACCAGAGTCTGCCAGAGATTTGGGGAAATTTCAGGTAGAAGGCTGGATGCAAGGAAGAATTGAGTCTCAAAGGGGGTTGCCACTTGTGGCAAGAGTGTATACCCCCAAAGAGATTTAAACCCTGATCTTGCCACCAAAACCTTTTGTTTTTGGGTCATCTCCCGCCACTGACCATTCCTGCATAGGGAGATTCCCCTGTTTATGCCTATGCCTACAGAAAGCCATCTGAGAACTATAATCATACCTGCTCATACCTTAACAGTGAAGCACTGCAGGCACTTGCTGGTGCAAGGTTTCCTGGACGATTGGGTCAAGGAACATTATAATGCATTTGTATCGGTCCATGGTGCGACCGCACCTTGAATATTGTGTTCAATTCTGGTTGCGGTATCTCAAAAAATATATAGTGGAATTAGAAAAGGTACAGAGAAGGGCGACGAAAATGATAAAGGGGATGGGACGACATCCCTATGAGGAAAGGCTGAAGCATCTAGGGCTCTTCAGCTTGGAGAAAAGATGGCTGAGGGGAGATATGATAGAGGTCTATAAAATAATGAGTGGAGTGGAATGGGTAGGCGTGAATCATTTGTTTACTCTTTCCAAAAATACTAGGACTAGGGGGCATGTGATGAAGCTACAAAGTAGTCAATTTAATACGAATCAAAGAAAATTTATCTTCACTCAACGTGTAATTAAACTCTGGAATTCGTTGCCAGCGAATGTGGTAAATGAGGTTAGCTTAGTGGGGTTTTAAAAAGGTCTGGACAGCTTCCTAAAGGAAAAGTCCATAGACCATTATTAAATTGACTTGAGGAAAATTCACTGCTATTTCTAGGATATGTAGCATAAAATGTATTGAACTTTTTTGGGATCTTGCCAGGTATTTGTGACCTGGATTGGCCACTGTTGGAAACAGGATGCTGGGCTTGATGCACCTTTGGTCTGTCCCAGTGTAGCAATACTTATGTACTTATGTAAGCATCAGAACCAGAAACGCTGCTGGCTTGTATGCAGTGAGAAGGTGTGGGGTCTCTTCTCACCCGTGAAGTCCAAGGTAAACGAATGAGGAAAAACTTAGAAATGTGAGCTTTTACAACCAGGCACTCCCTGACATTTATGAAGGGATATTAATCCCTCCAGTGGTCCAGTCATGCTTTAATCCCTCCAGTAGTCAGTTGCTTAATAAGAGCACCATTTTGTTCCTTGGAAGTGACTAAAACAGGTCAAACGTAGGATGTCTTCCTTTTTTGGCTTCGCGTTTCTTCTCATTCAGTAATTGCTGTTGGACATCCTATTTTGGGCCCCCCTAGTCCCTGGATGGACTGCAGTAGGTGGTCCTGACGCAATCAACCTGGTAAAAAAAAAGTAACATCATCATCTAAAGGATACAATTCTGTTGATGTTGTGTTGCCTGAACCTTTTATGGTTACCAGTGGAGAAAACCACGGAGTTGACATCAACTTCAGCTGGGGGAAGCTCAACAAAGGTTGGAGAATGCCATGCAATCGCACTTGAAGGTATTTAATTTGTCCTCCCGGCAACTATCTGAGAATGAGATTTCTGTATTACAGCTGGGTTTATCTTTTGTCCCGGCACCTTTTTATGATTCGTTTAATACTCATGCACATATTTGCATACATATTTTAGAGCTTTGGAATTGCATTCATATTTTGGTGATCAAGAAAATGATAATGCTGAGAGAAATTTTTTTGAAAGTTCATCAGTTGAAATCTACTTAGTCTCTTCGTGGACCACCTGACACTATGAGTGCAGGTTATGAAAGACTGGTATTTAATGATGTTTCTATGACAGAGGTGCAATCAATGGTGCAAGCTTTCACAATTTATTGATTCAACAGCAACAAGCACTACAGTCTTTGCATTTAGATCAATCTATTAAAATATTGAGAGTGGATAAAGAAGGTGGGGTGGTTGTGCTAAGTAATGAGCTATACTTGAATAAAACTTATCGCCAATTGCATGATGTAACTGTGTATTTACCTTTGGACTCTTATCCGACAATTGATTTTCAGCAAAAGGTAAACCAAATGCAAACTTTGAGGGTATTATTTCTTATAAAGAATTTAAATATTTGTTTTGTCAATTCCCAAGGAAGTCAGGTATTTTGCCAAAGGTGCATAAATCTTGAGTAAACCTCCCTGGTTGTCCAATTGTGTCCTGTCATGGGTCATTATTTGAGTCATTATCTCAATATGTTGATTTTTGTTTGCCACTATATGTATTGAAGATTCCTTCTTTTGTTAGAGATTCTATGCACCTTTTACAAATGTTAAATGACTTGACCATCAACAAACTCAAGAAGGAAGTAGCTACAATTAAAGAAGCATCCAGGATGACTCATTTCCCAGCTAATTTACCACCACCACTGCCTCAGAGAATGAAACATCAGAGAAATAGATGGGTCACAGTAGGGTCTAGTAGACTAAGATCTGTGATACAGAAGCACTCGCCCTCCCAAGCATTGCCCCTGTCAAATTCTTTTGCAGCGTTGCATCATTATGGTGAAAAGGGAAGTACTGTGGAGGAACCAGAGGCAATGAAAGTAGCACAACCCAAGAAACATCCCCCAAATAATGACAGAATGGTGAAAAGCAGAAAATTCTTACTGCTTGGAGACTCCATTATCAGAGGCATTAACTTAGGAACACAGATCAGGGTTCCAACCTAGTGAAAAGTCTTCCAGGATCTTCAGCTTCAAGATGTACAGACCAAATACTGAAAGTGATTCAAGAAGAGAGAAAGGCTTCAAATGTTGATGTAATTCACCTGGGGACAAATGACCTGGCCAACAATAACAAGTTTACAGCACAGAGAGCATTCCAGAAGCTTGGGGAGGGACTGAAATCTTTGGTTCGGACTGTGGCTTTTTCTGAAATAATTCCTACATGGGGGAGGGGAGAGGAAAGACTACGCAAAACAGAGGAATTCAATAAGTGGCTTGAGTCTTGGTGTAAAGAAGAAGGTTTTAGATACATAGGAGCATGGGGTAATACGTGGGAAAATAACAGGCTGTACTGTAATGATGGGCTACATCTTTCTGTGATGGGAAAAAGGATCCTTGGGGAGAAATTCAGACAATATGTTTCTAGACATTTAAACTAGAGGGTGGGGGTGGCAAAAGGAAACAAGGGATTTCAGAAAGTCACCCCCAGAATAAACATGATGGCAGAGGGAAAGGTCATGTAAATATAGTAAACCACCTAAATTCACTAAACACATGGAAAGCTATGTGCACAAAAAAAGGAGGATTTGGGGGGGACACCGGTGCCGGAAAGAATATTTGAAGCGGGGGAGTCGGAGAAACTAAACAAATTCTCTGTAACCTTGGAGGATGTAATGGGTCAGTTCAGCAAGCTGAAGAGTAGTAAATCACCGGGACCTGATGGTATTCATCCCAGAGTATTAATAGAACTAAAAAATGAACTTGCGGAGCTACTGTTAGAAATATGCAATCTGTCCCTAAAATCGAGTGTAGTACCGGAAGACTGGAGGGTAGCCAATGTTACTCCGATTTTTAAGAAGGGTTCCAGAGGAGATCCGGGAAATTATAGACCGGTGAGTCTGACATCGGTGCCGGGCAAGATGGTGGAGGCTATTATTAAGAATAAAATTGCAGAGCATATACAAAAACATGGACTGATGAGACAAAGTCAGCACGGATTTAGTGAAGGGAAGTCTTGCCTCACCAATCTAATGCATTTTTTTGAGGGGGTAAGCAAACATGTGGACAATGGGGAGCCGGTTGACATTGTATATCTGGATTTTCAGAAGGCGTTTGACAAAGTGCCGCACGAAAGACTCCTGAAGAAATTGCAGAGTCATGGAATCGGAGGTAGGGTATTATTATGGATTAAGAACTGGTTGAAAGATAGGAAGCAGAGAGTAGGATTGCGTGGCCAGTATTCTCAGTGGAGGAGGGTAGTTAGTGGGGTCCCGCAGGGGTCTGTGCTGGGTCCGTTGCTTTTTAATGTATTTATAAATGACCTAGAGATGGGAATAACTAGTGAGGTAATTAAATTCACCGATGACACAAAATTATTCAGGGTCGTCAAGTCGCAGGAGGAATGTGAACGATTACAGGAGGACCTTGCGAGACTGGGAGAATGGGCGTGCAAGTGGCAGATGAAGTTCAATGTTGACAAGTGCAAAGTGATGCATGTGGGTAAGAGGAACCCGAATTATAGCTTCGTCTTGCAAGGTTCCGCGTTAGGAGTTACGGATCAAGAAAGGGATCTGGGTGTCGTCGTCGATGATACGCTGAAACCTTCTGCTCAGTGTGCTGCTGCGGCTAGGAAAGCGAATAGAATGTTGGGTGTTATTAGGAAGGGTATGGAGTCCAGGTGTGCGGATGTTATAATGCCGTTGTATCGCTCCATGGTGCGACCGCACCTGGAGTATTGTGTTCAGTACTGGTCTCCGTATCTCAAAAAAGATATAGTAGAATTGGAAAAGGTACAGCGAAGGGCGACGAAAATGATAGTGGGGATGGGACGACTTTCCTATGAAGAGAGGCTGAGAAGGCTAGGGCTTTTCAGCTTGGAGAAAAGACGGCTGAGGGGAGATATGATAGAAGTGTATAAAATAATGAGTGGAATGGATCGGGTGGATGTGAAGCGACTGTTCACGCTATCCAAAAATACTAGGACTAGAGGGCATGAGTTGAAGCTACAGTGTGGTAAATTTAAAACGAATCGGAGAAAATGTTTCTTCACCCAACGTGTAATTAGACTCTGGAATTCGTTGCCGGAGAACGTGGTACGGGCGGTTAGCTTGACGGAGTTTAAAAAGGGGTTAGATAGATTCCTAAAGGACAAGTCCATAGACCGCTATTAAATGGACTTGGAAAAATTCCGCATTTTTAGGTATAACTTGTCTGGAATGTTTTTACGTTTGGGGAGCGTGCCAGGTGCCCTTGACCTGGATTGGCCACTGTCGGTGACAGGATGCTGGGCTAGATGGACCTTTGGTCTTTCCCAGTATGGCACTACTTATGTACTTATGTACTTATGTAATGCTCATAGTCTAAGTAAAAAGGTTCAAGACTTGCAAGCCCTGATGTTTGAAGAAAACTTGGGATATTGTTGCTATTATGGAGACTTGGTTCAACAATTCCCATGAATGGGATGTGTCCGTACTGGACTATAATCTTTTTAGGAAGGATAAAGAGGGACGAAGAGGTGGAGGAGTGGCTCTGTATGTGAGAGACAATATCAAAACGGCTGAAATGCGGGGAACCTGGGGAAAAGAAGAAGCTTTATGGATCGTCCTGGAAAGAGAAAACAGAACCTGTATCCACACAGGGGTTATCTACAGACCTCCTGCGCAAACAGAGAAGTTAGACAAGGATCTGATAGAAGATATTCAAAAGATTGGTTTGAAAGGGGAGGTGCTACTGTTGAGAGATTTCAATTTGTCTGATGTGGATTGGAACGTCCCTTCTGCTGAATCGGAAAGAAGTAGGGAGATTGTGGATGCCTGTCAAAGTGCCTTGCTCAGACAAATGGTGACGGAACCCACGAGGGAAGGGTCAATGCTGGATCTAGTGCTCACGAATGGGGGTAGTGTTTCCAATATCTGGGTGGGTGCCCACCTATGTAATAGCGATCATCATACCGTATGGTTTGAAATAAGGGCGAAGGAGGAGTGCAGACGCACAAAACTCAAAGTACTGGATTTCAGACATACTGTTTTGATAAAATGGGGGAATACCTGAAGAAGGAGCTGTTGGAATGGGAAGACGCAGGAGATGTGGAAAAATAGTGGTCCAAGCTAAAGGCTGCTATAAATATGGCGAATTATCTTTTTGTGAGGAAAGTAAACAAAAACAAGACAAGCAGGAAGCCTATATGGTTCTCCAAACAAGTAGCTGATAAAATAAAAGCAAAAGAGACTTTGTTCAAGAAATACAAAAGAACGCAACGAGAGGATCATGGAAAAGATTATCGGATTAAATTCAAAGAAGCGAAGAGGGAAATACGGCTAGCGAAAGCGCGAGCAAAAGAAAAAAATGGCTAAAGATATAAAGAGAGGTGACAAGATCTTTTTCAGATATATTGGAGAAAGGAGAAGAGACAGGAATGAAATTGCGAGTCTGAAAGATAATGAGAATGGATTTGTGGAGAGTGATGAAGATAAAGCGAACGTGCTAAACAATTATTTCTCTTCGGTGTTCACGGAGGAAAATCCTGGAGAAGGACTGTGGTCGGCTGCCGAGGGAACATCTGTGAATGGAGTAGATACTGCGCCATTTACGGAAGAAAGAGTTTATAAACAGCTTGAGAATCTGAAGGTGGACAAAGCTATGGGGCCGGATGGGATACATCCCAGGATACTGAAGGAGTTCAGGGAGGTCCTGGCGGGACCTCTTAAAGATTTATTTAATAGATCTTTAGAGACGGGAGAGGTTCCGCGGGATTGGAGATGAGTGGATGTGGTCCCTCTTCACAAAAGTGGAGACAGAGAAGAAGTGGGAAACTACAGACTGGTAAGTCTCACATCAGTGGTAGGAAAAATAATGGAGTCACTGCTGAAACAAAGGTTAGTTAACTTTCTAGAAGCCAACGGGTTACAGAACCCGAGGAAACATGGCTTTACCAAAGGAAAATCCTGCCAAACAAATCTTATTGATTTCTTTGACTGGGTGATCAAAGAACTGGATGAAAAATGTGCGCTAGATGTAATCTACTTAGATTTCAGCAAACCCTTTGATACGGTCCCCCACAGAAGACTGGTGAATAAGCTGAAAGGGTTGAACTTAGGACCTAAAGTGGTGAACTGGATAAGAAACTGATTGACCGACAGGTGGCAGTGGGTGGTGGTAAATGGAATCCGCTCGGAGGAAAGAAAGGTGAGCAGTGGAGTTCCTCAGGGGTCGGTGCTGGGGCCTATTCTGTTTAATATATTTGTGGGAGATATTGCTGAAAGGTTGGAAGGAAAGGTGTGCCTTTTTGCGGATGACATGAAAATAGCCAATAGAGTGGATACCCTGGAGGGAGTAGAAATGATGAGAAGGGATCTCCGAACCTTAGAAGAATGATTGAGAGTCTGGCAGTTAAAAGTTAATAAACAAAACCCTTATAACATAATTTATATGTGTGTTTCAACAGTGCAATAAACAAACAAAATTTCCACACTCACTTTTTTTTATATTTTTTGATTTGCATTCAAGTAGTGCTCAGTGACTGGACAACAACCACTAGACTGACTGGCAGCCATTAAAGGTGTTTTATCCATTAATACATCATGGCACTATGCCTCCTGCCTACCTATAATGTTACTTGGATAATGTGTGTGTTCCTTATCCACATTAGAAATCATTCGACAAACCACTTATCTTAGTGCTTAAAAGTAGATTCAGCTGTAGCTAGTGGAGGTCCCAGTCGCTTTAAGAACGTGCAGTGAAACATGAATATTGTGGAGCTTTTAGACCAGTTCCTAGTTGTCATCTGTTCTTGGTGCCCTACATGCAAGCATGTTTCGCCGTAGCGTCGTCAGGGGAAACATGCTTGCATGTAGATGATTGGATTTATAAATTTTTCATCAGTTGTGGTCCTCTGTGGAATTTGATGCTATGTTGGCGAATATTGTAGATTTATGACTAGTGGAATGTTTATATATTTTGACCTGGCCCACTAATGCACCTCCTGTGTGAAGATGACTGGCATGTTGAAAAGATTGCTATATCATAGATTCTTCAATGGACTCAAGCTAAGTCTTTATCTTTCTTTTTCTATTGTTTGGAATAAGAACATTTGCCCAGGCAGAGTTATATAGTGCAATGATTGAATTTAGTGGTTGCCAGGTGATTTTATGGTCACAAGGAATCACAGACACTATATTCTGAGCACCATTCTCACTTCATAGCATTATAATAAAATACTTTTTGGATACATAAGTACATAAGCACTGCCACGCTGGGAAAAGACCAAAGGTCCATCAAGCCCAGCACTCCGTCTCCGACAGCGGCCAATCCAGGCCCAAGAACCTGGCAAAAACTCCAAAATTTAATAACGATCAATGGACTTTTCCTTCAGGAATCTGTCCAGACCCCCTTTAAACTCAGCAAGGCCAGTTGCCGTCACTACCTTCTCCGGCAATGAGTTCCAGAGTCTAACCACACGCTGAGTAAAGAAAAACTTTCTCCAATTTGTTTTAAACCTACCACATTCTAATGTCATCTTGTGTCCCCTGGTTCTATTATTGTTAGAAAGCGTAAACAAATGCTTCACATCTGTCCACTCTACCTAACTCATTATTTTGTACACCTCTATCATATCACCCCTCAGCCGCCTTTTCTCCAGGCTAAAGAGTCCTAGCCTTCTTAACTGCTCCTCATAAGGTAGTCGTCCCATCCCTTTTATCATTTTCGTCGCCCTTCTCTGCACCTTCTCCAATTCCTTTATATCTTTTTTGAGATGAGGCGACCAGAACTGAACACAATATAACGGCATTATAACATCCTCATGCTTGTTTTCCATCCCTTTTCTAATAATATTTAACATTCTGTTCACCTTCTTAGCCACCGCAGCACATTGAGCGGAAGATTTCAATGTCCTATCCACGATGACTCCCAGATCCCTTTCTCGGTCCGTAACTCCTAAAGCGGAACCTTGCATAACATAGCCGTAATTCGGGTTCCTCCTTACCATGTGCATCACTTTGCACTTGTCAACGTTGAACTTCATCTGCCATTTGGACGCCCAATCCCCCAGTCTCACGAGGTCCTCTTGTAATCTTTCACACTCCTCCCTCGACGAGACGACCCTGGATAACTTTGTGTCATCTGCAAATTTAATTACCTCACTAGTTACTCCCTTCACTAAATCCGTGCTGACTTTGTCTCAGTAGCCCATGCTTTTATATGTGCTCTGTAATTTTATTCTTAATAATAGCTTCCACCATTTTTCCCGGCACTGACGTCAGACTCACCGGTCTATAATTTCCAGGATCTCCTCTGGAACCCTTTTTAAAAATTGGCATTACATTGGCCACCCTCCAATCTTCCGGTACCACACCTGATTTTAGGGATAAATTGCATATTTCTAACAGTAGCTCCACAAGTTCATTTTTCAGTTCTATTAATACTCTGGGATGAATACCATCCGGTCCCGGTGATTTACTACTTTTTAGTTTGCAGAACTGCCCCATTACATCCTCCAAGTTTGCAGAGAAATCATTTAGTCTTTCTGACTCGTCCGCTTCAAATACCTTTTCCGGCACCGGTATCCCTTCCAAATCCTCCTCGGTGAAGACCGAAGCAAAGAATTAATTTAATTTCTCCGCTAAAGCTTTGTCTTCCCTGATCGCCCCTTTAACACCACTGTTGTCCAGCAGCCCTACCGATTCTTTAGCCGGCTTTCTGCTTTTAATATACCTACAAAAAATTTTGCTATGTGTTTTCGCTTCTAACTTTTTTCAAAGTCCTTCTTAGCCCTCCTTATCTCCTTTTTGCATTTGGCTTGACATTCCTTATGCTTTATCTTATTGTCTTCAGTCAGTTCCCTTCTCCATTTTCTGAAGGATTGTTTTTTGGCTCTAATAGCTTCCTTTATCTTACCGTTTAGCCACGCAGGCTGACGCTTGGTCTTTTTTCCTCTTTTTCTAATACTCGGAATATATTTGTCTTGTACTTCTAGGATGGTGTTTTTGAACAGCATCCACGCCTGATTCAAGTTTTTTACCCTTTCAGCCGCTCCCTTCAGTCTTTTTTTCACCGTTCTCCTCATTTTATTTTATCGTACTCTTCTTTTCTAAAGTTAAACGCTAGTGTATTTGATTTCCTGAGTTCACTTACTTCGTAGCCAATATCAAAACCGATCACATTATGATCACTGTTATCAAGCGGCCCTCGCACCGTTACCCCCCGAACCAGATCATGAGCTCCACTAATGATTAAGACTAGTATTTTCACTTCTCTTGTCGGCTCCTGAACCAGCTGTTCCATGAAGCCGTCTTTGATTTCATCAAGAAATTTCACCTCCCTTGCGTTTACCGATGTTTCATTCACCCAGTCTATATCCGGATAATTGAAGTCACCCATTAATATTACATTGCCCTTTTTATTTGCTTCCCTAATTTCCCTTGACATTGCTGCGTCCATCTGCTCATCTTGACCAGGTGGATGGTAGTACACTCCTATCACCATCCCTTTTCCCTTTTCATGTGGAATTTTAATCCACAAGGATTCCAATCGGGGCTTTGTCTCCTGCAATATTTGTAGCCTATCTGAGTCAAGGTTCTCATTTACATACAGTGCTACCCCTCCTCCTATCCTATTCACCCTATCGCTACGATATAATTTGTAGCCCAGTATGACTGTGTCCCATTGGTTATCTTCCTTCCACCAGATCTCAGCGATGCCTATAATATCCAGTTTTTCATTGTGTGCAATGTACTCCAGCTCTCCCATCTTATGCCTCAGGCTCCTGGCATTTGCGTATAGACATTTCAATGCATGCTTGTTGTTCTGATTTTTATTACGTTTAATACATGGCATTATTAATATGTTGTCTTCCGTCTGGTCATTATTCATTTTATTTGTTATCAATAGAAATCAAACAAAATAAAACATGGAAAAGAAAATAAGATGATACCTTTTTTATTGGACATAACTTAATACATTTCTTGTAATACATTTCTTTCTTTCTTCGAAAGCTAATCAAGAAATGTATTAAGTTATGTCCAATAAAAAAGGTATCATCTTATTTTCTTTTCCATGTTTTATTTTGTTTGATTTCTATTGATAACCTTTAAGAGTGGACTAACACGGCTACCACACCTCTCTACTTAATTTTATTTAAGTCCATCTGATCCTCTATGATTTCTTTGTTGTCCTTACTCACAATAACCCTTTTTTCCCTATCTGGGTGATATCCTCAAAGGATACCTTCTCCCGAACCATGCGCTTTTGAGCAACTGTCAGCCTTCCCCCCCATTTCTAGTTTAAAAGCTAAGTGCCCATGGGTATAAAATGAGCTGTGCAGCATTTAGTGCATGCGTGTCCATTACCATGCATTAAACTTCAGTAAAAGGGCCCCAAAGAGACTTACAGAGCAGTTGCCCTTTGGGGGAGGGGTCCAGAGAGATAAAAGTAGTAAAGGACTCTATCAAAGAACCTTTATCAAAAGAATTTAAAAAGGACCTCATAAAAGACAGGAAGTGATTGGTGGTACTTTTCTTTCCTACTTCTGCCTATAAATAGTTGCTGAGAATGGTACCATTGTTTTACTTTAAAAATCCAAGTTTAAGTAATCCCTTTGGTTTAGAACTTAAATTCTGGCCTGGACTGATGTATTGGATGAAAGGAGAGTGCTAGGTGAGTGAATTATTGTGCCGTTGGCCTCCCAGCACAGGCTGGTCCCAGCCTTGATCCAACTACAGACTTCTAATTTTTCCTAAAAATAACCAGCCCTGATGCTCACCAGGCAAGAAAGGGTTACAACAGAAAAGTTCAGACAAAACAAGGCACTGTAGTTGAAAGATACTTTCGGATTCAGCCAGTGGACATTATCCATTACATTGGATTATCATACCTACAATCAACTGGATTCGAATTCATTTATGAAAAATTATATTTGATGATGGTGAATTGAACTAAGAAATAGATACTGCAATTGCCTACCCATGGATTATTTATGAAGGCGGGTGAACATTTATTGGCTTTCATTACAATTGTACTGGACAATTTTCTGAATTTATGGACACCACTATGCTCTGAATACAGTGTAAGCTACTGTGGTTTAATTTCACTGCAACTGTATTGACTATTTTTGAAAGAATCTGAGGATATTTACGTATGTCTTGAATATTTTAAAGTAACAGCAATTCAAAATCTACTTTATGGCCATTTTTTTTTTATTTGTGTAGTTGTTGGTGTGGATGGTTGAGTGATTTTCATAGATTGTTTTATGGAGAGTTTATATCATCTTGTATGAATAAACTCAGGCTGTATTTCATGTTTTTATGCTTTTATTTTGATAGTCTAAGGGTTTCTAAGGTTTAAAATAAAATGTATAGGGTTTGTATATATTATCACTTTAAATCTGCCATGATTTCTATTTGTGGTGGGTGTATCCAAGCCCAATTTAGCTAACCTATTAGAGGCTGCCAGATTCGCAGTTCAAGAATATACTGGTCATATGTTCCTGCAATACCTAAGATCGTTCATAACATCAACCCCAGAGAGACCCAATTATTACTGTATTTCTTGATTCAACTTCGTATTGACTTACAGTGCATTTGTCTTGTTATTCTGTAGTCTATTCAGAAAATACAAAAGCCCAATCAATAGATATAATTACGATCAAGTCTACAATCAGACAACTTTGTAAAAGGCACCTAAAATATATATCTAATGACAAGAATCAAAGAAGAGTTTATAGGCATCAGAGAATCTGGCAGCTAGGGATTCCTGCTCAGTTTCACAGTGCCACTAAATTAACCAATACAAAAAAAATACTTCCTCGTCTGACATCAGTAGTAGACAGGCAGGGTATAGTGTGTCCAGTGAACCTTCTCACCTTCTCCAGAAGGGGGCAGAAGGTGAGAGAAACTCTGAGAATATAGGATTGTCTGTTATAAACATAATCAGGGTCACCGAGAGGGGGGGCAGGGGGGCAAGATTCTCAAAGTGTGTTTCTCAGGTGTCTCATTAATGATATTTTGTAATGTTGACAAACTACAATAAAGTGAGTTTTTAAAATACAGTAGAACACCGATTATCTCAATGCCGATCATCCAGATTTCCTATTATCATGACCCATTATCTGCCAATTCCTTCCCAGCCAATCCTTGCGGTCCGTGCAGAGAAAATCCATGCCCTTTCCTTTTCCAGCCCTTTCCTTACTCATACACAGCAGAAAAAAGCCCTTTCTACCTTGCTCTTGCAGGGACACAACAGAGGAACAGCCTTGCAATCGCTGCTTATAGGGGACGTGGCAGAAGAAACAGCCTTGCAATCACTGCTTGCAGGGACGTGGCAGAGGAAGCAGCCTTGCAATCACTGCTTGCAGGGACGCAGCAGAGGAAACAGCCTTGCTATCGCTGCTTGCATGGACGTGGCAGAGGAAGCAGCCTTGCTATCATTGCTTGCGGGGATGTGGCAGAGGAAACAGCCTTGCTATCGCTGCTTGCAAGGATGTGGCAGAGGAAGCAGCCTTGCTATCGCTGCTTGCGGGGACGCGACAGAGGAAACAGCCTTGCTATCGCTGCTTGCGGGGATGCAGCAGAGGAAGCAGCCTTGCTATCACTGCTTGCAGGGACGCAGCAGAGGAAACAGCCTTGCTATCGCTGCTTGCGGGGACGTGGCAGAGGAAACAGCCTTGCTATTGCTGCTTGCGGGACGTGGCAGAGGAAGCAGCCTTGCAATCGCTGCTTATGGGGACATGGCAGAAGAAACAGCCTTGCAATCGCTGCTTATGGGGACGTGGCAAAAGAAACAGCCTTGCAATCACTGCTTGCAGGGATGCAGCAGAGGAAACAGGCTTGCTGTCGCTGCTTGCGGGGACGTGGCAGAGGAAGCAGCCTTGCAATCGCTGCTTATGGGGACATGGCAGAAGAAACAGCCTTGCAATCGCTGCTTGCAGGGACGCAGCAGAGGAAACAGCTTTACTGTCGCTGCTTGCAGGGACGCAACAGAGAAAACAGCCTTGCTATTGCTGCTTGCAGGAACGTGGCAGAGGAAGCAGCCTTGCAATCACGGCTTATGGGGACGTGGCAGAAGAAACAGCCTTGCAGTCGCTGCTTGCAGGGACACAGCAGAGGAAACAGCCTTGCTATTGCTGCTTGCGGGGACGTGGGCTGAGGAAGCAGCCTTGCAATCACGGCTTATGGGGACATGGCAGAAGAAACAGCCTTGCAGTCGCTGCTTGCAGGGACGCAGCAAAGGAAACAGCATTGAAATGAAAATCAGCCTTGAAGCAAATAAGAATTACTTCCTTTTTTAGTGTACAGTTGTGTATATACAGTACGCACAAGAAATACAGCACTGTGCTGTACTTTACTTTTAAAAACAGTACTTTTTGATTAGAACTACTGTATTTTATACTTTTTTCTGATGAAAATAAAACGAATGTTTAATATGCAATGCTGTAATCTTGTTTTCTTTACAGAAATTTGATATGTCCAATTATCTGGATTTATGATTATCCAGACCACCCTCTGCAGAGAATAGTCCAGATAATCGGCGTTCTACTGTATATCCTTGATATATTGTAGAATCAATACTAGTACTAATGTTTAGTAGTCTGAACAAGCAGGTCAAGTCTGTTTGCAAAATTAGTAGTATTTAACTAGTATAGGCTTAAATGTTTGCAAAATTATTTTGGTGGCCCTCAGAACTTTCTTGTATTGACATTGTGGCCCTATATATGGAAAAAGTTGGAGACCATTGATCTAGTTTATAGAATTTCCACAATCATGCCACTGAAAATTCATGGATATATGTTCAGCTGCCACTTCAAAACAATACGTGCTTTTTAATATTAGCTTGATATTATAAAGTTGACCTGGTTGGAGTGATTGCTCCTGAACTCATGCTGATTCTTGATCAACATTTGTCTCTCATCTATGTGAGCAACCACCTCAAAACTAGTTATACAAGTAAAAGGCATTCCACCTGTGTAAATTACCTGTCAGAAAATCACCCCCTCACACGCACACACACACACACTCAATGCCACTCTTCCAGGGGTGTGTTTAGGTTGAGGAAATAGCACACCCAAATTCCGTTTGCAAATATACAGATGTTTCCCACATAAAAAAAAATTATTTAGAGAGAAAAATAGATGCAAAATGCCTATAGGACCCTTTGAAAATTTGTGCAAAGTCTGTTTCAAAAATTGCCTCCCACCCATTCCCCGGGGTTGAAGTTAAGGCCGCCTGCTCCATACAAGAAGGAATCTAAGAATCCAGATCCATATTTTAATTTAAAGTAGTCATTCCTCCAGCAAAAGAACTTCTTGTTTTCTCACTTACCATGATTTGTGGTCACTGCTGCTGCTCTTTAAGTTACTCTATATTTTCCTGCAGAGCAGATACAGAAAGTGACAGCAAGCATTCACCAGCATAAAACCTGCTTTTTACGGCAATCATCTTTTATGTTCCTGTTTTATATGAGGTCCTCTGACCAATCACCAGTGTTACATTAGAAAGAGTGGTGTTTTATTTTCCAAGGAGGCTTTAGGTAGAGAAGTGGTTTCTTGCACAGTAAAGAGAGTGCAAATGGATATTTATACTCCCTCCACCGTGTTTCCAGCTGCTACAGTGCTAAGTACTAAAGCTTGAAAGTCTATGCATAGAAGTGTTGCCAAATAAATGGTGGCTAGAATTACCATGAAAGCATAGACTAATTTGTATGCTTCACTCTGCAATGTCGAACACATCTTGTGTGTTTTTATACTTTGCTGTGGGCTGAAACTGTGCTCCTGCAGGTAAAGAGCATAAAATAAAAGAAAAATCTATTCATGCAATCAAAGCAACGACGGGCAAAGTTTCTCTCTATTTGTGGGGTCTCAGCGTTTACCATCAGCTGTTTTCTACCACGAGCTAAAAATGCAACCGTGGCTTAGTAAAAGACCCCCTTTGTGTTCCCAGATTTGTAATGTGAGCCCCCCCTGGGACATTCATAGTACTTGCATGCAATTTTTGGACTCTGAGTACTTTATTTGCATTGATACTACATTAATACATTACATTTCTTGTAGTCTGCAATTACCTATTTACTCCTATTCGGATAACAGGACAAGAAAACTACATAGACCTTAAGAACTGCAATAATCATAACCCCAATAATCAAGAACCAGATAGCACCTATTTTCAAAATAAGAAATTCTTCACAGCCTTTCTAAAGAGGTGATCATTTTTTAAGAATCAGATTTGATCTGATTGCAGCTAATCACTTAGGGGTCGGAGGAAGAGAATGAGGCAAGCTGCACATGGATGAGAGGGAGAGAAGAAGACAAGCTAAACATGGATGGAAGGGAAGGGGAGGACAGGGGTATATGCTATATATGGAGGGAAGGGAAAGGGAGAAGGAGAAGGGAAACGGGGGAAATGCAGCACATGGATAGAAGTGGATGGAGAGGAGAAGAGAGGGGATTATGCTGCTCATGGATGGGAGGGAAAGGAAAGGAGGACATGCAGCTTATGGATGCTTGCTTTTTTGGAATTGTACATCTTTTCTAATTTTGTATTTAGAAGAGCACGGAATAAAATGCATTTCTGTTACTTTTACCAGTATTTTCACCATTTACGGAATCTGGCTTTCTTGGTGGGGGGGGGGGTCAAGGTCACTGTGTGGCAGGGGGTGGGGTGGGGCAGCGTTTTATTTTTTTATGTCCTCTTTTTTTTCTGTCCGCAAATATAGTAGCCCTACCTATGTTAAAGAAGAGGAGTACAGCCTATAGGGATAATAGCTCTCTATAGGGTAGGCATGGGCAGGAGAAGCTGTAAATACTTGTAAATATAACATGTGGAGGGGCATAATCGAACACGAACGCGCATCTCCATGGGTGTCTATGTCCGAGAACGGGTACGTGAAGGGGCGGGACAGACCGTATTTTTGAAAAAAATGGGCGCCCATCTTTTTTTTCGATAATACGGTTTGTGCCGGGCAAATGCATCGGATGTGTGTGGATTTGAGCTGGGCGGTTTCATTTTTCAGCGATAATGGAAACCGAAGGCTCCCAGCTCAAAAACTAACAAATCCAAGGCATTGGGTCGTGGGAGGGGCCAGGATTCGTAGTGCACTGGTCCCCCTCACAAGCCAGGACACCAACCGGGCACTCTAGGGGGCACTTGTAACAATTAAAAAAAAAAGTAAAATACTTCCCAAGTCCATAGCTCCCTTCCTTTGGGTGCTGTGTCCCCCCCAAATCCCACTCCCCACAACTCTACACCATAACCATAGCCCATGGCTGAAGGGGGGCACCTAGATGTGGGTACAGTGGGTTTTGGGGGCGGTTTGGAGGGCTCCCATTTACCAGCACAAGTGTAACAGGTAGAGTGGGGATGGGCCTGGGTCCACCTGGGTGAAGTCCACTGCACCCACTAACAACTGCTCCAGGGACCTGCATACTGCTGTGATGGAGCTGGGTATGACATTTGAGGCTGGCATACAGGCTGGCAAAAAAAGTTTTTAAAGTTCTTTTTTTTGGTGGGAGGGAGTTAGTGACCACTGGGGGAGTCCGGGGAGGTCATCCCTGATTCCCTCCGGTGGTCATCTGGGCAGTTGGGGCACTTTTGGGGGACTTGTTCGTGAAAAAAAAGGGTCCAAAAAAAGTGACCCAAATTCGCAGTAAAAACGCCTTTTTTCGATTATTGGCCGAAGGCGCCCATCTCTCCTTGGCTGATAAACACGCCCCAGTCCCACCTTCACCACGCCTCCAACACGCCCCGTCAACTTTGTTCGTTCCCGTGACAGAGTGCAGTTGAAGACACCCAAAATCGGCTTTCGATTATACTGATTTGGGTGCCTTTGTGAGATGGGTGCCCATCTCCCGATTTGGGTCGAAATATGGGCGCCCATCACTTTCAAAAATAAGGCTGCAAGTATCCTAGAAATATAATTTGGGGAAGATGTAAAAAAGGGAGTTACCCCTTGGGAATAACAACAAGGAATACTTTGAATTGATGTTGCCAGTAGGCGTTTGCCTGTTGCAAGAGTTGAAATAAAGGTTTTGCACTTGTTTGAAACTTTTTGAGTACTGCCTGATTTGTGGAAGAGAGAGACAGCTGAGGAAACTGTTCAGCTCCAGAGGGTAAAGCATAGCCTCTCAAACCCCCAGATCACTATTCCGGACCATAGACTCACTCCCAAACTCAACTACATGTGTGCTGGAACTGATGAGTGAGAGGCGATTGTTCATGAATGTGAAACTAATCTGCCAAAGATAGAGCTAGTGCACAGCTTAGACCTGAGTTACACTTACCCACGAAAGCGACTATATCCTATATTTATGCAACTCAAGGGGAGAGCAAATCCACGCATCCAATTATATCTCTTTATAAAAGCGGTTAATAAATCCCAATAAATAAATAGAATTGCCCTTTCACATGTTTAAGAAGGTGCAAAGATATAAATACAAGCAAATACATATTTAGGCTAGAAAAATGGATTTCATAATGATATTTTAAGTGAAATTCCAATTGTTTGGATATGTCAAAGCAGTTTTTAAAAAGTAAGTGTTCTGATCCCCTAGCAGGAACATCATTTTTATTCCTTTAAAGGCAACTTTTTCATGAGATTTTTTTGTGCTCAATGATTATGTTACAAGAAATGATTTATCTTGGGGGAAAGAGCTCTAGAGCACTCGCTACTGTTTATAATTTAAGAGCAGGCGCTGTATTTATAAGTTTTAGGATATTAATTTCTTCACCAATCACCAAAGGTGATAATTGCAATAAATTAAATAAATTAAGTATATATAAAAGATACCATATACTCAGAACACAAAGAGACCGTATTTTTAGCTTCAAAAAGGTTGATTTAATATACAATTGCACACGAGATGTAGGTTTTTAAAAGGATCTTAGAACAGAGAATTTGTGCATAAAATAGAACAAAGTAGCAGGTAGGTTAACTTACAAGTCCTTGTTACAAGCATGCTGTGGTCCAGCTGATTGATGAGCACATGGTCAGGAGCAAGGCATCAGCAGACCCCAAAGAGAGCAGCAGGTCCCAAGAGGAGGCAGGTTCCAAGAGAGCGAGCTGGGCTGTTTCCAGGCCTTTTATAATGTTAGCAGAGAAGCATGGTGTGTGCATGTCCTGGATATTTTGCAAGGCATTATGGTTAATGTAGTCTGTTCACATGACCACATTATAAGTCCTTCTTTCTGCAGATGTCCTGGCGTCCATTTGTCTGATAGATGATGGGAGGGGCAGGTATACCTCTGATGACAGGCAAATGTTCTGTTTATGCTTTTCCTCTGAGTTCTTTGTTTTCAATGGGGTATTCAGGTGCCCACCTTAGTCAAGCTTTTGTTAGGTGGGAGGGCAGAGGAAGCTATATCTCTCTCTTTTGTCTTTGTTAAGTGTTTGTAATTGACTATCCCTGCTATCAGAAGTTCCCAGAAAAAGGGATAGGGAGAGAGGGGCTTGAAATGAAACTATTTTCTCTGCTGCAGTGTCAAAAATATATTTTTAAAAGCTGCACAAATATATTGGTGTATATATATGTATCTGATCCAACACAACATCATGCTACACATTTAATTCTGATGATTGGCTTATACCATAACAATTAAACTAGTGTAAAGTTACAAAAATGTTTTAGCACATATGATAAGAGTAAATAACTTTAATGAAGCTAATTTTCCTGGTTATTCCTAAGTTTCTAAAAGGCTTAAAATCACCAAAATCGCTCCCATAGGAAGTAGCAGAAAGAGCAGGAGTGCAGCAATGTTCCAGCTTTGGCTTATGGCAGCTTCAGGCTGGAGTAAAAATATTTCAATCCAACCCCATCTTTTAGAAAGCCGCGCCAGCAGCTGCCATTATGGTAATACCAACACAGCCTATTTAAAGTGAATGAGATGTGTCGGCAGTACCATGCAGCAGCTGCTAGCATGGCTTTATAAAAGGGAGGGGTTAGTAACATTGGAGCCGACTCTTTGGGTGCTGTGGGTGCTTGAGCACCCCCAATACTGAGAAAATTCCTTGTATGTGTCCAAGGAGGGGTTATTTTCATTGGGCTTAGCACCCCCAATAATTTTGAAAAGTTGGGTAAGGCTTTGCAAAGCAAATATAAGGTATTTTTGTATTTAGGAGATTATTTGTGGGCATGTCTGTGGGTAGAGTGGAAGGTCTTAATAAAGCATATATTTTGACTTCTGCCCCTGAGAACTCCATTTTTTTTGGTGGGGGGGGGCAGACAGAAGTTGTTTGCTTAATATTTCCTATCTGCTTTAATGACTTGCTATTTGTTTTTACTCAGTTTACCATCCAGGTTTCAAAAAAATTTGAATGATTCAAACCCTTTAGTTAAATTCAGCCATTTTTGATTGCATTTCAGCAACGTCAACGAGGAATTCCAGAGGGAAGCAAAAAGAAAAAAAAAGCCATCATGCTTTCCTAATTCAGCTGTAGAATGAACAAAAAAATTGTTTACCCCTTGACTCTAGATATGATCAGCATTAGTGCCTAGTTCAGCACCTGTCTCTACATATCATGTAGCTCACTAATCCCAATTTCATTTTTATTGGACATTGGACCTGGTGTACTGAACAGCAGTCTTGAATATTGTACTTATCAAATCCACTCATTGGCAAAAAAAAAAATCCACTTCCTTAACTCTTCAGTGATAAATATCTTATGTAATATTATTTCTTTGTATTTCAAACTTATCTTACAAGTCCATGTCCGACAGCCAGCGTTTCACAGTCTATTGACCACTGCATCAGAAAGACATCTTGGACCTTCAAATCTACAGTAAATTCCACTTTTCACAGTAGATTTAAGTTTATCAATAGAAATCAAACAAAATAAAACATGGAAAAGAAAATAAGATGATACCTTTTTTATTGGACATAACTTAATACATTTCTTGATTAGCTTTCGAAGGTTGCCCTTCTTCCTCAGATCGGAAATAAGCAAATGTGGTAGCAAATAGTATATATGAGAGAAACATCAAAGCATTACTTTGACAGTCTGACAGAGTGGGAGGGTGGGGGTATGCATGGGGACATCAAAGCATTTCATTGATATTCTAACAGAATGGGTGTTGGTAGGTGAGAGGAGGGTAATAAACAGAGAAATAAACAGAGAAATACAGCTTTTTGTTTTATAATGAGTTAGAAAACCCAGATCCTTATTAAGTCCTGTTTGTTGGGTGTCAAAATATTCAATCATTCTTATTTCAAAGGTCTTATGTTCCTGTATTGTTTTAAAATTACCTTTCAGTATTCTTACTGTGAAATCACTGGTGCAGTGTTCTGGTCTTGTGAAGTGTTGGCCCACAGGGGTGGGGGCCTGACTGGCACCAACTATTTTCATGTGATGTCTGTGCAGATTGAATCTTGTCTTAAGCATCTGGCCTGTTTCTCCAATATAGCATCCTTCGTTACATTTTTTACACTGAATGATATATACCACATTGGAAGATGAGCATGTAAAATAGTCCTTTATGTTGAATATTTTTTCTTTGTGAATGACTGTGGGGTCTTGTGAAATGTTTTGGCATAGTTTGCAGCTGGCTGTGTTACACGGAAACGTGCCCTTTTCTTTTTCCGTCTGTGTTGGAAGTTTACTTCTGATCAGCTTGTGTTTTAAATTTGGTGGCTGTCGGAAGGCCAGCACTGGTGGGGATGGGAATATCTCTTTCAGTAATTCATCTTCCTGAAGTAGTGGCTGTAGGTCTCTTATGATTTTCCTCAGTTTCTCCAGCTCTGGGTTGTATGTCACTACAAGGGGAATTCTGTCTGTGTCTTTTTTTTCTTTGTACTGTAGCAGATTTTCCCTGGTGGTTTTGAGGGAGGAGGCAATATTCTTGGAGATTATTTTGGGGTTGTAGCCTTTCTGTTTGAAGGATGCAGTCAGGGTTTCAAGGTGTCTGTCTCTATCCTCTGGGTCCGAGCAGATACGGTGGTATCTTGTGGCTTGGCTGTAAATAATGGATCTTTTTGTATGTGAAGGGTGGAAGCTGGAGTTGTGGAGGTAGCTGCATCTGTCTGTGGGTTTCTTGTATATAGATGTTTGTATACAGCCATCACTGATTGAGACTGTGGTGTCCAAAAAATTGACTTTTTCTAGGGAGTAGTCAATTTTGAATCTGATTGTAGGATGGTATGTATTGAAGTAGATTTTAAAAATCCAAGACATTTCCTTTTGCAGTGATCAAAGGACTGCGAAACATTGGTCAGCATCACACATGGACCTATTTATTTAAGAAAAGTTTGAAATACAAAAAAAATAATAATATTAAATAAGATATTTCACACTGAAGAGTTAAGGAAGTGTTTTGTTTTTTTTTCAATGACTGGATTTGAAAAGCTCAATAAGCAAGAATGCTTTGTAGAAATTCTGAGGCTCTTTCCTTCCTATGTTCTAAATATTTTATCAAGCGTGACACAGGATAAATGGAGTTTTAACTTTTATAAATGTTGTTCTTTGAGATGCACTCCAAATCCTCAAGGTTTTTTGTTGTATTGTACAGCAGTAATCCATAATTATTGCAGAAACACAAACCTTGTATGAAGTATAGAGACTGTGAGACTGGAGCGAATCAAGGAAATCAAATTTTAGATTCAGCATTCAATTCCACTGATTCCTGCAGTTCTAAGGCATATGGTTGCTCAGTGACAGCTCCATATGGAAATCATGTCACAGCACTACATGCCCAGGATTTCAGAGACTTCTGCCTTTGGGTAAGAAAGCAGTGATGGTGTCTACCCAGGCAGGTTCTATTCAGCTATTGCTGACATGAGCCAAATTAAAGTGAAGGGGGAGAGGATTGCCATTTCTTCCCCACTCCCACCACTATTTTCTCTATGGTCAGGGCCAGATTAATGCATAGGCAAACTAGGCACGTTGGTAAGGCTCAAATGTCTAGGGGGAGACCTGTCAGATGTTGCATTATTCAGAAGGCTAGGGTTGCCAACTGCATTGGCTTTTTTCAAGACTGTACAGATCTTTGCATTAATGTTTGGAAGCCAGAATGGCTAAAATGCTATTTTTTTCCAAAAATGGATTTATTGCTACAATCCTGCGGTAGATAGAGTCCATCCAGTGGTGTGCTGGAGCCGGCTCGCAAGAGCCGGTTGTTAAATTTTTTTACCGACTTGCGAGCCGGTAGTGCCTGAGAGTGAGCCGACTCTCCTTCCTTCCTTCCTTCCTTCCTCCCTCCCTCCCTCCTTCCTACAGGGTCCAGTGGTCCCTCACCTCCCTTGTTCAGCGAATTCTTCGGGGCAGGCAGTCTTGCCTGCCCGCTGCCGGCGCTGACCCTCCCCAGCTGATGGATCGCTCTTTAAAAATGGCTGCCGAGACTTCCAGCGGCGGCCTCGCGAGACTTCTGCTGAAGTCTTGGAGGCCGCCCTTGTAAGTCTTGGCGGCCATTTTGAAGAGCGATCCACGCAGCGGGGCTGGACATGGGTGGCTGGAGGGGGCAGGAGAGAGAAGGGAGTCGCTGGACATGGGTGGCTGGAGGGGGGCAGGGGAGAGAAGGGAGTCGCTGGACATGGGTGGCTGGAGAGGTGGCAGGGGAGAGAAAACAATCGCTGGCATGGGTGGCTAGAGAGGGGCAGAAGGAGAGAGGGCAATCGCTGGGTATGGGTGGCTGGAGGGGGGCAGGGGAGAGAAGAGAATCGCTGGCATGGGTGGCTGGAGAGGGGGCAGTGGAGAGAAGACAATCGCTGGCATGGGTGGCTGGAGAGGGGGCAGGGGAGAGAAGACAACCGCTGGCATGAGTGGCTGGAGAAGGGCAGCAGGGGAGAGAGGGCAATCACTGGGTATGGGTGGCTGGGGGGGGGCAGGGGAGAGAGGACAATCACTGGCATGAGTGGCTGGATAGGGGCAGGGAAGAGAAGACAACCGCTGGCATGAGTGGTTGGAGAGGGGCAGCAGGGGAGAGAGGGCAATCACTGGGTATGGGTGACTGGAGGGGGGCAGGGGAGAGAGGACAATCGCTGGCATGGGTGGCTGGAGAGGGGGCAGGGGAGAGAAGACAATCACTGGCATGGGTGGCTGGAGAGGGGCAGCAGGGGAGAGAAGACAATCGCTGGCATGGGTGGCTGGAGAGGGGGCAGGGGAGAGAAGACAACCGCTGGCGTGAGTGGCTGGAGAAGGGCAGCAGGGGAGAGAGGGCAATCACTGGGTATGGGTGGCTGGAGGGGGGCAGAGGAGAGAGGACAATTCCTGGCATGGGTAGCTGGAGAGGGGGCAGGGGAGAGAGGGCAATCGCTGGGTATGGGTGGCTGGAGGGGAGGGGAGGGCAGGGGGAGAGGAGGGTTGCTGGACATGGGTGGATGGAGGAGAGGGAAGGGAGAGAAGAAATGCTGGACATGGATGGAGAGGAGGGAAGAGTGAGGAAGGAGATGAGATGAGGGAAAAGGAAGAGAGGAGAAAAACTGCACAAGTCTGCGGAGGATCCAGCTTTTACTTTCGCATGTAGGGCAAGAAATGAAGAAGAAAGGCGGAAAGTAAAGAAATAAATGGAAAGAAAGCCCTGGAAACGGATTTAAGAGGACAGATAGCAGCAGAATCGGATACTGGGCCAGCATGATCAGAAAAACAAAATCACCAGACAACAAAGGTAGAAAAAAATCATTTTATTTTCATTATAGTGTTTGGAATTTGTCCACTTTGAGAATCAGGTGCTCAACATTAAAAGTTTATACTTATTTACTTATTTGTGGCATTTTATCCCACATTAAACATGAATTAGATTGGAACCTGGGATCATTTAATTTTTTTTTCCTGGAGTAATGCATTGCCCCCCCCCCCCCCGCCCCCAGGCTCTCTCCCCGGCTATAGCCAGCTCTGCAATTTTGGGGGGGCGCAGAGGTGTACGGGGGGGGGGGGGGCGTAGAGGTGGACGAGGGGCGCAGAGGTGGACGGGGGAGAGAGCCTGTTGTTAAACATTTACCAGCACACCACTGGGTCCAGGCAACTGTAGTCACAGGACAAATGGGGTGAGCCAAAGAAAAGCTCCTGTGCAGGTG
The DNA here is from genome assembly GCF_901765095.1 of Microcaecilia unicolor. NCBI lineage: Eukaryota > Metazoa > Chordata > Amphibia > Gymnophiona > Siphonopidae > Microcaecilia > Microcaecilia unicolor. The sequence goes on along the minus strand of NC_044031.1, from coordinate 584,053,971 downwards.
AATTTACCCAGTTAATTTTTTAGTTTCCTAGGCAAATTCCTTTGACATCTGTCTTATACTACTCCACTCTGTCTCAGAGGCATCAATGAAAGCAAATTTTATATATATATATATATTTTTTTTTTTTTGCTTTTTTCATTTGTAAATGCTTTTTGACATTTAAAATTTCCTAAAGTTATACCTCAGATACACATCTGCCATAAATCTCACTCTTTGTGGCAGTCCATCCTTTGCATCTCTGGCAATGGAGGGTGAAAATGACTTGCCCAAATCCCTAGCTGTCAGCCCTTTGCACTAACTAGTTTGTCGTTCCGTTGAAAGTACCTGCTTTTACAGACCCCACGAATACTCACCATCTGCTGCTGCTGGCATAACACAGAATTAGGACCTGCAGTTTTCCATAACATCAGCCACAGACTAACACATAAGAATAGCCACACTGGGTCAGACCAATGGTCCATCTAGCCCAGTACCCTGTTTCTAACAGTGGCCAATCCAGGTCACCGGTACCTGGCAGCAACCCAAATAGTAGCAACATTCCATGCTATCAATCCCAGGGCAAGCAGTGACTTCCCCTGTGTCTATCTCAATAGCAGACTATGGACTTTTCCTCCAGGAACTTGTCCAAACCATTCTATCACACTCTGTTTTTGTTAGTTGATCTGCAGTTTTCCCCATGATGCTTCTGGACTATGGTAGCCTGGGTGAAGGCCATGAACAGTGATTCCCTGGGAGGGAAAGGGCAGGATTCAAGTGAATGTTACGGGGGGAGGGGGGAGAGTTGATAACTATATGAGGATTCATATCTTACATGTGTTTGCCTAGGCAGAGCTAGACTTACCATTTGGGAGAGGGACCCTAGATAGTATAAAACTGTAAGAGGGCAGAGGGTACCCAAGAACCAATCTATTAAAAGATTGTAAGCGTTGAAACATTTTTCATACATTACTACTGCTGTATGTAGTTGCTGTTAAAAATTTGTCCCAAGGTTTGCTTGAATAATCAAAATTATAGTAAACCTTTTGTTCAGACAGAATTACAGTGCCAAGCTGGTCCCAGCCCTGATCTGACAACGAACTACTACTACTACTGCTTATCATTTCTATAGCACCACTAGACATACACTTGAACAATAAGAGATAGTTCCTGCTTGACAGAGCTTACAATCTAATCAGGACAGACAAACAGTAATATTCCTCAGTGGCACCTTTGTTTTCTGTCACACATGGTGATTCATGTCTCAGGTCAGGTGTTTATGCCTTCAAATCTGATCAGGAATGCTACAGAAAAGTCACTGCTGCCTCATGCTTAGGCAGGGCCAGCCCAAGGGTATCTGGGTCCTTAAATGTGCCTTAAAGCTGTGCACTCCACCCCTACAGGGGTGCTCTATTCCTCCCATTGACCAGCTTCTCCTTCTTCCTCCTTCTCTCCTTCCTTTTCTGACCCCTCTACGCAGTGGTGTGCTGGTAAATTTTTAACAGGCTCTCTCCCCGGTCCACCTCTGCGCCCCCCCCCCCCCTCCGTCCACCCTTGCGCCCCCCCTCCCCCCCCCCCCCCCCCCCCCGTCCACCTCTGGCCCGCCCCAAAATTGCAGAGCTGGCTATAGCGGGGGGGGGGGGGGGGCGGCAATGCATTACTCTCTCCAGGAAAAAAAAATTAAATGATCCCACGTTCCAATCTAATTCATGTTTAATGTGGGATAAAATGCCATAAATAAGTAAATAAATATAAACTTTTAATGTTGAGCACCTGATTCTCAAAGTGGACAAATTCCAAACACTATAATGAAAATAAAATGATTTTTTTCTACCTTTGTTCTCTGGTGATTTTGTTTTTCTGATCATGCTGGCCCAGTATCCGATTCTGCTGCTATCTGTCCTCTTAACTTCGTTTCCAAGGCTTCCTTTCCATTTATTTCTTTCCTTTCTTCTTCATTTCTGGTCCTCAACTTCTGCCTATTTTCTTCATCCATATGCAGTTTTTCTCCTCTCTTCCTTTTCCCTCATCTCATCTCCTTCCTCACTCTTCCCTCCCCTCCATCCATGTCCAGCATTTCTTCTCTCTCCCCTCCTCTCCCCTGCCCTCCATCCACCCATGTCCAGCGACCCTCCTCTCCCCTGCCCTCCATCCACCCATGTCCAGTGACCCTTCTCTCCCCCTGCCCTGCATGCACCCAGCGACCCTCCCCTGCCCTCCATGCACCCATACCCAGTGATCCTCCTCTCCCCTGCCCTCCATCCACCCATGTCCGGTGACCCTCTTCTCCCCTGCCCTGCATGCACCTATATACCCAGCAACCCTTCTCTCCCCTGCCCTGCATGCACCCAAACCCAGTGACCCTCCTTTCTCCCGCCCTCCATCCACCCAATCCAGCAGTGACCCTCCTCTCCCCTGCCCTCCATCCACCCATACCCAACGACGACCCTTCTCTCCCCTCCATGATCCACCCATGCCCAGCGACAACCCTTCTCTCCCCTCCATGATCCACCCATGCCCAGCGACTCCCTAGTTCTCTCCCCTGCCACCCCCTCCCGAGTTGTTAATAGAATTCTCCTCCATCCCGTCACCGATCTGACTCCTTTCTTTTGGGCAGGCAGTCTGCAAGCACTGACTCAGTCCCCCACTGGCGCTGCCGGTTCGCGTTTCAAAATGGCCTCCAAAACTTACAAGGGCGAAGTCTCGCAATGCCACCTCTGGAAGTCTTGGAGGCCATTTTTAAAGCGCGAACCTGCAGCGCCAGCAGGGGAGAGTCAGCACTTGCAGCGGGCAGGCAAGACTGCCTGCCCTGAAGAATTCGTCAGGTCGGTGATGTGAGGGAAGAAGGAGGGAGGAGAGCCGGCTCGTGGGTTTCAACAACCGGCTCGCAAGAACCGAGCAAAGTTATCAAGCGGCACTTTCGAGCCGGTGCGAGCCGGCTCCAGCAAACCACTGCCTCTACGTCTTGCATTACTCCTTCACTTCCATAACCCCCTCAAAGTTATCAGGTATTTCCTCTCTCTTATTTTTTTTAATCATCTTTATTACGGTTATTTAACATTACAATAACCCAAAATCATAAAGACCTGATTTATATTAGTTATTAGCATGTTATGTATGCATATAATAAGGAACAAAATGTTTCAGACATGAAGCATAAAGCAAGATAAGAAATGAGTAGATAAAAAGGAAATATTCTTACGGTACATTGGAGATTGCCGAGTGTTTAGATGAATAATGATCAAAATTATGCCATTTTCACTTACAAGTTTTTTATGGTAGAATACTATATTATTATTTAAGAAATATGAACATGTTTCTTTAACCCCACCCTGTTTTCAGCATTCTCTTTTCCTCCTCTCTCCCCTCCCCCAGCTGTCCAGCATTACTTCTTCTTTTCCCTCCCCCTCCCCATCCCTGTGTTCAGCATCTCTCCTCTTTTTTTTTTTCCTTGCCAGCTTGCATACTTCCTTTGTTCCAGTTGGCTGCCACTGCTATTATCCTACCTCTGCTTTGTCTGGGGCACTCTGCAAGTTGCATTACTTCATTTCAAATCAGGATTCATGTCATGGAACCTTGACACCAGCCCGCATTCAAGACTTGTTGCTCTCTACCTTCTCTGATGCAAAGTTTCTGCGGGAGGGGGCAATACATGGCAGAGCTTGAGGGCAAGTGAGTTTGAACGGCCCCATACCATGCAGGCTGGAATAAAGTTCTGTCGCCACTGTCCTCAGCGCTCCCACACCAGAGCCAAACCAGCCCCCTCCCCCTACAAATCCTGCTGCCCCAGTGGTGGTTAAGAAAGAGAATGTTAAGAGTTATTAGGAAATTAATGGAAAATAAAAATGAGAATATTATAACATCTTTGTATTGCTAAATGGTGTGACTGCACCTTGAATACTGTATGCAATTCTGGTCATCACATCTCAAAAAAGAAATCGGAAAATTAGAAAAGGTACAGAGAAGAGCAACACAAATGATAAAGGGGGTGGGATGGCTTCCCTACGAGGAAAGACTAAAGTGGCTAGGGCTCTTCAGCTTGGAGAAGAGATGACTGAGGGGAGATATGATAGAGGTCTATAAAATATTGAGTGGAGTGAAATTGGTAGAAGTGAATTGCTTATTTACTCTTTCCAAAAATACAAGGACTAGGGGGCATGCAATGAAGCTACTAAATAGTACATTTAAAACAAATCAGAGAAAATATTTTTTCACTCCACATGTAATTTAAACTCTGGAATTTGTTGCTAGAGAATCTGGTAAAAGCAGTTAGCTTAACAGGGTTTAAAAAAGGTTTAGATCATTTCCTAAAAGAAAAGTCAATAAGTCATTATTAAGGTGGACTTGGGAACATCCACAGCTTATTTCCAGGATAAGCAACATAACATCTGTTTTACTGTTTTGAGACCTGAATTGGCCACTGTTGGAAACAGGGTACTGGGCTTGATGGACTTTGGTCTGTCCCAGTATGACAATGCTTATGTTCTTATGGGTGGATGCCTAGCGTGCTTAGTTGTAGAACCGGCCCTTGTTCAGGCCCAGACTAGTTCCTGGGCTCTACTCTTGGCTCTGGTTCCTACATATATATTTTCTGAACATATATGTAGTAAGTAAAACACACTTCTGCTTCCTAGCTAACCTTAGAACCTGGAATTAAGAGGCAGCATGAAGGGTTCAGATAGCTGGGCTCTGCTTTGTCCAGCACCGACATTGTACCCAATTCCTCCTCTTCTCCTCAACAGCTTGTGCAGAGGCCTTTAGCAATCCCTTTTGTCTACTGACCGTATCTCTCTCTTGCAGCCTAGCATCCCTTTGACTCTAGGTGCTGCCTTGCCACACTGTTATGTTACTTTTGAAATAATCTGAGATCAGACTTTTGAAGTGTCCTGTGCACATCAGAGAGATCTTTGCAGGAGTGGCAAGAAGTGGGTGTCAGATGCTCATCCAAATGTTCCAAGCTGTATAGAAGAGAACAGAGAGAACTGCCCATTCAGCCCTCCGGTCTAGGAGTCTGAGACAGGGCCGCCGAGAGGGAGGGCAAAATTCCCTGGGTCCGGGCCTCCAAGGGGGGCCCGGCGCTGGGGTCAGGCCGCCAGCACTGCAGTCCCCGGTCTCACCTGCCTGCCTCCATGAGTCCGGGCCCCATTCATTCAAAGCGGCAGTCGCAGATCGCCTCTCTTCTGGCCTTCCCTCCCTGTGTCCTGCCCTCGCGGAAACCGGAAGTTACATCAGACGAGGGCGGGACACAGGGAGGGAAGGCCAGAAGAGACGCGATCTGCGACTGCCGCTTTGAATGAAGGGGGCCCGGAGCTGTGGAGGCAGGCAGGTGAGACAGCGGACTGCAGCCGCGGGGGGAGTGACGGGGGGTGGCAGCGGCGGGGGGGGTGGAGGCAGGGTGGCCTTGCCCCAGGCCCAGCCTAGTCTCTCGGCGGCCCTGGTCTAAGAAAAGGGGGAGCAGAAGCAAGTAAGGAGGAGTGATTTAAGCCTTTGCAGCAAAAGTACAACATGGGTCCCTGAGGAGTCAGGGAACTCAGCACCAATCCAAAGGGCATCTGAGGTCCAGAAGGGAGATAAGAGTGTCCCAGGAGAGCATACAATCCGATGCTGCCTGTAACAGTGTTCTTTGAAAACTGCAACAATCGCAACCAGTTTTATTAAGAAGATTCAAATAGCAACATTTCCTAGAACTCTTTCAGATAGCCATAGGCTTCAAATGATAATCCTTCCCCATCAGAGGAGCCATGTTAGGAGACAGAGGAGCTTGTCAGGACTAAGCCTTGGTACTGAGTAGCGCCCCCTCTCCCCCCAAGTTAAAGCTATCCCCAGAAGGGGGATTACAGTAGTAAAGGTTCAGCTTATTCTGCACTACTCATTATGTTATATAGACTTCTTTTCTATCACCTTCCAGCTGTCTCTCTTTTTCAAGCTGAAAAGTACTAAGCTGTTAAGCCTGCACATTAATGCCTTTTGACAACTAATAGTGTCTATTTAGAAAAATTTATAGACCACCTTTTCTATCTTTATTTTTTATTAATTTTAACATTGTACAAACTACCCAAATAAAACACAATGAGGTATATTCAGTAAATGGTGCCTAAACATTGGTGCCAAGAAAAACCTGCTTAAGCGGTATTCATTATGCCGCACCCTAAAGTTTAGCACAGTTGATAGAATAACTCTTAAACCTTATGGTCACACGTAAATTTAGGCATGACCATTTGCACCAATGAAAATATGGTGCAGATGCCCATGGAGCAACCATATTCTGTAATTAAACACGTAACTCAAAACCACCTCCCCATCCTGCCCTGAAACATCCATGACTGTCCCCTTTCTGTGCCCCTTTTTTCGGGCCACATGTAAATTTTAGGTGCAGATCATGCACCTTACTTTATGCTTGTAACATCCAATTAAATCTAATTAGTGCCAATAATTGCTTGTTAAAAAGTCAATTATTGGCACTAAATGGCCTATTATTCAATTAAATTGCATGGGCAAATTGGATCTGTGCCTAAATTTGCGATCGCAATTTTTGGCGACCTTTATAGAACCAAGAGGAATATTCTTACAACTTAGCACATAACATAAGTCAGCTATAAACATCATCTATGGGGAATGTGAACCATTCCACTTGTCAACTTATGTTGATCTAAGACCAGCTCTAACTATTTATAATTCTGTTGAAGGCATTTTGCTCATGTAATGCATAGTAAATGATAACAACAGGATCCCAGAAGAACCACTCTTATCGCTACCAGCGTCTGGGTTCTCTGCCCAGAATTGTAGGTGGCACAGACTACAACTATTTTTAATAAACATACAGAAGAGAGTTGATGGGTGAAGGTTTGGGCTTTGGAATCAACAGACCACCTTTTTAATCCAAATAACACAAAGCTGTTTACAGACTAAAATATAAAAAATGCAACCCCCCCCCCCCCCCCAATTTTCAGTGCAATTTAACCGGCAAGAACGGCTGCTGACTGATTAAAGAGCGCTTAACAGGCTATCCAATATTCAGAGATGGATAATCAGCTATCCCCTACTGAATATCCCTGGTTAGCGGCTAGCTGGTCATATTGCCCGATATAACTGTCCATCCGTCGATTTTTAAAGCTGGTTTAGTGGCACATGAAAACATGGGATAACTTTGGTCGGTTTAAAGATAACCGGCTAAGTCGGAATATTGACTTAGTCGGTTATCTTTAAACCAGCCGAAAATAAACCGGATATTCAATGTCAATCACCGGAAATGGCCTAACATTGAGTATCTGGCACAGCGCAGGCCGTGGAAGATAGCCAGTCTAGTTCCAGCGCTCTGATATCAACCCCAGTGCATATTATATTACACACTGCTGTCCTCCAGTCCATCAGGCAGTGATACATCGACCTTCCATACTAACATCCCCATTCATTTGCCTTACCCATAGTGCAGTGGACTTTGATCCTGGGGAACTGAGTTCGATTCCCACTGCAGCTCCTTGTGACTCTAGGCAAGTCACTTAACCCTCCATTGCCCCTGGTACAAAATAAGTACCTGAATATATGTAAACCACTTTGAATGTAATTGCAAAAACCTCAGAAAGGCAGTATATCAAGTCCCATTTCCCTTTCCGTATTTGAGATTCTACATGGAATGTTGCTACTATTGGAGATTCTACATGGAATGTTGCTATTCCATTAGCAACATTCCATGTAGAAGCCTGCCCTTGCAGATCAGCAACACAGCCGCTGTTTCTGTGAGTCTGACGTCCTGCACGTACCTGCGTGGCCGCACTGCTGATCTGTAAGGGCAGGTTTCTAGATGGACTGTTGCTAGTGAAGGAGTAGCCTAGTGGTTAGTGCAGTGGACTTTGATCCTGGTGAACTGAGTTTGATTCCCACTGCAGCTCCTTGTGACTCTGGGCAAGTTACTTAACCCTCTGTTGCCCCTGGTATAAAATAAGTGCCTGAATATACTATGTAAACCGCTTTGAATGTAGTTGCCAAAAACCACAGAAAGGCGGTATATCAAGTCCCATTTCCTTTCCCTTTTTCTGAAAAACTACTAAGGTGGCCATTCTATAAAGCTGTGCCAAAATATAGGAGCCACAAAGGGGTAGGTGTAGTGCCAATTCTATAACCTATCCCGTTCTAGAATATTAGTGCAAAGTGGCCATGGCTTGCTAATATCTAAGTGTGATTGCTTATGTGCAGCATGCAACACATGCATGACAGATCTGTGCTTCGCCCACAGGTATAGCCTGCACGCGGTTGCGTGCTAAACAACAAGCATGTCTTCTTTACAGAATAGCGCCTACACTTGCATGCATATTTGCGAATTAAGGGTGCCAATCCCGCGTGTGCTAGTATTCTGTAAACATTGGCACACAATTGGCACCTTCATTTAGGTGCACCTTACAGAATTGCCCTTCATGCCTAGGGTGTTTTCTGAGACTAAATTTGTGCTTACTATAATTAATATGCATTATTTGTATATTTGTTGAATGATATAATCATAACAACTATGTATCTATTAAACTTTGAAAAATATTCCTTTTTTAACATGGTATAGGTGGCAGTCTACTGTGACTTTTCTATTCTATTCCTTCTTTGTAAGATTTTCAAATTTATTCTCATGGTTTTTATATTTAGAGAACAGAACAGTCTCAGTATTTCTTGAGGTCAAAGTGAAGGGGGGAGTACAAGCCACCCTGGGTCACTAACAGCCTCTCATTTACATATCTAGGGGGGAGGGTGAATAAATTACAGAAATGGTCTATTCAACCTGCCTTAGAATTGAGCAGACTCTGAGCTCCCCCTGCTGGTCATTTTAAAAGACTGCGTGGTGCTTTATCTGATCAAAATATTAGTTTGGATCTGTCAAGAAACGGGCACAAAAAAAGTCATCTGATATAACAAAGACTGTGAATGGGTTTTGCATTTGTATTTGTCATCTGAGATCTGAAGCTCAGTCTTGTGGCATTCACTGTCCTGATGCTCAAGCAGGATTAAAAGACAGAAATTTTTGAATAAAGAAACAGGGTCTTATTCAGTCCAAGTAAAAAGGAATATTCTGCAATGAGGGAAAAGACAGATTTGCACCATCAACATAAAACTAGCTGATAAAGGAGGAGGGAGTGTGGTCATGGGCTGCAAAAAAAAAAAATATATAGAAGTCACGAGGCAGTTCAATGATGGAAAATGTTATGTACATCTCGGAAAGACCCAACCCCTGTACTAAAAGACAATGTCCTTGATTGATGATGGTGAGGTATTCCTCACAACTGAAGAAGTTTCAGAAAATCAAATATCCTACAATATCCATTATGTATGTATATTATGCCAAAAATTCGCAGATTTCTAGAAAATCCTAGTCTCTTTGACTGCCACTATATTGGAGAATTATCAAAATTCATAATTTATTTTCTCATCCCACTGATGCCTTCATAAGTTAGAGATTCAGCAAATGTAGGGGTCCTTTTACTAAGCTGTTGTAAAAATAGGTCTTAGCTCGTCCTTATAAGGCTCTTTCCTGCATACTAATTCCATTTTTTACCACAACCACACAAAAAAAAAATTTCTATTTTTTTGCATAAATGATCATGTGCTAATCTTGCCATTAGCGTGAGGCTATTTTTAAAAATTATTGCATGAGCACTTACTGTCACTGATTTTGCAAGCGATAAGGGCTCATGTGGTATCTGTATGCTAAGCAGTTAGCGTGTGGTAATGTAGATGCGCTAACAAGCTAGCACAGGAACATCCACTCTCTGCCCCTGAAAAAATAAAAAAATAAATATTTTTTAGCATGTGGTTAGTGCAAAGACCTCACAGGACACCTCAGCATGACCAGCGGAAATCCATTTTTCCAAGCACTAAGCCCACATCTCCCCCCCCCCCCCCCTTCGGATTCAATATAGTGCACCTAGAGATCCGAGCCCAAAATCCAGGCATATTCTGTAACAATGCACATAACTTAATTGGTGTAACAAGCTAATCAATGCTAATAACAGCACATAAGAAGCAATAATAAGCACTAATTGGCAATAATTAGAATTTACGTGCACAACTTGCTAAGCATATTCTGTAATGAACTGCACCTAAATTCTAATGTGCACAGTTCAAAAGCGGCATGTTTATGGGGAGGGGAAATGAACATTTCATGGACATTCCAAAATTTGCACACATAGTTATAGAATATAGCTTAGTGCGTGTAAATCTATGTGCTGGGATTTATGCCACATTTTTGTTGGTGTAAATGGAGGCACGTAGTTTTAGGAGCTGGGATATCAATTAAGCATATTCTACGTACCGCACATAAACCTAGGCTCTGCTTACAGAATGCTTATAGATGAAAATAGTAATGGCATTCAAACATGCGTGGGATAAACACAAAGGAATCCTGTTTAGAAGGAATGGATCCACAGAATCTTAGCGGAGATTGGGTGGCGACGCCAGAAATTGGGAAACAAAACAGGAGCTGGCCAGACTTCTACAGTCTATGCCCTGATCGTGACTGAATAGATAGGGATGGGCTGGAGTGTAAATTTTAAGGGGCTTCGACGTTAGCTTCAGAACTTAGTACAAGAACAGTGCTGGACAAACTTCTACGGTCTGTGCCCTGAGAAAGGCAGGGACAAATCAAACTCGGGTATACATATACGGTATCACATACCATGCAAAATGAGTTTATCTTGTCGGGCAGACTGGATGGACCGTACAGGTCTTTATCTGCCATCATTTACTATGAATACGCTTAGGGAGAAATATTTAACATGCAGATTTTTAGGTGCCTTATATAGAATCTGGCCCATTAGTGTTTAGCACACCATAGTAAAAGGATCCCAGTGTCTAGTAGCGCGCTATAGAAATTATAAGTAGTTCTAGTAGTAGTAGCATTACCTGAATTAGATAACAGACATTTACTGGGCTCCATGGACATCAAAAAATTATACAAATGACTATAATCAGGGGTGGCCCAAGGCAAGATGGCGCCTTGAGGCAGGGCCAAGATGCCGCCACCACCCCCCCTCTCTCCAGGCTGAGATGTTGCCACTCCCCCCATTCCTCCACCCCATTCTGGAGTGTACCTTCTTTTCTTCATGTTCCAAAAACCGCTGGCGGCAGGCATTATTCCCATGTGCTGCCGTGCCAGCGACACCGGTCTCTTCTCTACTACGGCTGCCTCTGAGGACATAGGAAGTTATATCAGAAAGGCTGCCTGCAGTAAAGAGAAGAGGCAGGTTCCGGCAGCAGGGCAGTGCATGGGAATCGCACCTGCTGCCGCTGGCTTTTGGAACCTGAAGAAAAGAAGGTAAACTCTGGAACGAGGTGGAGGAAGGGGGAGATGCTACTCTCAAAAGTGTGCCACCTGAGGCCCCCACCTCAGGTAGGTTAATGATTGGGCTGCACCTGAACATAACCCAAGAAGAGACATTACAAATAATATGGGATACATTGCAGGTAAAGATCATTACCTTAGGATATCTACAGAATACATAGTTCAAATTGCAGAATTGAAATTAAAAGAATATTATTTTGATTTTTAATGGTATGGGAGCAACCATGGTCCCCAACACTGCTAATCTCTACATCACTAACTTTGAAAATAACAATTTGACATGACATCCATTTGAAGAGAATATCATTTTTTGGAAAAAATGTATAAAAAATGGGATAGTTATTCAGCCAGTGGTGGTTTGTGTTTTTTTCTAGTCACCAGCAGTGTTATTCCTGGATATTCAATGCTGGACCATGCGGCCAGCTCCCTCTTATGCGGTTAAGTGTGATATTCAGCACGCCCGTCTAATCGATTCCACATGTAGATAGGACTGACTTTTATGCAATTCAACTTAACCACTAAGGGGGAGATTCTATATATGGATCCTAAAAATTCCACATGGAAAACATTGCCAACTAGTCGTATTCTATAAGCGGTGCCTAGATTTAGGCGCAGTATATAAAATACGTTTAATTGATAGTGCCTAAAACTACGTGTGTCCATTTATACCAACGAAAACATGGTGTAAATCCCAGCATGTAGATTTACACGCACTGGGCCGTATTCTATGACTACGCTTGTAAATTTCAGAATGCCCACAAAACACCCAGTTCCCCTCCCACAACCATGCCCCTTTTTGCCTGCGTGTGTTAGAAGTTAGGTGATCTCAGTTACAGAATACGCTTAGCGAGTTATGTGTGTAAATTCTAATCATTGGCAATTAGTGCTCATTATTGCTTGTTAAGTGCTGTTTGCAATGCTAATTAGCTTGTTGACCCAATTAAATTATGCATGTTGTTACAGAATACACCTGGATTTTGGCACATACCTATATGGAATCTGGGGGTAAATGTAGGCAGTTAACAGTACTGCATACGTGCTAACTCCACCCCCGGATTGCCCACAAAAGTCGGGTTTGAGTTTAATGGTCTGTGGTGATATTTAACGACTCTAACCAGATGAGTGCCACTGAATATCAACAGGTAGCCCCGAACAAATGATATAACAGTCCAGGAGCCATTTATGGCCAGTTAAATTACTTTGAATATTGACCCCAAAATCTTTCAGTTATGGAAAAGTAATCAATAGAAATAAAACAACATAAAACATGGAAAAGAAAATAAGATGATACCTTTTTACTGGACCTAACTTAATACATTTCTTGATGAGCTTTAGAAGGTTGCCCTTCTTCGTCAGATCAGAAATAAGCAAATGTTGGTAGATGACAGAATATCTGAGTGAAACATCAAAGCATTTCAGTGACAGTCTAACAGAATGGGGGTGGATAAGTGAGAGTCAGGGAGACAGGAAGGTGACAGAGCAATACAATTTACAAAGCAATACAATTTTATGCTTTATAATGGGCTAGAAAACCCAGATCATTGTTAAGTCCTGTCTGGTGGGTGTCAAAATATTTGATCATTCTGATTTCAAAGGTCTTACGTTCCTGTATTGTTTTAAAGTTCCCTTTCAGGATCTTTACCATAAAATCACTGGTACAGTGTTCTGGTTTTGTAAAGTGCTGTCCCACAGGTGTGACATCTTTGTTGGTACTGGCATTTTTCATATGATGTCTATGTAAATTAAATCTCTTCTTTACCATCTGACTTGTTTCTCCAATGTGGCAGCCTCATCACATTTTTTACACTGAATGATATATACCACATTGGAAGATGAGCATGTGAAAGATTCCTTAATGTTGAATATTTTTACTTTGTGAATGACTGTGGGGTCCTTTGAGATATTTTGGCATAGTTTGCAGCTGGATATATTGCAAGGATGTGTGCCATTCTTTTCTTTTTGAGTCTGTGTTGGGAACTTACTTCTAATTAGTTTGTGTTTTAAGTTGGGTGGCTGTCAGATGGCCAGCACTGGTGGGGATGGGAATATCTCTTTCAGTAATTCATCCTCCTGGAGTAGAGGCTGCAGGTCCCTTATAATTTTTCTTAATTTTTCTAGCTCTGGGTTGTATGTCACTTTAAGGGGGATTCTGTCTGTGGCTTTTTTTTTTCTTTGTACTGTAGTAGATTTTCCCTGGGTGTTTTGAGGGAGGAGGCAATATTCTTGGAGATTATTTTGGGGTTGTAGCATTTCTGTTCGAAGGATGCAGTCAGGGTTTCAAGGTGAGTGTCTCTGTCCCCTGGGTCAGAGCAGATAAGGTGCTATCTTATGGCTTGGCTGTAAATAATGGATCTTTTTGTATGTGAAGGGTGTGAGCTGGAGTTGTGGAGATAGCTGCATTTGTCTGTGGGTTTCTTGTATATGGATGTTTGTATTTAGCCATCACTGATTGAGACTGTAGTGTCATAAGTACATAAGTATTGCCATACTGGGAAAGACCAAAGGTCCATCAAGCCCAGCATCCTGCTACCAATAGTGGTCAATCCAGATCACAAATACCTGGCAAGATCCCAAAAAGTATAAAACATTTTATACTGCTTATCCCAGAAATAGTGGATTTTCCCCAAGTCCATTTAATAACGGTCTATGGACTTTTCCTTTAGGAAGCCATCCAAACCTTATTTAAACTCCGCTAAGCTAACAGCCTTTACCACATTCTCTGGCAACGAATTCCAGAGTTTAATTACACGTTGAGTGAAGAAACATGTTCTCCAATTCGTTTTAAATTTACTACATTGTAGCTTCATCGCATGCCCCCTAGTCCTAGTATTTTTGGAAAGCGTAAACAGACGCTTCACATCTACCTGTTCCACTCCACTCATTATTTTATAGACCTCTATCATATCTCCCCTCAGCCGCCTTTTCTCCAAGCTGAAGAGCCCTAGCCGCTTTAGCCTTTCCTCATAGGGAAGTCGTCCCATCCCATTTATCATTTTCGTCGCCCTTCTCTGCACCTTTTCTAATTCCACTATATCTTTTTTGAGATATGGCAACCAGAATTGAACACAATATTCGGGGTACAGTTGCACCATGGAGCGATACAAAGGCATTATAACATCCTCATTTTTGTTTTCCATTCCTTTCCTAATAATATCTAACATTATATTTGCTTTCTTAGCCACAGAAGCACTGAGCAGAAGGTTTCAACATATCATCAACGACCACACCTAGATCCCTTTCTTGGTCCGTGACTCCTAACATGGAACCTTGCATGGCGTAGCTATAATTCGGGTTCCTCTTTCCCACATGCATCACTTTGCACTTGCTCACATTAAACGTCATCTGCCATTTAGACGCCCAGTCTCCCAGTCTCGTAAGGTCCTCTTGTAATTTTTCACAATCCTCCCGCGATTTAACGACTTTGAATAACTTTGTGTCATCAGCAAATTTAATTACCTCACTAGTTACTCCCATCTCTAGGTCATTTATAAATATATTAAAAAGCAGCGGTCCCAGCACAGACCCCTGGGGAACCCCACTAACTACCCTTCTCCATTGAGAATAATGACCATTTAACCCTACTCTCTGTTTTCTTTTAACCAGTTTTTAATCCACAATAGAACACTACCTCCTATCCCATGACTCTCCAATTTCCTCTGGAGTCTTTCATGAGGTACTTTGTCAAACACCTTCTGAAAATCCAGATACACAATATCAACCGGCTCCCCTTTATCCACATGTTTGTTCACCCCTTCAAAGAAATGTAGTAGATTGGAGAGGCAAGATTGCCCTTCACTAAATCCATGTTGACTTTGTCTCATTAATCCATGCTTTTGAATATGCTCTGACTTTTTCTGGGGAGTAGTCAATTTTGAATCTGATTGTGGGATGGTATATATTGAAGGAATTGTAAAATTGTTTCAGAGTTTCTTCCCCCCCCCCCCCAGTCCAAATCATATAAATGTCATTGATGTACCAGTAGTATTTTAGGGGTTTGGTCTGGTATGTATTCAGAAATGTCTCTTCCAGCTCAGCCATAAAGAGGTTAGCATATTGGGGTGCTGTCCTGGTGCCCATCGCAGTGCCCATTATTTGTAGATAGATATCATTGTTAAAGCGGAAATAGTTGCGAGTTAAAATTAATTTGATTAGTTTTCTAATGGTTTCTGGTGAGTATTGATGGTCCAGTGTGGATGTTTTTAGGTATTTCTGACATGCATGGGGAATGTTGCTGTATAGTGATTCTACATCCATCGTGACCAGAAGGGTGTTAGGTGGTAATTGCTTCATATTTTTCAATTTATTCAGAAAGTCTGTGGTGTCTTATATGAAGCTGTTTGTTTTGTGCACGAGAGGTTTCAGAATTCCCTCTATGAGTCCAGATATTTCCTCCATGAGCGTGCCAATACCCAATATGATTGGTCTGCCAGGGTTTCCAGGTTTGTGGATTTTGGGTAGCATGTAGAATGTGCCCACAGAAGGCTAGTTTGGTATGAGTTTCTTCAGATGTGTCTGTACTTGTTTAGGAAATGTTCTGATCAGGTCTTTCAGCTGTTTTGTATAATCCTGTGTGGGATCCTCACTTAGTTTCCTGTAGTATGTATTGTCTAAGAGCTGTCTGTGCCCTTCTTCAATGTATTTTCTTGTGTCCATAATTACCACTGAGCCACCTTTGTCTGCGGGTTTGATGCTGATGTGTTGGTTAGTTTGCAGAGTTCTTATGGATGTTCTTTCTGGTGGAGTAAGATTATACAGAATTCTCTGTGATTTTACTCTATCAGGTATTGGCACACTCACGGAGGAAATATCTGGACTCATAGAGGGAATTCTGAAACCTCTTGTGCACAAAACAAACAGCTTCATACAAGACACTACAGACTTTCTGAATAAATTGAAAAATATGAAGCAATTACCACCAAACACCCTTCTGGTCACGATGGATGTAGAATCACTATTCAGCAACATTCCCCATGCTACAACCCCAAAATAATCTCCAAGAATATTGCCTCCTCCCTCAAAATCTGCTACAGTACAAAGAAAAAAAGCCACAGACAGAATCCCCCTTATAGTGACATACAACCCAGAGCTAGAAAAATTAAGAACATTAGGAAAAATATTTAACATTAAGGAATCACATTAAGGAATCTTTCACATGCTCATCTTCCAATGTGGTATATATCATTCAGTGTAAAAAATGCGATGAAGGCTGCTACATTGGAGAAACAAGAGATTTAATTTACATAGACATCATATGAAAAATGCCAGTACCAACAAAGATGTCACGCCTGTGGGACAGCACTTTACAAAACCAGAACACTGTACCAGTGATTTTATGGTAAAGATCCTGAAAGGGAACTTTAAAACAATACAGGAACGTAAGACCTTTGAAGTCAGAATGATCAAATATTTTGACACCCACCAGACAGGACTTAACAAAGATCTGGGTTTTCTAGTTCATTATAAAGCACAAAATTGTATTGCTTTATAAATTGTATTGCTCTATCACCTTCCTGTCTCCCTGACTCTCACCAATCCACCCCCATCCTGTTAGACTATCACTGAAATGCTTTGATGCTTCACTCAGATATACTGTCATCTACCAACATTTGCTTATTTCCGATCTGACGAAGAAGGGCAACCTTCGAAAGCTAATCAAGAAATGTATTAAGTTATGTCCAATAAAAAAGGTATCATTTTATTTTATTTTCCATGTTTTATTTTGTTTTATTTCTATTGATTACCTTTAAAAGTGGACTAACATGGCTACCACACCTCTCTACTGAGTTATGGAAAGGAAATTCAGTAGCATTAAAAGACTTTCATTTCAAGAGAAAGTAATTTAAAATTTGGTCTACAATATATCAAACAGACACTGTTTGGATATTTTGATAACCAAACCAGATGAAGGCATCATCTCCACCTCAGTTTATTGGAGACATACAAATAAAAATTGAATGCTTCATTTCACAGGGTTTCAAAATAGGTCCTTAAAGGTAAATCTACCTATAAGTCAATTTCTAAGATTAAGGCGTATTTGTTCTTCAGTAGATTTTGAATATCAGTCCACAATTATGAAACAGTGTCCTGTTCTAGATGGCTATGGTGCCGAAACTAGCACCAAATCCTTTTTATGCCTGGTTTTGGTTTTGGTCAAAAGGCTGCAGCCATGGTTTCGGTTTTGGCCAAAACTGACCAATGTGTTTTCGGTGAAAGCCTCAAATTTTAGCTTTGTCCTGTTTGTTTCCTTCCCTTCTCTGGGAAGTGTGGCAGGGAGTTGCTGGCCTTTGGAGAGCACCATCACACCAACAATCACTGCGGATGTGGGAACAAAAATTTTACCCCCGCAGGAATGGTAAAAAACTTTGTTCCCGCATTAATAAAAATCCTTTCCTCCCTTCCCATCTTCCTCCCCACAGGTCTCATGTACAGGATCCTGCAGCTGGCAGCGATTCACAGTAAGAGGCTGTCTCATTGGCCTTCCTCCTACCACATCCCTCCCTCTCTACTGCAACTTCCTGTTTAGCATCAAAACAGGAAGTTGCAGTAGAAAGGGTGGGACACGGCAGAAGAAAAGCCATGGATATGGCCTCTGACAGTGAATCACTTTCTGCTCCAGGCACCAGTAGTGAGACCCGCGAGTAGAAGGGAGGGGAGAAAAGTGCTGGCTGGCCCCAAGGGAGAAAAAGGAGAGATGTGGGGAGGGGCTGGAGTCTGGACTGGACCAATGGGAGGAAGGGGGTAGGATTAGGGGTGGGGCTGGATCCATAGGAGGAGAGGAGGAGGAAGAGAAGGAGCAGCTGGACGGAAAGGAGAGAGAGGTGCTGGCTGGACCCATGGGAAGGAGAGGGAGAGGGAAAGAAGAGAGGAAATGGCTGGACTCAGTGGAGGAGGAGGAGGAGGAGGAGGAGTGGGGGCTGGAGGGAAAGGAGAGAGGTGCTGACTGGACCCATGGACAAGGAGAAGGAGGAGGGAGGCTTCTGGAGGGAAATGAGAGGTGTTGGCTGGAACCTTGGGAGGAGGAGGAGGAGGAGGAGGAAGAGGAGATGGAGGAGGGGCAGCTGAAGGGAAAGGAGAGAGCATGCAAATATATACTTTACTTTTTACATTCTGCATCTACCCATAGAGTTTAGTGCGGATTACAAGAAAACAGGCAGAGCCTGCAAATAACAACAATCAATTAATTCATATTGATATAAAGAAAATTAATATATACTAATTATCACTTCTTAAAAAGAAACATTTTAGAGCTTTCCTAAAAATGAATAGGCTCTGAATTTTTCTCAGAGAATTCCATAACACCAGTGGAGGTCCTACAACAGAGGAGAAACATTATCATACTTATGAACAGAAAAGATTAATTGTGCTGTCGTGTTTTGAATAGTCTGAATCTTCCTCAGAAGGTCTTTTTGACATCCTATATAAAGGACATTACTATAAACTAAAATAGATAAAAGTAAATTTTGCACAACCAATCTGAATGTATGGGTATCAAAGCAATTACATATTCTTCTGAGTTTTTATCACGACTATGGTCGTGACCTCACTTTCAGTCTCACCTTGTCTCCAGGTGGTCAGCTTCAGAGGTAGCTCCACTCTGTATTTTCCTTGCATTGTTGCCTCCGATACCACTCCTTCTGTGTTTCAAGCCTCACTCTGGTATTCTGTGTTTCAAACTTCTGGTGTTCTGTGGGCTTCAAGCCTCACTCTGGTATTCTATGTGTTTCAAGCCTATTTCCTGTAGTCGTGACATCATCATCAGTGAAGGCCCTCATAAGGAAGGTGAGGACATTCATTCAGGGCCTTTGCAAAGCCAAAAGACTCCAGGTTTTTCAGTGTGCTTGTGTAGCACGTCTGCCCTGTTTCTTAGTCGGTGTGCTTGTATACCACTTCTGCCTAGTCTCCTAGCCTGTGTGCCGGTGTGGGCACTTTTGCCTAGTTTCTTTTGTTAGTTAGCATGCCTGTGTGGCACTTCTGCCTTGGTTCTTATCTGTTAGTCTATCTGCTAGGGTTAGCACTTCTGTCTTTGTTCTCTTCTGTCTCTTTGTTCTGTTCTTTGATTATGAGTGGCTGTGTGACACAGCCTTGCTCTTCTGTGTGGCTTCCCCCTACTCTTGTGGCCTTGTGGCCCAGCCTTATGTTCTCCCTAGTCTGCCTTGCCCTGTGCTCTGCCTAGTCTGCCTTGCCTAGTGTTCTCCCTAGTCTGTCTTGCTCTGTGCTCTGTCTAGTCTGTCTTGCCTAGAGTTCTGCCTAGTCTGCCTTGCCTAGAGTTCTACCTAGTCTGCTTCTGCCTATGTCTATGTGCCTTCTCTTTTTGCCTTCTGCCATTGTGCATGGGTTCCAGTTTGGCCTTGCAATCTGTTTGAGTGCCTTCCTCTAGCTTTTCTTGGCTCTGCTCTTGTGTACCCTGTTCCTGCCTGTGTGCTTCTTGCATTTCTAGTCTGTTTCAGCACTGCCTAGTCAAGCTCAGTTACTGTGTACCCCATTTTTGTCTGTGTGCTTATTGCACTTCTAGTCTGTTGCAGTTCTGCCTGTTTAGTCCAATCCTGGTTAGAAGGTTCACCTGCTGCTGCCATTCTTTGGCAGTGGCCCAAGGGCTCACGTTTTCCCTGAGTCCGTGACAGTTTGCAAAGTCCTCCAAGGCCATGACCGTGACAGTTTTCTCATCTGCAAAAATAATGAGTAAATTCACCTGTGAGTCTAAAGATAGAGTACCTGGTAGAATAACACCAAAGATCCTACTGTTTTCTTCCAAAGTGAAGTGCTAATCTTTACTAAATGGCCCCCTTAAATAAATGCTGAAAATAATGTTCACTGCACAGAAAACAAATCAGCTGTGTTTTTGTCAAATTTCATTTTTATTAGCAGAAAATAATATTCCAGTTTCAGGCTTTTAAACTTATTTCAGTAGTTAAAGAATTTTTTTAATTAAAAAAAACAGTGAAGTGTAAACTACTTAACTTCAACACATTATCATTCCATATAATTGTAGGTTGTCCTAACAAAAGAAACTTTGTTTTATCCTTATTAATCTTTACTTCATAAGTTTTAATCCAGGTTTCAAGTTGATGAATACAATCTCTTACTGTAATTGCAGTATCCTCGACTGTCTGAGAGACAGGAAGTAATAAGGTAATATCATCTGCATAACTAAAAATCTTGAAACCAGCAGAACTCAAAACATGGCCTAGAGCGGAAGGAGAGCCTTGCACATAAATAGTAGTCTACATGTAACATTGGGAGAAATTCAACAGATTAGCTGTATGAATGAGTTTATCCCTGCTGTTCCCAAATTTGTTTGGGGGGTTTTTTGTGTGCCTGTGGGCCTATTCCTATTGTAAACCCCCTAGTGGTGAACTAGAGAATTACTATAATTAGCTAGTTTGATAGAAATGTCACGGTTTCTGGTAGAGTTCTCAAATAAACTCCATGCAACCAAGGGATTTGACAAAAAACATCAACGTAGTCAGAAAAAATGTGCCCATTCAATTTTTCCATTGAGTCCTTTTGGAAATACGATGTCTAATCGAAAAATCCATTGTTGTTCTTTCCTGAGAAGAAGCTGACGGTAGGTATCCTCTCAGTCGAGTGCCTCAATCTGTTGTAGCACCACGCATTTAAGTGAAAACTTTTTTCTGATTACGTTGATATGAAAGCCTATAGCAAAAATGCAGGAGAAAGTTTAAGATGGTCCCGATAGGTCTAGATTCTGAGCGTCTGACGTCAAAGAGAGTTAAAATAGCCACCATGTTTGATGTTATTGCTGTCTTCCGCAATCCATAGGCGTACTGAACGGAATGTAAGCTCTGGATATAACAGGCGGTCTTTTCATTGTAATGTCTTCAGCTGATTATATGTCTCTGTGTTTTCTGGCAGAGTACGACCAACTGAACGGACTAAGAATGACCAGTGGTTCTGAGGCAGCAGTGGCGAAATGGAGGCCACCGTTGACCATGGTCTAACACGGAACAGCATTGAAGGAAGATCTATTTCTTAAAGCTAAGTACCAAGAGCAGCTTGTAATTACTTTTCCTCGGCTGTATTTGTTACGATTAAGAGACGTGCCACTTTCAAGAGACTAGCAACTCACACTAGGAGTTTTTTTTAGCCGATGATGAATAGTGGAAAAGGTGCTTCTTGAGGCTTTTTTCCTCCCAGAAGAATCTTTTCCTGTTTTTCAGGCTTACACTTTAACTTGTCTCATATATTTTTACTTAAAGTTTTAATAGTTTCCCATGCTTGCACAAGAGTATGCATAGAAAAATTTTTATTATTAATAAAGTAATACATTATCATAATGAGGCCCCTTGTAATATGAGGCCCTAAGCTGAAGCTTGTCTAGCTTATACATAAATACAGCCCTGCTCTGCAGTAATGCTCAGAGCACGCGCTCAACACTGCTCCACTGCGGACATCTACTGTAAATTTGCACATTGCTGGAACTTCCATATGTAAGTAATGTCAGTTCTAAAATCAGTGCTTACACGTGTAGGGCGTTTTACATTATTTACTGTTATTTATTTACTCCTTTCTTGAATAAATTCGCCTAAGGCTGTGCACAGCAAAAATAAGCTGTGTATATACACTACTATTTATACAAGTAAATGCAATACAAGCCTTGTAAAATGACATCCATCCATAAAAAAACAAAAAAGTAACAAAACATAAAATCATAAAAGCAAAATCACCCTTCAACCCAAATACATCTCCATCCTAACTCCTCTCTCCTCCAGTCCAGACCAGAATACTCTAAAATTTAAAGCTGTAAACCTTGTTTATGAAATCTTTCATTCCTGCAGCAGGAGATCCAATATCATTTTCTGCCTACCTTTGTTTCCATCGCTGTGTGTGAATGCATATGATTTGGATGGAGCGGTGTTTATGAATGTGTATGTTCGCAGACTGACAGCAAGTGGAGAAAATCTATGGCAGCTTCTACACATGGGGAATAGCTTTTATGGATGGCACAATGCCAAACATCTTTTGGAACACGCTAATTATCTCCAAAATGGGAGTTTTCACTACTGCTGCTGTTCAGCAAAACTCGGAAAGCAGCCACTGTTTGTCCTTCTAAAGCAAAAATGATTTGGGCCATATAACTGCATCTCTTTTTTTCATACTGCTGTGTGGATAATTCTCCACTATCAGAGCAATGTTGTGCAACTGAGGAAACACATTCCTTTTTTGCACTAACTGCAATGTATTGTGCCAGGCCTTAATATATTTTTTTTAAATAGGAGATTTACAATAATCTAACAATACAGCTAATGCACTTGCTACATGACTCACAGGGTGTTTCAAGAGAGTAAATATAATTTCTGCCTGTGCCCAGAAGTATGAAAAATAAGAAAAACGTGTGCCCTTTTCCCCCCCACTGAGTGAATCACCCAGATTGCTGGAACAGTATTATGACAAATGAAAGATAATGTGAATTACACTGGTGACTCAGGCAAAGTAAACACACCTTGTTCTTTACTCAGCACGCAGGAAACTCTTTACCTTAGCAACCATCACACTCTTCAAAGCTGTGAGTTCAAATGGGCTGTTTTTGTAAAACAGCATTTCTCAAAAAGTGTGAGATCACTATTCTGTGGTGTCTTATCTGGCAAAATACAGGGCTCCTTTTACTAACAGGCTTATTTTCGAAAGTGAGCACCGGCGATCTTCCGACATACATCGGGAGATGGCCGGCGATCTCTCAAAAGCGGCAAAATTGGTATAATCGAAAGCGGCTTTTTTGACACCATCGCCGCTTTCCCGTCGCTGCACCGGCGAAAGTTCAAGGGTGCGTGTCGGCGGCATAGTGAAGGTGGGACATGGGTGGGCATGGGCGTGGCTACCAGATGGCCGGCTTTCGCGGATAATGGGGAAAAAAAAGCGGCGTTAAGCAGTATTTCGCCGGGTTTACTTGGTCCTTTTATTTTCACGACCAAGCCTCAAAAAGGTGCCCCAAATGACCAAATGACCACTGGAGGGAATGGGGGATGACCTCCCCGTAGTCCCCCAGTGGTCACCAACCCCCTCCCACACTAAAAAAATAAAAATAAAAACCTTTTTTTACCAGCCTGTATGCCAGCCTCAAATGTCATACCCTGCTCCCTGACAGCAGAATGCAGGTCCCTGGAGCAGTTTTTAATGGGTGCAGTGCACTTCAGGCAGGCAGACCCAGGTCCATACCCCCCTACCTCTTACACTTGTGGTGCTAAGTGTTGAGCCCTCCAAACCCCCCAAAACCCACCGTACCCACATGTAGGTGCCCCCCTTCACCCATAAGGGCTATGGTAATGGTGTAGAGTTGTGGGGAGTGGGTTTGGGGGGGATTTGGGGGGCTCAGCACCCAAGGTAAGGGAGCTATGCACCTGGGAGCTCTTTGTGTATTTTTAAAACATTTTTAGAAGTGCCCCCTAGGGTGCCCGGTTGGTGTCCTGGCATGTCAGGGGGACCAGTGCACTACAAATGCTGGCTCCTCCCATGACCAAATGTCTTGGATTTCACAGGGTTTGAGATGGCCAGCATTTTTTTCCATTATGGCTGAAAAACAAAACCGGCGATCTGAAACCCGGCGAACTCTTCATTAGGCTGGGCTAATCCGTATTATTGAAAAAAAAAGATGGCCGGCTGGCCAGCTGTTGCGCCGCCACCAAAATAGATTGCTGGCGATCTATTTCACCAGTGACATTCGATAATGCCCCTTTATGCCACATAAGTGTCTATGTGTGGCCAACGTATGCCAAAATGGAGTCACCGCCTGTCTACTGCTTGGCTCTTACGGTAATTTCATTTTTGGCGTGCATCCAATCGGCGTATCTGAAAAATATTTTTTATTTTCGGACGCACATAACGGACATGCTCCAAGTGGAATTTGACACGCGTAGGTCATTGCCGCCTAGATTGTTTACCGCATGTCCACTTTCGGCAAAAAAAGGCCTTTTTCACAGGCGCGCTGAAAAATGGATTGGCGCGCGCCCAAAACCCGTGCCTACACTACTACATGCCATTTTTCAGCACACCTTTGTAAAAGGACCCCACGGTTAGCATCCCTGGCAAAAGACTTTTTTTTTAAATGAAACAATTACGACTGTTTATCTGCCGTCACTTACTATGTTACTAATGATTAGATTTTATTTCAAGCAATCTTCTTTTGCCTTATTGGCTCAGTTGTTATTCTTGTCCTGTCTTGATTGTTATAATGTATCGTATTTAGGTTTCTCTTAAGGACTTTTGAACAAACTTCAGCTAATTCAGAATACTTCAGCTCGCTTGATTTAAAAAATTAAGAAATTTGATGGTGTTGCACCTTCTTTGTCAAAGTTGTATTGGCTTCCAATACAAAAGTGAATTCTTTTTAAATCAGCTTGCTTGGTATTTCAGGCTTTTTATGGTCATACATCAGAACTAGCAAATCAAAAGAAAAAAAGCAGATCAAAAAAGACAAAAAAATAGAACAGGAGGGTAACAGAAGAAGTGGTTTATTACAAGTTACCCGACGTGGCCACGTTTTGCCCTCAGACTGCGTCAAGGGTAAAAAAACTTCAAAATAAAAATACATAATGAGTAAAACATAAACATCACCATTGTATATTTGATAATAAAACATATCTAAAAACACTATCACATCATATAAAATAAAAATAGATCAAATCTAAAAACATAATACAATAAAATATAATATCAAATCAATATCAGTTAAAAACATTCAGATTAAATATGCATGCAATAAAATAATAATTTTAATACAAGACATGATATCAACAAAAAATAATATCAACACTAAATGTATATCAACAGAACTGCATAGGACAGATATTTTCTATTATTATGATTCCTTTTTGAATTTCTTTGCCTAATGTGATTAGAGTGTAATTATTTATCTTTCCATATGAAACTGAAGACTTTTTTTTTTATTTGAAAGTAATAATTTTATTATTCTGTTTGATATTAATTTTATATTGTTAAGATTGTATTTGTAAACCGCACTGGACCATGTTTGGTATTTTGCAGTATATAAGAATCATATTGTTATTGATATTCAGAGACATCATCAGATAAATTAAATGAGCTGAATATTCAGGATGAGCAGCCAGAACGTTTTCAGCTTGTGTTCATTCCCGTATTGTTTATGGGAATTTTCATCGTATTCAGGCTTTCCTGCCCATTTTGTTAATACGGGAGCAATGTCGCTAAGATTGTGCAAGCTTTGTAAAGAGGATGAGATGTTTGCAAAGAGGGTACACTACTTGCAAAGTGGACATAGTCTTTCCTAATTAGTGTGCATATGCGTGCAGTAATCTGCACATGCATGATAGTGCAAGTGTTTGCACACTATAGGGGAAAGAGTGTGCATGCTTTGCAAAGAGTGTGTTCTATTATCTGCAAACAAAAAACGCAAAAGGATAGATTCAGGAAATGGCACTGGAGAGAAGGCACCGGGAAAAATTTGTGCTCAGCACTATTCTGTAAAGGGCGTTCCGGGCTGAACCCCAAATTCTATATATGGCACCTCCAGTTGTGCACACTAATTTTGGTGCATGGCACTAATTGGCTTTAAGTAGAATTTACATGCACAACTTTCTAGGCATATTCTATACCATAGTGCATGTAAATTCTAATGTGTGCAGTTGAAAAGGGGTGTGGCCATGGGCAGGTTGTGGGCATTTCAAAAAACTGTGCCCACTAATATGGAATACACCCGATCTGTGCCTAACTTAGGCACAGGTATTTAGGCCTGGTTTTAAGTGGCCTACATGTCTGCACCTAAATTTTAGTCACAAGTATAGCGTGTAAGCATATTCTATAAACAATGCAAAACTTCAGGCATAGTTTATAGAATCATATTCAGCACCAATTTTTAAGGTGCAATTTATAGAATTTGGCCCTGACTGCTCTTTACTGAATAGCACTTAGCACATATGGAGGGGCATAATGGAAAGATCGTCCAAGTACGAATTAGGACGTTCTTACGAAAACGTCCAAAAATAGACCTGTATAATGGAAAAATAGTGTGGGCGTTTTTCGATAATCGATTATCCCTGTAAGAAAACAATCAAATGACGAGCGCATAAGCGTGACTAAATTGGGCGCCCTAAGATGGTCGATTATTGCAGGTGCAAACCACCAAATCACGTGGTGTGTAAAATAATGTACAAAGGTGTATCGCAAGTACAGTACATGTTGTTCAGGCCATCCGGGTACAGAAATATATGAGGAACGCATATATGTGTCAACTACAGACATATCATGCTGCTCCACCCATACTTTCATCATATGTGCCCATCTGAATGTCCGGATCTGCATGCACTGTACACCTACTGAACATGCAGTAAATGCATATTGTGTATATGTGAAAAGGGTCGGGTGGGGTGCGTCATACTCATCTATATAAGGCACGTTTCACACTCCTGCAGGCATGTGCACGTCAAAGACGTCTATGCTTACGAGGGCGTCCACGTGCTGATAGGGGCCATATATGGAATGGTCATCCATATATGGAGCTGTGCATGAAACGACGTCCCTCACGCAAGGTCGTCTATATAAGGCACTTCTTTTCCAACACGTGGAAAAATGGCACAACGGCGAGAGCCCAATTTTGCAGAAGCGGAGAGCCTGCTGCTTGTCCGGCTCTGCTTAAGGTACCGCCATCGCCTTTTCATCCAGCACCACCACCTGCCCCCCAGGCTGCAGGCCATGCGAGCCTGGTCCCGTATCCGGGAAAGGCTAGAAAGGTAAGGTTATGGCCCAACCCCCCTCCCCTCCTGTACCTACACATATAACAGCTCCGTCATCAATGTTACCAGCAGTAACTGGAGTGTCCATGCAAGGATCATGAGTAATATAGGAACATGCACAATCACTAATAATTTGTATGTTATTGAAACGACCACCATTCCCACATCCCTACAAGAATGTATTTCGTTAGGTTAGGTATGTGACTATGCTATTAGTGTTATGTGAAAATTTCGTTAGTTATGTGAAGGCCACATTTTCCAACCCCTCTTTGCAGCCAGTGGGTTACAACGCCTCCGAATAGTGGAAGCATGAGACCAATGAAACCTATACCATACTTTATAACATGGTCATGATAACACATATAAAGTAGTTTAACAAGCATACATTATAATGTATACAAACGGTACTGTCTGGCCTCATGCCCACCTCTCTGGCATCATCTGCATAGGAACCAACTCGGTGGCTGCTGTGGGTGCTTCACCACCCCACCCCCAATATCAAATATGTATGGAGGGAGGGGTCATCTCCACTGGGGGTTCCACCCCCCAAAATGGTAAAAAGGTGGCTCCTATGATTCACTACCAATGGAGGTGCCCCCCCCCCCCCAACACTGTAGACCCTCTCTCTCTGGTATGTGAATAGCAAATGAATGTGTGCAGAGGACAAAAAGGACCAACACCCCTGACCCCTGCTCTACAAACTTATATCTTACAGACGCGTTGGAGTCCACCGGGACCTCGAGTCCCTGAGGAGGCGGTTCCGGCGGGTGAGGCGGGAGAGGCCTGACCTCATCCGGGCGGTGCGAAGGCACCTCAGGGCTCGCCGTAAGTATTCAAAAACAGGACACCTGTACAGATTACTACATACATTTCATGAATAAAGCAAATGTGTTGTACAATATCACTTCCCATGTGCCTAATAGCCACCTAGTAATACCATATCTGTCCCAGATCAAGGATGCAGGTTGCAGGGGTTCTCCCATGAGCGTGCTTGCAACGTCCGACCATCCCCCCGAGATGAATGAGATGATATGCCACACTTTACTATTCCCCTTATTGTGGTGGCTGATTACTGTGTCCTGGTACAGCTGCCTGAGGCCCTACTTTTACTGCATGTTATGGCCTAAATCACATAAAAGAATTGTGCTCAACACCCTTCCCACTGTCCCCCCCCCCCCCCCCAATAACTCCTACAACAACTGCCCATCAACCCCTCGTTGCATCTCACAATGCAAACATGCTGGTCAGCAATGAATTTGGTATGGCAACATGTCCTGCATGGTGTGTGTCACAGGAGGGTCCAGGGTTCTGTTTCATGTCATCTGATGCAGCTCATTCCCCATGGGCATAGGCTACGCCTTACCACACCCTGCCCCATCCCCTGCCTCACGCCACCCAGCTACTGCACTATGCAAGCCATGGTGTATGCACTGATCTCAATCACACTCCTTTTACATACACAGGGCTCCACCAGCAGGAAGCTGAGCGGGAGGATGAGGAGGGCCACCACCTCCAGGAGGAGGAGCAGGAGGAGGAGGAGCAGGAGGAGCAGGAGGAGGAACAGCAAGAGGAGGGGCACCTGGATGAGGAGGAGGAGGAGCAGCCGGGCCAGGAGGCGGGCCACCAGGAGGAGGAGGAGGAGGACTTGGAGGAGGGAGTCCTCATCATAGATGAGGATCAGGACATTCATGAGGACCCCTCCCCACCTGCAGCTCCATATGAGGCCTCTCCCTCCCCTCAGGCAGCGCCATCGCCTGGCCCACCTCCATCCCCTGGGCCAGCTTCAGTGTCCCCTGGCCCACCTCCATCCCCTGGGCCATCTTCCGTGTCCCCTGGACCACCTCCAGCCTTTGGCCCAGCTACTGTGGTGCGCCTCCTGCAGCAGCTGGTAGATGGCCAGCAGCAGATTATAGTTGGCCATCACCAGCTGCTGCAGGAGGTGACAGCCCTACGGCAGGGCAATGAGCAGCTCCAGGGCCCACTAAGGGTACTGCTGGGGCTGCTCATTGCCCTGCTACAGAGGGCCTTGCTAAGAGGGCGTGGCCGCCCTTAATTTAAATAGGGGGGGCCTGTTGGGGTTGTGTGTGTGGGGGGAGGGAGGGAATTGTTGGGGTTGTGTGTGTGGGGGGAGGGAAATGTTAGGGTTGTGTGTGTGGGGGGAGGGAAATGTTGGGGGTTCTGTGGGGGGTCGGGGAGGGAATTGTTGGGGTTGTGTGTGTGGGGGGAGGGAAATGTTGGGGGTTCTGCGGGGGGTGGGGGAGGGAATTGTTGGGGTGTGTGGGGAGTTGTGGGGGGGAGGAGGGCATTGTTGGGGCTTATTTTGTAGGGGTGGGGGGGAAATAAATGTTTCTGTTACAATATAACTATCAGGGTGTGTGTGTGTGTTTGTCTCCCTTGTGCATTACATATCACCAAATGGTGCTGTTGAGTTGAGAGGAAGGAGGCAGCAATATGCATAGCATTAAATGTGCTGTGTGAATGAGAAGGTGATGTATGTCTGAGAATGTTGGCCATACAGAATGCCACCTGTTCATTCCAACCTGCATGGCCATATGTGCAGGGGGGTTGGGCCGGGGAGGCTGGATGGATATTTGTGTTCATGAATAAAAATGGCCAGCCAGCATCTCTCTCTCCCTTCCTCCCTCCCCTCCACCATACTGACCCACAATACAGAGTGCCATCAATAAGAGATTAATAGTGTACCACGTGTGATCTGCCAGGTACACACTTCCACATAACTCCAGGTACCACATACACAGTGTTTGCTGTCTGATGGACACATATCCTTACCCACAAGCCACATTGGTGGGGGGGGGGGGGGGGGGGCCCAAGAAGGACCTACAAACAGCTGGCTCATATTTTCACATTGAATACATCAGCTGTGGTATATAATGCTGAGGAGCAAAAGGGAAACAATGGGACACCCAATAGATGGATGGTTACTTCATCACAGTTGCAATGTAATACTTGTGTTAGGGAAGGGCACAAATAAAAATGGTGCTCATTATTTGCAGGTGTGATCACACTTTCTCCAGTAGTCGATCAAGGTGTGTTACATTCAAGTATTCTGGGTTTGTGTCAAACTTTGTCCCTGAAGTGACTTGCCTTAGGTGGGATTTGAACCAGCAACCTTATGATTATAAGGCTGGTGCTCTAACCACTAGGCCACAGCAGCCACCAGGCTTTACCCACCACCAGTTACTTTGGGTTGGTACCTGTACACACCCCCCTCTCCCTCACCACCACGTCATAGGCCTCAGTGGCACTACCTGTAGCCACCTCGATCATTTTGTCTAGGCTACCGAATACAAACAATGTAATGTGCATGTTCCCTACCCTACTACCTATGGAGCAATTTAGGAAGGTGTTCCATAATGTGCTATACACATCCATTGCATTAATCATTCTCCCCTCCCCCGCCTATGGACCTTGAGAATGGGTGGCCACTTCATAAATGGGGACTGGGGTACACCACATAAACAAGGAAGATGGAAGCTACCGGGAACCAATACAGCACCTCCAACAGCTGGCCCACACCACTGAGGACCTGCCAACCCCACAGTACAGTGCACAGGAACCTGGTGAAAAGAGAGCTACCTAACATCTGACTACAGACTACATACATACAGTGAATGCACACTCCTTGACTATGAGCACAAAGAGAAGAGGTGGCAGACAAATGAGAGCTTACCATGAACGTCTGTTTCAAGACTGTGTAGTGCGCCTTTTATCTTCTGGAACATTAGCTGCACATCTCCCTGATTGAAATGACCCTTACCGAGGTGTGCTTGATTTGGGGTGAGTGTAGCAAATTCGTGGCCCCCACACACTGCCTGCTACAACCAGGCAGAGAGAATGGGAGAAAGGAAGGGAGCATCAGGGGATGTGGAAGAGAGGAAACGGAAGGCGTGGTGGCTGAGGGCCAACAATAATCCCCCCCCTAAATACACAGGTGTACCCAAGCATACATTGCTAAACACAAACCTTCATATAAGTGAGGGTAAAACCCTGTAAATGATTATTACGAACAACGGGCAAGGTCTAAGTGCAGGAAATGGCAGGTAAAATGGCAATGAAGAAAGGGAAGGCAGGTGGAGACGCCCATACTTATCTACTCATAATCGAAACCATGTGTTCCGAATCGCTATCTGAGCTGGGCACGCTTAGGAATTATGTGTATAATTGAAAAAGAAACGCCCATATCAGAAACGCCTATGCCCCCGTCTCAATGGGCGTTCTTGGCGCCTATATAAACGCCCACTCCGTATTTTCGAAAACCCCATTGGTACAATGCCACCACGCATGCCGCCGACCCGGAAGGGTAATTTTGTCGAAGCAGAGGTGGAGCTCCTGGTCCAAGAAATTGTACAGCGGCACCGGAGTCTGTTTGCTCCCACAGGTTAGAGGCTGGCAGCAACATTAAAGCAGCGCGAATGGGAGGCAGTACGGGACAGCCTGAATGCTGTCTTCCATGCTGGGAGAGACGTGGAGGATTGCAAGAGGAAGTGGCGGAAGCTGAGGAGGGATGTTCGGAGGAAGGCGGGGGCCAATCCCCCAGGCAATGACACTGCCAACCTTACGCCCATGGAGCTGATGGTGCACTCCCTCCTACCCCAGGAGGGCATCCACGGGATTGGCTCCCTGGACACCTCGGGCCAGGCTGAGGACTCAGGTAGGTGTGTCATTATGCAGTTGGGGTATCTGTTGTGCTGCAGTACACTTGTGTTATAGAAGTTGGGGTCAGGGGGAGGGAGGTGAGGAGTGGGGGGCAGGAGGAGGGAGGTAGGTGGGGGGGGGAGTATCTCTGGCTGTCTTTATGTATATTAACAGGCCACCTTTATGATGCTGTTGTGACCTGGTAACCCCTACTCACTAGCTCTCTACCCTTACTCCCTATCCCTACCGTTGTCATTGGGTTTCCTCTTACTTGTCCTGTGTGCCCATATTTATTGAATTAATTGTAAGCTCTATTTGAGTAGTGGTAGTGGTCATGTGTGTTATAGGAGCAAGCAGACAGGGTGGGTGCTGTGTGTGTGTGTGAGCACCCCCAATATTGAGGAAAGATCATGTAGCTGTGCAGGGAGGAGTGTTGGTCACTGGGCTTAGCACCCCCAATACTACTTTCCAGTTGGCTCCTATGGGTGTGTGTAGGTTACTACTGTGGCAGAACTTTGGGGTCCGTCCTTCCCTACTACTCCCTCCTATTTTCCCATTACCAAACTGTGCCTAGTTCCTCCTGTGACCTCTGTGCTCTACTGAATGTGGGCCACATGCATTCAACTGAAGGAGCCTGTAATGGGGGTCATAAAGCAGTTCTATGCAGTTTAGCAAGTCAGTAGTAACACAACACATGCTGCAATGTTGTTCAATTTAACAATTATACAACTAACAGCTTGAGCACAACGTTGTGAGTGGTGTCCTTCTCTTGGCTGCTCATCCACCACCTCTACCCAGCTGCCTGTGGGGCTCTCTGTTTCGTACCCCTGTCAATTCCATTCCTCCTCACCATCTCTTTGCTGGGTCATCAGGTTGGGGGACATACCAATGTATATGAATGCTGAAAGACAAAAGTGGGTTATTTGCACCAACACTATTCCTCACTCTTGTGCTATACAGGTGATGATTCAGAGGAGGCTGGCCCTAGTGGCCTGCAAGGCCAACGCCCTACACCAGCAGTCCAGCCTCAACCTCCACAGCCTGCAGCACCAGCAGTCCAGCTTCCACCACCTGCACCAGCTGTGCATCCTCTGCGTCCACCACCACCTGCACCAGCTGTCCAGCCTCTACCACCACCAGCTGTCCAGCCTCTGCCACCACCTGCACCGGCTGTCCAGCCTCTGCCACCACCACCACCACCTGCACCAGCTGTCCAGCCTCTGCCACCACCACCACCACCACCACCACCACCTGCACCAGCAGAGGCCGCACCTCCAGCACCGGAGGACTTTGTTGAGGAGGAGGAGGGCCCAGCTCCCCGCCAGAGGCCATCCGGCCAAAGGAGGCAACTCCTGCGGCTGGCCACGGAACTACTCCGCCACAACGTGCGCTTGGAGGAGTACCGGCAGCAGAAACTGGAGCTGCAGCGCCAAACACTGGAGGCACAGCAGCGAGCACACCAGGAACTCCTCCAGGCGCAACGTGAAGGCCACCAGGAGGTGCTCCAGCAACTGAGACGGCTGGAGCAGAGCATCCAACACCTGCACCCTCAGGGCACCGCGCCTACTCCAGCCCCCGTGCTGCTGGAGCAGCCCCTGCCATCAACATCCTCCTCCACTGACCACCAGCAACCACCAGCTAAGAGGTGGGCATTGCGATCCTCAGCCTCCGCACCCACTCCTGCAGCACCCACCAAATCTGCTCCCATTCTGGGTCCTGTGGCCAGACCACTGGAACCAAGAAGGTGGCCCGATTTCCACGGTGCAGCCGAAGCCGCAGGCTGCCGTGGGGATAGGGAGGAGGACACTGGGAGCAGCAGCTCAGAAGAGAGTGAAGAGACTTCCCGTGCAGCACCAGCTGCAAAGGAAGGGCGTGGGAGGGGTAGGAGGGGACGGGGGAAGGGAAGGGGAAAATGATGGGACATGCTGTAAGATGAGGGTTGGTGGGAGGGGGTGGGTGTGGGAGGGGGGTGGTGGTGGTGGTGGTGGTGGTGGTGGTGGGGTTGAACACACACATATGCACTGAATGTCAAAAATAAATGTTCACTTTACTTTCACCGAAAGCTTGTTTCAATGAGTCTTTGTCTTGCTCTTACGCCAAGCTGGTAGGCATTGAGCTCTGCTCTGTGGGCTGGGGGTGGAGGGGGCTCCTCTTCCAGCTCATCTGGGGCCTCTTCTGGTGGTGGCTGTGGCTCCTCTGGGAGAGGCTGTCCTCTGCGCTGGGCCAAATTGTGTAACATGCAGCACGCCACAAAGATCTTGGCCACCTTTTCTGGACTGTAGAGCAGCTCTCCTCCAGACCGGTCCAGACAGCGGAAGCGGTTTTTCAATAAACCAAAGGTGCGCTCAATGATCCCCCGGGTGCTGCGATGTCTCCTGTTGTAGGTTTCTTCTGGCCCTGGTTGTGGGTGGATCAGGGGGGTCATGAGCCATGTCCTCTGCGGGTAGCCTCGGTCACCTTTGCAGAAAAGCAGAATGAGATAGATGAGTGTGTATCGCTTGGAGCAGGTACAGGGGGGGCGGGGGGATTTGGATAGTGGGTTGTGGTGGAGGAAGCCAGGGCGGAGGGTTGCCCAGTGGAGGAGGTCTAGTATGGGTGGTACATGCATGTTGCACTTACCTAGTAGCCATCTACCAATGAACTCCCCTCGCTCGAACCTGCGGAAGATGCCCGAGTGCTGTAGGATGTAGGCATCGTGGCTGGAGCCGGGGTACCTGGCACACACGTCTAATATCTCCCCCTGGGCATCACATACAACTTGCATGTTCATAGAATGAAATGCCTTCCTATTTCTGTAGGTGGCTTCGTGTGCCCGGGGGGGTCTGAGGGCTACGTGTGTGCAGTCTATCACACCGATGACCGAGGGGAATCTAGCAAGAGCATAGAAGGCGGCCATGTTGTTGTTCAGGGCCTGGGGGGTGGTGGGGAAAGTGATGTAGTGTGAGGTGTGAGTTATGAAGGCATCCAGGAACTGGGTGAGACAGTGTGAAATAGAAGCCTGGGTGAGGCCTGTGTTAGCAGCTAATACGGATTGAAAACTGCCAGTGGCCAGGACAGAGAGAGCGGAAGTGATTTTGAGGTGGGCAGGGATGGGGTTATTCCTACGTGTCTGGGGCTGAAGGAGGGGTGTCAGCTGCTCACACAGCTGACGAATAGTGGCCCTATCAAACCTGAACCTTGTTAGACACTGCTGGTCAGTGAGTTGTAGGAAGGTGGTGCGGGGCCTAAACACTCGGGGCCGTGAATACCTCCTGCGGTGGGTGGCCTCTTCGTGTAGCATGCATGCCACAAGTGCATTAAGTGCATCCATATCCCCACCACCAGTGCAAGTATTAGGACTAGTACTCAAACAGCAACACACACAGATCTTTCACTTCCAGCCACCACGCCCTCTGGCCACTCACTCGCCAAACAGTACAGGCACACAGAGACAAACGGAGGTCAGGGAATAAAGTATACACGTGGGAAAAGTGAATGGGGAGGGATAGGGGGAGGGGAAAGGGGCAATGGAGCAAAGGAGTAGGAGTAAGGAACGGTCAAAGGGTAAGACACAAAAAGAGGCAGGGCACACAGACGACCGTCACAGGTACTCAACACGCTCGGCTTTCTCTCTGCAACCACCACTTCAGCTCTTCCACCAACAATATCGCCACTCTCCAACTACACACAATCGCTAATGGGTCTAAAGACGCTTTCCCCCTTGCTCTGGTCGCTTTTATTTCGGGTCCATCATATTACGCCCATCTTCCCGCTCAACCAGAGCCATTTCGCTATTCGTTATAAGTTGTACCCATCCACGTCGTATCACCGCCCCTAACACGCCCCCAACACGCCCTTATTTGGGCGTTTTTACGTCCACGTATGAGCGACACGGACGCACTGAAACATTGCTTTCAATTATATGGATTTACTCGTTTTTGTGAGATTAATGTCCATCTCCCGATTTAGGTCGGAACTTGGGCGTTTTTCTCATTCGATTATAAGCAGGATAGTCATTTTTAGTTCAGATTGGGAGTCACACTTGCAAAAGGTTAGGGCAGTCCTAGACACCCTGAGACAGGCAGGCCTTACTGTTAATCCTAAAAAGTGTATTTTTGCCAGTAAGGAGATAAGATATTTAGGATATATGGTAGGGGGTGGGGTTATAAAACCTATGACCGATAAAGTGCAAGGGATAAAAGATTTTCCCCCTCCCCATACAAAGAAACAGCTGAGGGGATTTCTGGGCCTCATAGGTTATTATCATCGTTTCATTCCCCACTTTGCGGAGAAGTCGAGCACCTTGACTGATATGTTAAGGAAGACGCACCCCAATGTCCTAGATTGGTCTGAGAAGAGAAGATGCAAATTTCAGGTTCTAAAAGATCTCCTGTGTAGGGAGCCAGTCCTCAAGGGAATAGATTTTGAAAAACCTTTCATATTACAAACGGATGCCTCGGAGACAGGATTGGGGGCAGTCTTCTCTCAGGAGTTCAGGGGAGAGGAGCACCCAGTTCTCTTTCTGAGTCGGAAGTTAAATTCCGCCGAACACAATTATGCCGTGATCGAGAAAGAGTGTTTGGCCATAAAGTGGGCTATGGACGCCCTAAAGTTTTATCTACTAGGGAATCCCTTTACACTCGTCACAGACCATGCCCCACTGCGGTGGTTGCAACAAATGCAGGGCCAAAATGCACGGCTTACTCGATGGTACTTAGCCCTGCAAGCTTTTTCATTTGAGGTACAACATAGGGCAGGTAAACTACATAGCAATGTTGATGCCTTATCTCAAATTGCGGACTCCCCAGAAGGTAGCAAAAAAAAAGTGGAGAGCCGCAATTATTTGAGGGAGGGGGTATGTAGTGAGGAAGGACAACTTAGGCACACTGCAGATCTAGGGGATATAGAACTATCCTACCCACAATGCCAGGAGGGAGAAGGAAGGGAAGGCAACCTAGAGACCCCGACATGGAATCCTTCCCTAGGAAGGAAGGGAAGGACACCGGGGAAAAAACAGTTATACCAGAGCGTGGCCAGTAGGGGGAGCAGCAATGCTAAAACTCCATTTCCATGGTTAAGAAATCAATATAAGATTCCACCCACCTGGGGAGAAGGAGAGAGAAGGTACAGGCCAGCTGATGAGAGGGAGGAATTGGGTGAGAAGGGTGGAGACGCACCTGATTGGATGGAAGGCATTGAAGAGGGACCTGATTTACCTGTAGTGGAGAACAGTTTGGAGGAGCAAGTACCTATGGGCCAGGGGCGTAGCCAGCCTTCCGTGGGGGAGGGGTCCAGAGCCCGGGGGGAGGGGGCACATTTTAGCCCTCCCCCCGGCGCCGCCCCCCCCACCGCTGACATTGCCGCCCCCCTCCCGCCGCGAACCCGCCGCCGCTGCAGCCTACCTTTACTTTTGCTGGCGGGGGATCCCACCTCCCCGCCACCAGCCGACGTCTTCTTCTCAGTCGCTTCCTGCTCTTCAATTTGTTTGCTGACGTCCTGCACGTTGTACGTGCAGGACGTCAGCAAACAAATTGAAGAGCAGGAAGGACTGAGAAGACGTCGGCTGGCGGGGAGTGGGATCCCCCGCCAGCAAAAGTAAAGGTAGGCGGCGGCGGGGGCGGGTTCGCCGGGAGGGGGGTCCTGGGGTGAATCTGTGGGGGCCCCGGCCCCCTCAGGCCCCACGTAGCTACGCCACTGCTATGGGCTATGAGAATACAAATGTCTGACATTTGCAAGTATAAAGGAGAGGCAGCAGGGCGGACACAGAGGAAAGTTGCTGTGAAGAGGGAGGTGAGCTGCCCAGCCTGCAGTACTCTGAGAAAGACAGTATTGAGAGAGCAGGTGATTCTGGTTTTTTTTTCTCTCTTTTTCTTGCTTGATTTTTCTTGTGATAGACTGTGCTTAAAGAGACTTGAACTGTGTTGATAAAGGAAAGGACTGAAAGCCTTTTCCTTCTCAAGGAGACTCTAAAATGGACTGTAGTTATATTTTTCTTTTTTGGATAGCTGAAAGGCTTATGTGTGAAAGAGAGAAGCTCAGGCCCAAGAGGACAGAGCCATGGAAGTTACCTGCCCCACACTGAAAGCTAACAGCATCACAATAGAAACAGAGAAAAGTGTTTGCCGATAAAGACCATATGGCATATCCAGTCTGCCCATCCATGCCATCTATTCTCCCTATTACTTCCTTAGACATTCTATGTACTTTTCTAAGCTCTCTTGAATTCAGATACTGTGTTCCTCTCCACCACTTTCTCTGGGAGGCTGTTCCACAAATATACCACCCCTTCCATGAAGAAATATTTCCTCAGGTTACTTCTGAGTCTATCCCCTTTCACCTTCATCCTATGCCCTCTCTTTCCAGAGCTTCTTTTCAGTTGACAGAGACTCACCTCCTGTGCATTTATGCCACATAGGTATTTCAATGTCTCAATCATATCTCCCCTCTCCCACCTTTCTTCCACAGTACACATATTGAGATCTTTAAGTCTGTCCCATATGCTTTACGACGAAGACCACTGGACCAGCTCCATCCTATTTATATCTTTTTGAAGGTGCAGTCTCCAGACTTGCATACAATATTCTAAATGAGGTCTCACCAGAGTCTTATACAGGGGCATCTTTACCTCCTTTTTCCTACTGGCTGTTCTGTCTTTTGACAGCCTTGCCTAAGTTACAGTGGAACCCTGGAATGGGTTAATGTTTGTTATTATTTCACTGCTAGGTCATGTGAGCTAGGCATTGTGTGTAGTGTAGTTTATGGTAATGCAACCACTCTTGACAAGCTCTGTTTCTATTGGTCTTTACCTTCGTCTTCTCCTCTGGGCTTGTGTATGCCCTGCTTTCTAGGAGATGGTTAAATTCAGGAACGTTCTGCATCAGTAAGGGAAAAGTGCACTGTTATGATGAACCTTAACATCGGGACTTGCTCTACAATATAGTGTTGCTGAACCACTGAGAAAAATGGAATGGGAAGAGCAAAATGTTAAAATAAATTTATGGTTCAAGCTGATAAATGAAGTAAATCCAGTTGAGGCATACGTTAAAATTAAACCAGCAATGTTTGTTGCCAGTGTGGTGTTGAACAGGAGCAAAGGAAGGCGTTTGGGAAGAACACCTGATCGATCAGCCCATTTTTAGCAGAAATTCGGGGGGAGGGGGAGGCTACTTCCGTAACATCTTTTCTTCTCTCGGTTATCTCTCTAATTGTTCTTTCCATCTCTTCAGCCGTCTATCACCCTTCTTTCTCCCTCACAATGCCTCCTCTCGTCTAGCTTCCTCTTCCCTTACTCCCCCTTTCATGTTCACATTATCTGCCTTCCAGAACCTCCTTCTTTTCTAGTTCTATCACTCCTCTGCCATTTCATGTTGTTCCCATTTAACTCTTTCAGTCTCCCGTTCTGTATTTAATTTTCCAATAATCCCGACTGTTTACAGCGCTGTGGGAATAGAGGAAGCTCCCCCCACCCCCAACCAATGGTGAGCCGGGAAGGGTGAGAATCATCACTGGAGGATAGGAAGGTAACATACCTAAGAGTAAGGGTAATGGGATTTTTGATATACCGCTTTTCTGTGGTATATTCAAATCGATTTACATTATATGCAGGTACTTTCTCTGTCCCTAGTGGGCTTAGTATTGTGTCTGGGGCAATGGAGAGTTAAGTGACTTGCCCAGAGTCACAATTAGCTGCAGTTGGAATCGAAACTTTGTATATTATTGATATATAGATGGGGATGAGAAAAGAGAATCAAGAATACGAATGTGCCATATTAAAAGGTAATATAGAAACAGTAGACGATGGCAAAGAGACCCAGTTATTTTGTCCACAGTAAGAATACATCCTAGCTACAAGATATTTTTTCCTTATCCAGGTTAACCTTTTTTTGTCCTCTGGATACACAACCATTTTGGGCGGACAAGCATCCAAGATCTTCTTTTATTTCCTCCCAAATCCCACCTTTCTAGTGTTTAACCACAAACTTCTGTAATCTAAACAGCCAGCAATATTAGCCTGGTCAGTGTACAAGCATCTGGTCTCCTAGGCCCTTTGTGTAGCCTGCCAGAAAGACTCAGCTATATGAGTTGCCTACATTATTATATTTACCTAGCTCAGGGACCCTTTTACTAAAGTGTGCTAAACCCTAATGTGGGTTAACACGCGAGAAAAGGCTTACCGAAAAAAAAAAATGTTAGTGTGTTTTCTGGTAGTTTGCCTATTTGCGTGCACTAGCATGCGCAGTACATGTTCTTAATAGGAAACCAGAGGCGTAGCCAGAAAACAGATTTTGGGTGGGCCCCAAGCGTTCTCCACCCTCCCCACCACCAAAAAATATCTCAGCTGGTGGGAAAACGCTTCTTTCCACCTTGGCAGTCTGCAGCAGGCATGCGCTGAAAACTTAGCATGTGGAGGTGCCGGTATCACAGAGAATAGCGTTTTTGTTACCATCAGGGGGAAGTCTTCAGCTGGTGGAACTTGGGCTCCCCACCAGCTACCGCTAAATGTGTGCTACTGTTGGGTGGGTCTGAGCCCTAAGTGGGTGGGTCCCGGTCCACCCAAGCCCACCTATGGTTATGCCACTGCAGGAAACATACCATGAGCGGAGAATGGATGTGGAAGCGTTATTCAGCCAGCTTGTTCACATTAGCAAATTGCTAACTGGATAATGCAGATTTAGGGGTCCTTTCATGAAGGCGCGGTAGGGCTACCATGTGGGTAGCATGCGCCAAAACAGCATTACTGCCAGGCACTCCCAGGC
Source organism: Microcaecilia unicolor (assembly GCF_901765095.1). Taxonomy (NCBI): domain Eukaryota; kingdom Metazoa; phylum Chordata; class Amphibia; order Gymnophiona; family Siphonopidae; genus Microcaecilia; species Microcaecilia unicolor. The sequence goes on along the minus strand of NC_044031.1, from coordinate 584,013,562 downwards.
GCCTATTTTCTACCTCTGAGTTAGCACATGAGCCCTTACCTTCTCCTAAATAGGACTAGGAGGCAGTAAGAGCTGATGCGGTAAATGGCCAGACACTAATTTATAACTTAGCGCCTGGCCATTATTACCATATCAAAGAACGTATTGCTTTCAAAATCTGCACCCTGGTCCACAAAATCATCTACGGCGAAGCCCCAGGATACATGACAGACCTCATAGACCTACCAACAAGAAACACAATCCTGCTTATAATCGAACGAGAAAAACGCTCAAGTTCCGACCTAAATCGGGAGATGGACGTTTATCTCACAAAAACGAGTAAATCCATATAATCGAAAGCAATGTTTCAGTGCGTCCGTGTCGCTCGTACGTTCACGTAAAAACGTCCAAATAAGAGGCGTGTCGGGGGCGTGTTAGGGGCGGTGATACGACGTGGACGGGTACAACGTATAACGAATAGCGAAATGGCTCTGGTTGAGCGGGAAGATAGGCGTAATATGATGGACCCGAAATAAAAGCGACCAGAGCAAGGGGGAAAGCGTCTTTAGACCCATTAGCGATTGTGTGTAGTTGGAGAGTGGCGATATTGTTGGTGGAAGAGCTGAAGTGGTGGTTGCAGAGAGAAAGCCGAGCGTGTTGAGTACCTGTGACGGTTGTCTGTGTGCCCTGCCTCTTTTTGTGTCTTACCCTTTGACCGTTCCTTACTCCTACTCCTTTGCTCCATCGCCCCCTTCCCCTCCCCCTATCCCTCCCCATTCACTCCTCCCACGTGTATACTCTATTCCCTGACCTCCGTTTGTCTCTGTGTTCCTGTACTGTTTGGCGAGTGAGTGGCCAGAGGGCGTGGTGGCTGGAAGTGAAAGATCTGTGTGTGTTGCTGTTTGAGTACTAGTCCTAATACTTGCACTGGTGGTGGGGATATGGATGCACTTAATGCACTTGTGGCATGCATGCTACACGAAGAGGCCACCCACCGCAGGAGGTATTCACGGCCCCGAGTGTTTAGGCCCCGCACCACCTTCCTACAACTCACTGACCAGCAGTGTCTAACTAGGTTCAGGTTTGATAGGGCCACCATTCGTCAGCTTTGTGAGCAGCTGAAACCCCTCCTTCAGCCCCAGACACGTAGGAATAACCCCATCCCTGCCCACCTCAAAATCACTTCCGCTCTCTCTGTCCTGGCCACTGGCAGTTTTCAATCCGTATTAGCTGCTAACACAGGCCTCACCCAGGCTTCTATTTCACACTGTCTCACCCAGTTCCTGGATGCCTTTATCACTCACACCTCACAGTACATCACTTTCCCCACCACCCCCAGGCCCTGCACAACAACATGGCCGCCTTCTATGCTCTTGCTAGATTCCCCTCGGTCATCGGTGTGATAGACTGCACACACGTAGCCCTCAGACCCCCCCGGGCACACGAAGCCACCTACAGAAATAGGAAGGCATTTCATTCTATGAACATGCAAGTTGTATGTGATGCCCAGGGGGAGATATTAGACGTGTGTGCCAGGTACCCCGGCTCCAGCCACGATGCCTACATCCTACAGCACTCGGGCATCTTCCGCAGGTTCGAGCGAGGGGAGTTCATTGGTGGATGGCTACTAGGTAAGTGCAACATGCATGTACCACCCATACTAGACCTCCTCCACTGGGCAACCCTCCGCCCTGGCTTCTTCCACCACAACCCACTATCCAAATCCCCCCGCCCCCCCCTGTACCTGCTCCAAGCGATACACACTCATCTATCTCATTCTGCTTTTCTGCAAAGGTCACCGAGGCTACCCGCAGAGGACATGGCTCATGACCCCCCTGATCCACCCACAACCAGAGCCAGAAGAAACCTACAACAGGAGACATCGCAGCACCCGGGGGATCATTGAGCGCACCTTTGGTTTATTGAAAAACCGCTTCCGCTGTCTGGACCGGTCTGGAGGAGAGCTGCTCTACAGTCCAGAAAAGGTGGCCAAGATCTTTGTGGCGTGCTGCATGTTACACAATTTGGCCCAGCGCAGAGGACAGCCTCTCCCAGAGGAGCCACAGCCACCACCAGAAGAGGCCCCAGATGAGCTGGAAGAGGAGCCTCCTCCACCCCCAGCCCACAGAGCAGAGCTCAATGCCTACCAGCTTGGCGTAAGAGCAAGACAAAGACTCATTGAAACAAGTTTTAGGTGAAAGTAAGTGAACATTTATTTTTTACATTAAGTGCATGTGTGTGTTCAACCCCACCACCACCACCACCACCACCCCCCTCCCACACCCACCCCCTCCCACCAACCCTCACCCTACAGCATGTCCCATCATTTTCCCCTTCCCTTCCCCCGTCCCCTCCTACTCCTCCCACGCCCTTCCTTTGCAGCTGGTGCTGCACGGGAAGTCTCTTCACCCTCTTCTGAGCTGCTGCTCCCAGTGTCCTCCTCCTCCCTATCCCCACGGCAGCCTGCGGCTTCGGCTGCACCGTGGAAATCGGGCCACCTTCTTGGTTCTAGTGGTCTGGCCACAGGACCCAGAATGGGAGCAGATTTGGTGGGTGCTGCAGGAGTGGGTGCGGAGGCTGAGGATCGCAATGCCCACCTCTTAGCTGGTGGTTGGTGGTGGTCAGTGGAGGAGGATGTTGATGGCAGGGGCTGCTCCAGCAGCACGGGGGCTGGAGTAGGCGCAGTGCCCTGAGGGCGCAGGTGTTGGATGCTCTGCTCCAGCCGTTTCAGTTGCTGGAGCACCTCCTGGTGGCCTTCACGTTGCACCTGGAGGAGTTCCTGGTGAGCTCGCTGCTGTGCCTCCAGTGCTTGGCGCTGCAGCTCCAGTTTCTGCTGCCGGTACTCCTCCAAGCGCACGTTGTGGCGGAGTAGTTCCGTGGCCAGTCGCAGGAGTTGCCTCCTTTGGCCGGATGGCCTCTGGCAGGGAGCTGGGCCCTCCTCCTCCTCACCAAAGTCCTCCGGTGCTGGAGGTGCGGCCTCTGCTGGTGCTGCAGGTGGTGGTGGTGGTGGTGGCAGAGGCTGGACAGCTGGTGCTGCAGGTGGTGGTGGTGGTGGCAGAGGCTGGACAGCTGGTGCAGGTGGTGGTGGTGGTGGCAGAGGCTGGACAGCTGGTGCAGGTGGTGGTGGACGCAGAGGCTGCACAGCTGGTGCAGGTGGTGGAGGCTGGACTGCTGGTGCTGCAGGCTGTGGAGGTTGAGGCTGGACTGCTGGTGTAGGGCGTTGGCCTTGCAGGCCACTAGGGCCAGCCTCCTCTGAGTCATCACCTGTATAGCACAAGAGTGAGGAATAGTGTTGGTGCAAATAACCCACTTTTGTCTTTCAGCATTCATATACATTGGCATGTCCCCCAACCTGATGACCCAGCAAAGAGATGGTGAGGAGGAATGGAATTGACACGTGTGCGAAAGAGAGAGCCCCACAGGCAGCTGGGTAGAGGTGGTGGATGAGCAGCCAAGAGAAGGACACCACTCACAACGTTGTGCTCAAGCTGTTAGTTGTATAATTGTTAAATTGAACAACATTGCAGCATGTGTTGTGTTACTACTGACTTGCTAAACTGCATAGAACTGCTTTATGACCCCCATTACAGGCTCCTTCAGTTGAATGCATGTGGCCCACACTCAGTAGAGCACAGAGGTCACAGGAGGAACTAGGCACAGTTTGTTAATGGGAAAATAGGAGGGAGTAGTAGGGAAGGACGGCCCCCAAAGTTCTGCCACAGTAGTAACCTACACACACCCATAGGAGCCAACTGGAAAGTAGTATTGGGGGTGCTAAGCCCAGTGACCAACACTCCTCCCTGCACAGCTACATGATCTTTCCTCAATATTGGGGGTGCTCACACACACACACAGCACCCACCCTGTCTGCTTGCTCCTATAACACACATGACCACTACCACTACTCAAATAGAGCTTACAATTCAATAAATATGGGCACACAAGACAAGTAAGAGGAAACCCAATGACAACGGTAGGGATAGGGAGTAAGGGTAGAGAGCTAGTGAGTAGGGGTTACCAGGTCACAACAGCATCATAAAGATGGCCTGTTAATATACATAAAGACAGCCAGAGATACTCCCCCCCCCCCCCCCACCTCCCTCCTCTTGCCCTCCACTCCTTACCTCCCTCCCCCTGACCCCAACTTCTATAACACAAGTGTACTGCAGCACAACAGATACCCTAACTGCATAATGAAACACCTACCTGAGTCCTCAGCCTGGCCCGAGGTGTCCAGGGAGCCAATCCCGTGGATGCCCTCCTGGGGTAGGAGGGAGTGCACCATCAGCTCCATGGGCGTGAGGTTGGCAGTGTCATTGCCTGGGGGATTGGCCCCGCCTTCCTCCGAACATCCCTCCTCAGCTTCCGCCACTTCCTCTTGCAGTCCTCCACGTCTCTCCCAGCATGGAAGACAGCATTCAGGCTGTCCCGTACTGCCTCCCATTCGCGCTGCTTTATTGTTGCAGCCAGCCTCTGCCCTGTGGGAGCAAACAGACTCCGGTGCCACTGTACTATTTCTTGGACCAGGAGCTCCACCTCTGCTTCAACAAAATTACCCTTCCGGGTCGGCGGCATGCGTGGTGGCATTGTACCAATGGGGTTTTCGAAAATACGGAGTGGGCGTTTATATAGGCGCCAAGAACGCCCATTGAGACGGGGGAATAGGCGTTTCTGATATGGGCGTTTGTTGTTCCATTTTACACACAATTCCTAAGCGTGCCCAGCTCAGATAGCGATTAGGAACACATGGTTTCGATTATGAGTAGATAAGTATGGGCGTCTCCACCTGCCTTCCCTTTCTTCATTGCCATTTTACCTGCCATTTCCTGCACTGAAACCTTGCCGGTTGTTCGTAATAATCATTTACAGGGTTTTACCCTCACTTATATGAAGGTATGTGTTTAGCAATGTATGCTTGGGTACACCTGTGTATTTAGGGGGGGGGGGGGGATTATTATTGGCCCTCAGCCACCACGCCTTCCGTTTCCTGTCTTCCACATCCCCTGATGCTCCCTTCCTTTCTCCCATTCTCTCTGCCTGGTTGTAGCAGGCAGTGTGTGGGGGCCAAGAATTTAGTACAGTCGGCCCAAATCATGCACCCCTCGGTAAGGGTCATTTCAATCAGGGAGATGTGCAGCTAATGTTCCAGAAGATAAAAGGCGCACTACACAGTCTTGAAACAGACGTTCATGGTAAGCTCTCATTTGTCTGCCACCTCTTCTCTTTGTGCTCATAGTCAAGGAGTGTGCATTCACTGTATGTATGTAGTCTGTAGTCAGATGTTAGGTAGCTCTGTTTTCACCAGGTTCCTCTGCACTGTACTGTGGGGTTGGCAGGTCCTCAGTGGTGTGGGCCAGCTGTTGGAGGTGCTGTATTGGTTCCGGGTAGGTTCCATCTTCCTTGTTTATGTGGTGTACCCCAGTCCCCATTTATCAAGTGGCCACCCATTCTCAAGGTCCATAGGCGGGGGAGGGGAGAATGATTAATGCAATGGATGTGTATAGCACATTATGGAACACCTTCCTAAATTGCTCCATAGGTAGTAGGGAACATGCACATTACATTGTTTTTAATCGGTAGCCTGGACAAAATGATCGAGGTGGCTACAGGTAGTGCCACTGAGGCCTATGACGTGGTGGTGAGGGAGAGGGGTGTGTGTACATGTACCAACCCAAAGTAACTGGTGGTGGCTAGAGCCTGGTGGCTGCTGTGGCCTAGTGGTTAGAGCACCAGCCTTATAATCATAAAGTTGCTGGTTCAAATCCCACCTAAGGCAAGTCACATCAGGGACAAAGTTTGATACAAACCCACAATACTTGAATGTAACACACCTTGATCAACTACTGGAGAAAGTGTGATCACAGCTGCAAATAATGAGCACCATTTTTATTTGTGCCCTTCTCTAACACAAGTATTACATTGCAACTGTGATGAAGTAACCATCCATCTATTGGGTTTCCCATTGTTTCCCTTTTGCTCCTCAGCATTATATACCATAGCTGATGTATTCAATGTGAAAATATGAGCCAGCTGTTTGTAGGTCCTTCTTGGGCCCCCCCCACCAATGTGGCTTGTGGGTAAGGATATGTGTCCATCAGACAGCAAACACTGTGTATGTGGTACCTGGAGTTATGTGGAAGTGTGTACCTGGCAGATCACACGTGGTACACTATTAATCTCTTATTGATGGCACTCTGTATTGTGGGTCAGTATGGTGGAGGGGAGGGAGGGAGAGAGAGATGCTGGCTGGCCATTTTTATTAATGGACACAAATATCCATCCAGCCTCCCCGGCCCAACCCCCCTGCACATATGGCCATGCAGGTTGGAATGAAGAGGTGGCGGTCTGTATGGCCAACATTCTCAGACATACATCACCTTCTCATTCACACAGCACATTTAATGCTATGCATATTGCTGCCTCCTTCCTCTCAACTCAACAGCACCATTTGGTGATATGTAATGCACAAGGGAGACAAACACACACACACACCCTGATAGTTATATTGTAAGAGAAACATTTATTTCCCCCCACCCCTACAAAATAACCCCCAACAATGCCCTCCTCCCCCCCCACAACTCCCCACACAACCCCAACAATTCTCTCCCCCCCCACAGAACCCCCAACATTTCCCTCCCCCCACACACACAACCCCAACAATTCCCTCCCCCACCCACTCCCCACACCCCCAACAGGCCCCCCCTATTTAAATTAAGGGCGGCCACGCCCTCTGAGCAAGGCCCTCTGTAGCAGGGCAATGAGCAGGCCCAGCAGTACCCTTAGTGGGCCCTGGAGCTGCTCATAGCCCTGCCGTAGGGCTCTCACCTCCTGCAGCAGCTGGTGCTGGCCAACTAGAAGCTGCTGCTGGCCATCTACCAGCTGCTGCAGGAGCCACACCACTGTTGCAGGGCCAAAAGGCTGGAGGTGGGCCAGGGGACATTGAAGATGATGGCCCAGGAGATGGAGGTGGGCCAGGCGATGGCGCTGGCTGAGGCGATGGAGGTGCCTCAGGGGATGGAGATGGCTGAGGGGAGGGAGATGCCTCATATGGAGGTGCAGGTGGGGAGGGGTCCTGATGTATGTCCTCATCCTCATCAATGATGAGGACCCCCTCCTCCTCCTCCTCCTCCTCCTCCTCCTGGTGGCCCGCCTCCTGGCCTGGCTGCTCCTCCTCCTCCTCCTCCTCATCCAGGTGCCCCTCTCTTGCTGTTCCTCCTCCTCCTGCTCCTCCTGCTCCTGCTCCTGCTCCTCCTCCTGGAGGTGGTGGCCCTCCTCATCTTCCCACTCGGCTTCCTGCTGGTGGAGCCCTGTGTATGTAAAAGGAGTGTGATTGAGATCAGTGCATACAACATGGCTTGCATAGTGCAGTAGCTGGATGGCGTGAGGCAGGGGATGGGGCAGGGTGTGGTAAGGCGTAGCCTATGCCCATGGGGAATGAGCTGCATCAGATGACATGAAACAGAACCCTGGACCCTCCTCTGACACACACCACGCAGGACATGTTGCCATACCAAATTCATTGCCGACCAGCATGTTTGCATTGTGAGATGCAACGAGGGGTTAATGGGCAGTTGTTGTAGGAGTTATTGGGGGGGGGCAGTGGGAAGGGTGTTGAGCACAATTCTTTTATGTGAGTTAGGCCATAACATGCAGTAAAAGTAGGGCCTCAGGCAGCTGTACCAGGACACACTAATCAGCCACCACAGTAAGGGGAATAGTAAAGTGTGGCATATCATCTCATTCATCTCGGGGGGATGGTCGGACGTTGCAGGCACGCTCATGGGAGAACCCCTGCAACCTGCATCCTTGATCTGGGACAGATATGGTATTACTTACTAGGTGGCTACTAGGCACATGGGAATTGATATTGTACAACACATTTGCATTATTCATGAAATGTATGTAGTAATCTGTACAGGTGTCCTGTTTTTGAATACTTACGGCGAGCCCTGAGGTGCCTTCGCACCGCCCGGATGAGGTCGGGCCTCTCCCGCCTCACACGGCGGAACCGCCTCCTGAGGGACTCCAGGTCCCAGTGGACTCCAAAGCGTCTGTAAGATATAAGTTTGTAGAGCAGGGGTCAGGGGGGTTGGTCCTTTTTGTCCTCTGCACACATTCATTTGCTATTCACATACCAGAGAGAGAGGGTCTACAGTGTTGGGGGGGGGGGGCACCTCCATTGGTACTGAATCATAGGAGCCACCTTTTTAACATTTTGGGGGGTGGAACCCCCAGTGGAGATGACCCCTCCCTCCATACATACAAGGCATTTATTTGATATTGGGGGTGGGGTAGTCAAGCACCCACAGCAGCCACCGAGTTGGTTCCTATGCAGATGATGCCAGAGAGGTGGGCATGAGGCCAGACAGTACCGTTTGTATACATTATAATGTATGCTTGTTAAACTACTTTATATGTGTTATCATGACCATGTTATAAAGTATGGTATAGGTTTCATTGGTCTCATGCTTCCACTATTCGGATGCGTTGTAACCCACTGGCTGCAAAGAGGGGTTGGAAAATGTGGCCTTCACATAACTAACGAAATTGTCACATAACACTAATAGAATAGTCACATACCTAACCTAACGAAATACATTCTTGTAGGGATGTGGGAATGGTGGTCGTTTCAATAACATACAAATTATTAGTGATTGTGCATGTTCCTATATTATTCATGATCCTTGCATGGACACTCCAGTTACTGCTGGTAACATTGATGACGGAGCTGTTATATGTGTAGGAATAGGAGGGGAGGGGGGTTGGGCCATAACCTTACCTTTCTAGCCTGTCCCGGATGCGGGACCAGGCTCGCATGGCCTGCAGCCTGGGGGGCAGGTGGTGGTGCTGTACAAAAAGGCGATGGCGGTGCCTTAGGCACAGCCTGATGAACAGCAAGCTCTCTTGTTCGCCAAAATTCGGCTCTCGCCGTTGTACCATTTTTCCACGTGTTGGAAAAGAAGTGCCTTATATAGACGACCTTGCGTGAGGGACGTCGTTTCATGCACAGCTCCATATATGGATGACCATTCCATATATGGCCCCTATCAGCGCGTGGACGCCCTCGTAAGCATAGACGTCTTTGACGTGCACATGCCTGCACGTGTGTGGAACGTGCCTTATATAGATGAGTATGACGCACCCCACCTGACCCTTTTCACATATACACAATATGCATATAGCTGCATGTTCAGTAGATGTACAGTGCATGCAGATCCGGACATTCAGATGGGCACATATGATGAAAGTATGGGTGGAGCAGCATGATATGTCTGTAGTTGACACATATACGCGTTCCTCATATTTTCCCGTACCTGGATGGCCTGAACAACATGTACTGTACTTGCGATACACCTATGTACATTATTTTACACACCACGTGATTTGGTCGTTTGCACCTGCAATAATCGACCGTGTTAGGGCGCCCAATTTAGTCACGCTTATGCGCTCGTCATTTGATTGTTTTCTTACAGGGATAATCGATTATCGAAAAACGCCCACACTATTTTCCCATTATACATGTCTACTTTTGGACGTTTTCGTAAGAACGTCCTAATTCGTACTTGGACGATCTTTCCATTATGCCCCTCAATCTGTCCTAAAGACTTGGGCTCGCTTAGATCTATTTTGTCAAGGAACCTCATAGCACTAATTAATCTTATGTTTTGTGTTATTTGTCTAAAGGTGTTGTCATGGACAGATACATAGTAACATAGTAACATAGTAGATGACGGCAGAAAAAGACCTGCACGGTCCATCCAGTCTGCCCAAGAAGATAAATTCATATGTGCTACTTTTTTTATTTGTACTGTCCTCTTCAGTGCACAGACCGTATAAGTCTGGCCAGCCCTATCCCCGCCTCCCAACCACCAACCCCGCCTCCCTCCACCAGCTCTGGCACAGACCCTATAAGTCTGCCCAGCACTATCCCTGCCTCCCACCACCGGCTCTGGCACAGACCGTATAAGTCTGCCCAGCACTATCCCCGCCGCCCAACCACCAGCCCCGGCACAGACCGTATAAGTCTGCCCAGCACTAGTCCCGCCTCCCAACCACCAGCCCCAGCACAGACCGTATATGTCTGCCTACACTAGCCCCGCCTCCCAACCACCAGCTCTGCCACCCATTCTAGGCTAAGCTCCTGAGGATCCCTTTCTTCTGCACAGGATTCCTTTATGTTTATCCCACGCATGTTTGAATTCCGTTACCGTTTTCATCTCCACCACCTCCCGCGGGAGGGCATTCCAAGCATCCACCACCCTCTCCGTGAAAAAATACTTCCTGACATTCTTCTTGAGTCTGCCCCCCTTCAATCTCATTTCATGCTCTCTCGTTCTACCGCCTTCCCATCTCCAGAAAAGATTCATTTGCGGATTAATACCTTTCAAATATTTGAACGTCTGTATCATATCACCCCTGTTCCTCCTTTCCTCCAGGGTATACATGTTCAGGTCCGCAAGTCTCTCCTCATACATCTTCTAACGCAAATCCCATACCATCCTCATAGCTTTTCTTTGCACCGCTTCAATTCTTTTTACATCCTTGGCAAGATACGGCCTCCAAAACTGAACACAATACTCCAGGTGGGGCCTCACCAACGACTTGTACAGGGGCATCAACACCTCTTTTCTTCTGCTGGTCACACCTCTCTCTATACAGCCTAGTAACCTTCTAGCTACGGCCACCGCCTTGTCACACTGTTTCATCGCCTTCAGATCCTCAGATACTATCACTCCAAGATCCCTCTCCCCATCCGTACCTAGCAGACTCTCACCGCCTAACACATACGCCTCTCTTGGATTTCTACTCCCTAAGTGCATCACTTTGCATTTCTTCGCATTGAATTTTAATTGCCAAACCTTAGACCATTCTTCTAGCTTTTTCAGATCCTTTTTCATGTTTTCCACTCCCTCCGGGGTGTCCACTGTGTTACAAATCTTAGTATCATCCGCAATGTTGTTTTGATCTCTATCTATGCTTATTTGTCATGAATGGTTGATACTGTTTGATTTCATGTTTGCTTTTGTATGTTACAGTGGGGGAAATAAGTATTTGATCCCTTGCTGATTTTGTAAGTTTGCCCACTGACAAAGACATGAGCAGCCCATAATTGAAGGGTAGGTTATTGGTAACAGTGAGAGATAGCACATCACAAATTAAATCCGGAAAATCACATTGTGGAAAGTATATGAATTTATTTGCATTCTGCAGAGGGAAATAAGTATTTAATCCCTCTGGCAAACAAGACCTAATACTTGGTGGCAAAACCCTTGTTGGCAAGCACAGCGGTCAGACGTCTTCTGTAGTTGATGATGAGGTTTGCACACATGTCAGGAGGAATTTTGGTCCACTCCTCTTTGCAGATCATCTCTAAATCATTAAGAGTTCTGGGCTGTCGCTTGGCAACTCGCAGCTTCAGCTCCCTCCATAAGTTTTCAATGGGATTAAGGTCTGGTGACTGGCTAGGCCACTCCATGACCCTAATGTGCTTCTTCCTGAGCCACTCCTTTGTTGCCTTGGCTGTATGTTTTGGGTCATTGTCGTGCTGGAAGACCCAGCCACGACCCATTTTTAAGGCCCTGGCGGAGGGAAGGAGGTTGTCACTCAGAATTGTACGGTACATGGCCCCATCCATTCTCCCATTGATGCGGTGAAGTAGTCCTGTGCCCTTAGCAGAGAAACACCCCCAAAACATAACATTTCCACCTCCATGCTTGACAGTGGGGACGGTGTTCTTTGGGTCATAGGCAGCATTTCTCTTCCTCCAAACACGGCGAGTTGAGTTCATGCCAAAGAGCTCAATTTTTGTCTCATCTGACCACAGCACCTTCTCCCAATCACTCTCGGCATCATCCAGGTGTTCACTGGCAAACTTCAGACGGGCCGTCACATGTGCCTTCCGGAGCAGGGGGACCTTGCGGGCACTGCAGGATTGCAATCCGTTATGTCGTAATGTGTTACCAATGGTTTTCGTGGTGACAGTGGTCCCAGCTGCCTTGAGATCATTGACAAGTTCCCCCCTTGTAGTTGTAGGCTGATTTCTAACCTTCCTCATGATCAAGGATACCCCACGAGGTGAGATTTTGCGTGGAGCCCCAGATCTTTGTCGATTGACAGTCATTTTGTACTTCTTCCATTTTCTTACTATGGCACCAACAGTTGTCTCCTTCTCGCCCAGCGTCTTACTGATGGTTTTGTAGCCCATTCCAGCCTTGTGCAGGTGTATGATCTTGTCCCTGACATCCTTAGACAGCTCCTTGCTCTTGGCCATTTTGTAGAGGTTAGAGTCTGACTGATTCACTGAGTCTGTGGACAGGTGTCTTTCATACAGGTGACCATTGCCGACAGCTGTCTGTCATGCAGGTAACGAGTTGATTTGGAGCATCTACCTGGTCTGTAGGGGCCAGATCTCTTACTGGTTGGTGGGGGATCAAATACTTATTTCCCTCTGCAGAATGTAAATAAATTCATATACTTTCCACAATGTGATTTTCCGGATTTAATTTGTGATGTGCTATCTCTCACTGTTACCAATAACCTACCCTTCAATTATGGGCTGCTCATGTCTTTGTCAGTGAGCAAACTTACAAAATCAGCAAGGGATCAAATACTTATTTCCCCCACTGTATGTTATGAAAAGACCTTCAATAAAAATATGGAAAAAAAAAGAAAGAAACACAATCGGATCAACACAAACATACTTAAATCTCCACTACTCAAGCTGCAAAGGACTCAAATACAAATCTACTTATGCATCCAGCTTCACCTACATAAGCACACAACTGTGGAACGCAATACCAAAAGCCGTGAAAACAAAGCATGACCACCTAAACTTCCGGAAATCACTAAAAACCAATCTGTTCAAAAAGGCATAACCGACCGACCCAACCTAAGTGCCTAAACCCTGCAACACAACGAAACCAAAGCTCGTAATGGACACTACATAACTCTCCCTCTCTACGATTCCCAATGTGTCTATAACACATGAACCTATTCAACCACAACATCACATTGTATTTGTTTATCTACCGGAGATGGCGAACGCCTCTACGGTACTATGTAAGCCACATTGAGCCTGCAAATAGGTGGGAAAATGTGGGATACAAATGTAACAAATAAATAAATAGAAAATCAGATTTTTTTTTGCAGCCGCATTAAGAGGTGGCCGGAGCATGCAGGAAAACTATGTGCTGCAGCTAACGCTGACCACCTTTTAGCGGGCCTTTGTAAAAGGGCCCCTTAATGCAAGAATACTTGGTGCCTCATAAATACATAGTAACATAGTAGATGATGGCAGAAAAAGACCTGCACGGTCCATCCAGCCTGCCCAACAAGATAAATTCATATGTGCTACTTTTTGTGTTTACCTGACCTTGATTTGTATCTAAGATAAAACAAAAAGGAGGTTAAAAACCCTCACGAAACCGTGAGATATGAAGAAAAAAGTGAGTAGAATGAATGAGGATACAAAATAATATGTTTATTCACATAAACATATTATTTGGTATCCTCATTCATTCTCCTCACTTTTTTTCTTCATATCTTGATTTGTATCTGCCATTTCCAGGGCACAGACCGTAGAAGTCTTGCCCAGCACTAGCCCCGCCTCCCAACCACCAGCCCCGCCTCCCCCCATCAGCTCTGCCACCCAATCTCGGCTAAATAGAAGGCAGTAATTGCTCCTGCATTAATATTTTGTCAGGCCTTGTGTACTAATGTTAAAATTAGTGCAGGACCTCAAAAAGAAACTGGGGTTAGCCCACGGGAAAATCCTGCATTAAAATGCACTAAGCCCATTTCTTAATGCATTTTAGTAAAAGGGCCTTTAGGTGCAGTTCAATAAGAATAGATCAGTAGCAAAATCACTTTCTTATAGTAGTTTTAAATTAGTGTTAAATTCCCTAAAATTCCTCAAGCATCAATTGCTGTGGCTGCAGATTGTTTCTACAAAATATGTAGTTTAATAAAAGGCTTCATTGGGGCAACTGGTGGTCCTTGTGTGCGCACAGTCCTCTGGTATAATGGGTGACCGTTATGTGCAGGAGATAGTCTCCTATTGCAAGGAATGTTGTTCAGAACAATGTTTATCTTAGTCTTTTTTAACCTCAAGCATTATAATAAGATAAACTGTAGTTTTCTGCTGGGGTTCCTTTGACTTCTAAGTAATTGATTTACTGACTGTTTCCCTAGTTCTCTCTTGAACTAATTACTTGGTTCACAAAAATCCTTGCAGTCTTTCAATTGCTATGGATGTGCTCCCTCAGCAGTGCAGATTTGACAAAGCTGACGTGAAGGAAACAGTTGTGCAGCTGCAGCTATTGTAAATATAGAGAAGAAAAGAAGCTTTTACCTTGTCCCCCCCCCCCCCCCCCCCTCTTTCCTGGGAAGGTGTACATAAGTACATAAGTACATAAGTAGTGCCATACTGGGAAAGACCAAAGGTCCATCTAGCCCAGCATCCTGTCACCGACAGTGGCCAATCCAGGTTAAGGGCACCTGGCACGCTTCCCAAACGTAAAAACATTCCAGACAAGTTATACCTAAAAATGAGGAATTTTTCCAGTCCATTTAATAGCGGTCTATGGACTTGTCCTTTAGGAATCTATCTAACCCCTTTTTAAACTCCGTCAAGCTAACCGCCCGTACCACGTTCTCCGGCAATGAATTCCAGAGTCTAATTACACGTTGGGTGAAGAAAAATTTTCTCCGATTCGTTTTAAATTTACCACACTGTAGCTTCAACTCATGCCCTCTAGTCCTAGTATTTTTGGATAGCGTGAACAGTCGCTTCACATCCACCCGATCCATTCCACTCATTATTTTATACACTTCTATCATATCTCCCCTCAGCCGTCTCTTCTCCAAGCTGAAAAGCCCTAGCCTTCTCAGCCTCTCTTCATAGGAAAGTCGTCCCATCCCCACTATCATTTTCGTCGCCCTTCGCTGTACCTTTTCCAATTCTACTATATCTTTTTTGAGATACGGAGACCAGTACTGAACACAATACTCCAGGTGCGGTCGCACCATGGAGCGATACAACGGCATTATAACATCCGCACACCTGGACTCCATACCCTTCTTAATAACACCCAACATTCTATTCGCTTTCCTAGCCGCAGCAGCACACTGAGCAGAAGGTTTCAGCGTATCATCGACGACGACACCCAGATCCCTTTCTTGATCCGTAACTCCTAACGCGGAACCTTGCAAGACGTAGCTATAATTCGGGTTCCTCTTACCCACATGCATCACTTTGCACTTGTCAACATTGAACTTCATCTGCCACTTGCACGCCCATTCTCCCAGTCTCGCAAGGTCCTCCTGTAATCGTTCACATTCCTCCTGCGACTTGACGACCCTGAATAATTTTGTGTCATCGGCGAATTTAATTACCTCACTAGTTATTCCCATCTCTAGGTCATTTATAAATACATTAAAAAGCAACGGACCCAGCACAGACCCCTGCGGGACCCCACTAACTACCCTCCTCCACTGAGAATACTGGCCACGCAATCCTACTCTCTGCTTCCTATCTTTCAACCGTTTCAACCAGGTGGCATATTGCAGTGAGCAGGGAGACACAGAGGACAAGCTGAGAGCCAGCAACAATGCTAGCACCTTTTGTTAGAATGTTTAGAGTGTTTAAAATGCTCCAGCACTGTTGTACAAAGAACTCAGATGTTCATGGCTGCTAGATGTGTGTCAATAAAGTTTCAACAGTTTGTAACTGTGAGAGAAGGGCAGACTTGTTACCAACTTTCCGATTGGCTGTCTGAGAGCACAGTACAAGGCTCCTGATTTGCTGTTTGAGAACTGGAAGTAGAGGAGGGGACAGAGTGAGAGTCAGCCAATAGGAGCCAGGATCTGCTAAGAGGCACGGATTTGGACCAATGGTGTGGCAGGAGGCAGTCTGATCCTTAGATTGGCGCGAATTTTGAGCCAATTCAGGGGCAGGAGGAGTGGAACAAAGAAGAAAAAAAAGTTTTACAGTGGAGAGGCACAAGAAGGCAATCGAGGCTACAGACAAAGGAAGGTGGCTGAAAGCATGGCCTGAGAGAAGAAATCGGACTCAGGCAGAGAGGGGCATGCTCAGGCAGGCTGGATGAGGATAAGATCCAATCAAGACAAGAAGAGGCAGCTGCAGGCTGATAGAGGACCCACTGATGAGCTCCAGATGAAGAGAGAGCTGGTGAGTCCTGAAGGAAATACGGGCACTCAGGCAGAGAGAGCAGCAGAGGGGAAAGAGAAGGGGGTCTGGAGTGTGTTGGGAGCAGTGCAGAGCTGAAGAGAGAGAGAGCAGCTTGGTGAGGTCCCTGAATCCCAGAAGTCCCCCCAGGGCATCCCTCTGTGTGAATGTTTGCCTGTCCAGAGAGGAGAAAGCCGACTGTGAGACTGTCCTGTAAAGAAGAGGCTTATGGGAAGCAGCCCCAGAAGAAGAGACAGAGAGACAGCCCCCCCCCCCCCCTTGCACTGAGTGCCCAGACAAGAAAAGGAACTGTGCTTTTTGAGTGCCTACCTCAGGAGGGATCTAGCCCAGAAGCTTGCTGGTTTGAGCATCCACAAAGAGAGAGAGAAGAGGCATCCCCCTGCACTGAGTGGCCAGACTAAAAGTGAACACTGTGTTTTTCTTGTTTATGCCTGCCTCCGGGGATCCAGACAAAAGCCTGCCTTGGGGAACAGCTGCCATGCCTATGCCTTGAGTCCTGTGAGTGCCTGCCTCTAGGGGAGTTAGTGTAGCCGTCCATCAGTGAGATTTGGGGTGGTTGTATAACAGAACAAAACAAAAGGGGTCATGTTTTGGGCGGGTTAGATAGGAGTTTCCCCTGCTTATCTGTTTTATTTGAATTTAGTTAGTCCACCAGTTCCACAGAAAGTCAAGGTTTTCCTTTTTTTGAGTTTTTTTGAGTCAGAATAGTAGGTATCGGGAGTCCCTGGACCAGTGGACTGACCTCCCAAACCGAAGAGACGTGGAAGTGAAGAAGACTAAGGTACCCAACGCAAGAAAGCAGCGATGCTAGCGAAGATCTGATATACCGGTAATATTATTGTGTGCACACAAATTGAAAACTATATATATATCAGATCTGAGTACACTAATTAGTGCTGTGTACATATGTGGGATGTTTTGGGTTACTGCAGATGTGGAGTTGGGGTCTTGATAGCTGTGATCCTTGATAACTGTGATTCTTGGTGACTGTGATTGTAGTTTTAAAATTGTTATTGCCTTTATTTCCTTTGTAACTTATTTCAAAGCATTTAACATCTAGCACTAATTTTATTTAATACCATCAACCTGTAAAAATTGGTACCAACATTTAAGAAACATAACCAACAAGTGTTTCTATTTACTTTACCCTCTAACCCTTTTACCCTTTAATAAAACCTTTAATATTTTTTTCTTGCTAAATCCCTTGGTTGTGTGGAGTTTCTTTGGGAACCCTATTTAAAACTGTGACACTCATATATTTATTTCTTCCATTATTCAAATTTACCTGCTCCACGACTAGGGGGTTTACACTATATTTCATGTGTGATTGGCTGCCCAAACCCTTCTGAAGCACATCCAGCCAATGTTCCAAACAAAGAAACCAAAAGATTCTATGTAAAAGCAACTGTTAGCCCAACACAGCTGATTGCCAACTTTACAAACGATGAGCAAAGAGATGGAAGAAGGTGGGGCTTCTTTGATGACTTGATAGAAGCCAACTTTTCAAAATTATTGGGGGTGCTAAGCCCAATGAAAACAACCCCTCCCTGGACACATACAAGGAATTTTCTCAATATTGGGGGTGCTCAAGCACCCACAGCACCCACAGAGTCGGCTCCAAGAAATGTCTTATGGCTTAATGAGCCACAATGTTCTACTTTTGGGGGGCTGATTTGGAGATCAGCCTCAGTGAGGAATGCTCTGCCTTTGCCTCTCTATTTAACAAACATTCTCTTATACCGACTTCAGAGCAGTGCAAATAGGTGCATTGCCATTTCAGTGCTACTGGGTCTGGTTCAGATTGCACATAGGCATCTATATTGCTCTTAGTGCAATTAAGGGATTACCAGTTATGGAACTCAGATTAGATGTAGCCACAAAAAAGTAAGCTCCCCTCCTGCTGTACACTTTCCTTTCTGCATAGTGTATATAGCAGCAGGAACATTTGTTGCAAAGTACATGGCACCAGAAGCTTAGCAGAGATTAGGTGGCAGCACCAGTGGTTAGGAGGTGGGGCTAGTGGTTGGGAGGCGGGGCTAGTGCTGGGCAGACTTCTACGGTCTGTGCCCTGAAAATGGTAGATACAAATCAAGGTCAGGTATACATATAAGAGAAAAATTACACTGGCTCCCACTAAAAGAACGAATTGCGTTCAAAATTTGCACCCTGGTCCATAAAATCGTTCACGCTGAAGCCCCGAGCTATATGTCAGACCTCATAGACCTGTCAACCCGGAAAACAAAAAGGTCAGCACACACATTCTTGAATCTACACTACCCCAGTTGCAAAGGACTTAAATACAAATCAACATATGCATCCAGCTTCTCCTACATAAGCACGCAACTATGGAACATAGTAACATAGTAGATGACGGCAGAAAAAGACCTGCACGGTCCATCCAGTCTGCCCAAGAAGATAAATTCATATGTGCTACTTTTTTTATTTGTACTGTCCACTTCAGTGCACAGACCGTATAAGTCTGGCCAGCCCTATCCCCGCCTCCCAACCACCAACCCCGCCTCCCAACCACCAGCTCTGGCACAGACCGTATAAGTCTGCCCAGCACTATCCCTGCCTCCCAACCACCAGCTCTGGCACAGACCGTATAAGTCTGCCCAGCACTATCCCTGCCACCCACCACCGGCTCTGGCACAGACCGTATAAGTCTGCCCAGCACTAGTCCCCCCTCCCAACCACCAGCCCCAGCACAGACCGTATATGTCTGCCCACACTAGCCCCGCCTCCCAACCACCAGCTCTGCCACCCATTCTAGGCTAGAACGCACTACCAAATGTTATAAAAACAATGCATGACCTAACAATCTTCCGAAAACTACTGAAAACCAACCTGTCCAAAAAAGCATACCACAATGATCCATCCTAAATACTAGAAACGAAACTTCACCAAAACTAGACAAAACGGAACTCTCTTGACTGCTTCATTTACGCCGCCACTAATGAACGTTACGCACTACTCACTACCACTCTACTTCTTATGCAGGATATGAACTTTCTATATTTGATTGTCTAACTTACTCTATAATCTACTGTATATATATATATATATAGTGTTGGGCAGACTGGATGGACCGTACAAGTCTTTTTCTGCCGTCACCTACTATGTTACTATTTAGCCAAGGAAGTGTCACATTTCACATTATATTGGATAGGAAGTACATGCACACTTTACACCTAGGCACCCTAAAGTCTACTTTTTAACTTTTAGTGTAGTATGACAAAGCATTTAGCTTCAAGTGGAGAAAACACAAGAAGCAATTGCTGAGAAAGCTTAATTTCAGGATAAGTGTGATGGCTGAGAAAGCAAAAAGGGGAATCTTTCTTTAGAGGTAAGGAAAGGAGGAAAAAGATAATGATCTCTCTAAAAATGGAGCAACTGCACGTTCCCCCTTAGAAATATGTTAAGCAGGTATTTTCTTGCATTTATGTAGGTAAGTGCACACATGCCTACATAAGTGCTAGTTCTCTAGGCATTTATGCATGTAATAGGTGTGGAAAGGCAGGCACCTAGATTATAGAATTGCCCTTCAGTGCAGAATCCAGGTACTCCCTCCTGAGCCTTGCCTACTGTCTCAGCTGGGTTGGAAAATGAAACAAAGACTCTTAACTCCTTCAACCAGGTTTTTTTTTTTTTTTACTCCACCTTGCTTTAGACAATCCTAGTTTTGGGGAGGTGGTCTATAAAATGTTTAGGGGCTCTTTTACAAAGGCACGCAAGGGCCTACATGCATCCAGTGTGTGCCAAATTGGCATTACTGCCCCAGCTTCCATGTGTCCCGGGCGGTAATTCTGAATTTGGTGCATGCCCAAAACATGCAGTAGAAAATAATTTTCTACCACGGGGGCAGTTGGCGCATGCTGGACAGTTACCATGCGGGTAACACATGAGCCTTTACCATTAAGTCAATGGGTGCGGTTAAGGGCTAAGGTCATAAATAGATGCACGCTGGTTTTCATTTTGCTGCATGACCATTTCTCGGCCCCTCCAAAAACTTTTTTCCAGACCTGGTGGAGAAATGGTCCAGCGCCCGTCCAATACACATGCCCACACTACTGCAGGCCACTTTTTGGCATGCCTTTGAAAAAAAGGCCCCCAAATAAATAAACATATTACATTATATCATTCTCCATATCCTCTTTAGGCATGCCACACACCACTCTTTTCCTCTCATTTCTCTCTTTGGTTTGGGGGGGCACCTGAAGCATTTAAAAAATATCACCAGACAAACTTGGTGATCTGGATCACAAGTGAAAAAGCATAAGAAACTAAAGTCTTGATTGCATAAGTCTCTACACTTCTGGATGCAGTATATTGTTATAGAACAGAGTGTAGCAAGATGTGCACAGATTCTAATTAATGCCAATTAGTGCCAATTAGCACCCAGTTATTGGCACTGACTGGCTCCTTAGCCAATTTAGTTGAGCATACATTTTGGATCTGCATCCAAATATCGGAGCCCGATTTTGGGTGCTATTGTCACAATCGTGCCCATGTTTCAGGCTCTCAGTCATCTCGCCACCTGGTGGCCAGACCTGGTGGCTGCATTGGACTGTCTGTGTGCTGTTTCCCATGTTCCAGAAATCATGCTGTCCGGATCTTCCAGCCTCCCAGACTGTCTTGGGATTTTTGGAACTTAGCAGTACCCTTACCTGGTGAACTCCCTTGTATGTGGCCTTTATTAGCCACCTGGAAGCTTCTGTGTTTGCCTTTGCATCGCCTAAGGTCCCTGGTATGCTGGTGTGCGCTGTGCACTTCTGCCTAGTCCAGTTTATTATCTGAGATTCTTGCCTGATTCTAGTCTAGTCTTTGTGTAGTTTATCTTGTACTGTGTTGCTTGTTTCCCAGTCTTGTTTCTTGTTTGTATTTCTCTGTCTAGTTCTTGGTTGTCTGTGTTTCTTTTCAGTGATGAACCGTGGAGTGACCCAAGGAATATATAAACACACAGAGGAGTTCTTACAGTCTTTCCCCAATTGCTACTTTTTAATAGCTTTATTCTGAAGTTCAGCATGTTCTGAAGTTTGCTTCAGGTTCACTTCATACACTAGAAACAGCTTCATTCTTCTCTCCAAAGGTTTTAGAATCAGCTCAACTACTGCCACTGGATAAAGGTGAGCACTATTTAACTTATTATTTTATTGTTAATTCCAGTTATTAGTAATTAGGTCGGTACTAATGTGGGCTGCCTTTAAGACATGTTATTTTACTGTTAACCCCAGTTATTAATAACTAGGTCTCATTGGATAAAAGAGCATGAGATAGTGGTAAAATAACTCATCTTAACAGTAGCCTGCATTGATAATTACACTTCTATTTACTGTATTCAGGCCATTCAGTTGGAGTATGGGGTTACCAAGCCAGCTTTGAGAAAGCTAAGTTTATTTATGCTATGCTGTGGCTTGGAAAGTTTTTATCTTTTGATAATGTTTTTTGAATTATTAGTTCTATTGTGAACAGTCTTGCTTGAAAATAGGTGGGATATTATACCCTATGAAAGAGACAAGATCACAGGCACAAAATATCTCATGTAGATATTAGTGTCCTGGTGTTCAGACCTTGGTAGATACCTTGGTTTCTAAGGGTATTTCCCACTGCTTAGCTATTGCTGTGCATTCCTGTTTTACACAACTCTTTGAGTTTGTGTTTGGCTGTTTTTCAGTTTTTTCTTGTATTAGATTACCTTAGTAGGATTAACAGCCCATATTGACTGATCTATTTAAGACTTGTACATGGCAATGTGTATTGTATTTTATGAATTGTATGTAACTTGTTATAAGCTGCATTGGGGTATTCCTTTGTAATTGAAAAAGTGGGATATGAGTGCAAAATAGAAAACAGAAACTAGGTGTTAAAACACAATGCTTCTTTCTTTTCCAGTCTCTAAAACATAGCATCCAAAAAGTGAATAATTTTAAAATTCTTTTCGACTGGGAAGTTCTGTCAATTTCATCTGTTTGCAATAATAAAGACATTTTTAGGTTGTTTACCTAAAATACTCTGTCCTGATTTTTAAATAGTTTATAAGTAGAAGAGTGGCCTGACTGCATCCTTCAAACAGAAAGGCTACAACCCCCAAATAATCTCCAAGAATATTGCCTCCTCCCTCAAAACACCCAGGGAGAATCTGCTACAGTACAAGGAGAAAAAAGCCACAGATAGGATCCCCCTTGTAGTGACATACAATCCAGAGCTGGAAAAACTGAGGAAAATCATAAGAGATCTACAACCTATACTCCAGGAGGATGAATTACTGAAAGAGATATTCCCATCCCCACCAGTACTGGCCTTCTGACAGCCACCCAACTTAAAACACAAGCTAATCAGAAGTAAACTTCCATCACAGACTGAAAAGGAACAGAAGGGCACACTTCACTGTAATTTATCCAGTTGCAAACTATGCCAAAACATTTCACAGGACCCCACAGTCATCCACAAAGGAAAGATATTCAACATAAAGGAATCTTTCACTTGCTCATCTTCCAATGTGGTATATATCATTCAGTGTAAAAAAATGTAACGAAGGATGCTATATTGGAGAAACAGGCCAGATGCTTAAGACAAGATTCAATTTACATAGACATCACATGAACAATACTGGTGCCAGTAGGGCTCCCACCCCTGTTGGTCAGCATTTTACAGGACCAGGACACTGTACCAGTGATTTCACAGTGAGAATCCTGAAAGGTAACTTTAAAACCATACAAGAACGTAAGACCTTTGAAGTCAGAATGATTGAATATTTTAACACCCAACAGAAAGGACTTAACAAGGATCTGGGGTTCCTAGCCCATTATAAACCATAAAGCTGTATTTCTCTGTTGATCACCCTCCCCTCACCTATCCACACCTATCCTGTTAGAATATCAATGAAATGCTTTGATGTCCCCATGCATACCTCCTACCTACCCCCATCCTCCCACCCTGTCAGACTGTCATAGTAATGCTTGAATGTTTTCACTTATATACACTGTCAGCTAGCACATTTGCTTATTTCCGATCTGACGAAGAAGGGCAACCTTCGAAAGCTAATCAAGAAATGCATTAAGTTATGTCCAATAAAAAGGTAGCATCTTATTTTCTTTTCCATGTTTTATTTTGTTTGATTTCTATTGATAAATAGTTTATGAATGTGGAATGTCATATTACAGAACTCTTGAATTGCGATTTGGGGGCCAGATTCTGTAAATGGCATCTAAAAAAATAGGGGTGTCCAAAAATAGTGCTTAATGCTATTCTAAAAAAGTGCCTAAAGTTAGGTGCAGTTTACAGAATAGCATAAAGGGCCAGAAAATGTGCCTACATTTAGGAGTAGCCATTTGTATCACTGGTGTAAATACCCACACCTAAATTAGGCAAAATTCCCCCGAATTCTATAACCATGCATGTAAATTTGAGGAATACCCCTAACATGACCATAATCCTAAACAATATATAGAAAGTTCAAAACAAACTTTAAAAATCAATACAAAATTAACAAAGTACAGAATAAAGATTTATTAAATCAAGCAATAACACATCATCATAAAAAGTGCACTAAGATTTCCCCCATTTTTTTACACATATTATTCAATAGTATCTAAATCTTAAAGAGTCCTTTCATGTTAAGTCCTTCACTTATTCCAGATGCAAATACTATCTAATTGCATCAAACCGATTGTCCAATTGATGGAAATAATATAATCTTCTCACTTCAGATATCCAATTATTAAATTCACTCTTCCAAAGACCATTAAGTTTTTAAGTTGTCTCCATTCCTTAAGATATTTTCCTGCCCGACACAAATTTGTGTTTTGCCACTAAGGCATCCTCAGGAGCAAATGACCAAAATTCAATATTTATAGCGAGACATAGCTGAAGGATCTCCAAGTACTCCTTCTACTCAGCCATCATCAAAGATGCTAATGCATATTGTACAAGGAAGTTATTGTTCTTGTTTAAATTCCTAGATTTGTATTTTTGATGACCATACTCCTCCCATGGCTACACCTTTTCAGCTACGTGCGTTAGAATTTATGCATACCTCTTTTTAGAATACACCTGAAATGATGTTGTGCTGATAATTGTTATCGGCCAACTGTCAGTACTGATTGGCTCATTACTCAATTAAGGTGCATATGTAAGTTGGGTGTTTGCCCAATTTAATGCACGCAACTTGTCACACCATACATAAAATCTGGGGTTTATGTGCTTTGCAAAATCTAGCAGAGGATATTATGAACGTTCACTATATTCAGAACTCAACAAAGAAGAAGAAATCTTATGCTGCAGTAGAAATTTAAACTAGGAATCAAAACCAAGGGCCACCCTTAGGGCCCTGTTTCCTAAGGCACGTTAGCTTTTTTTAACACGCCTACAATTAGTCTGCGCGTTAACCATGTAGGCGCCTATAGGGATATTGTAGGTGTGTACATGGTTAACACATGTTAAGGATGCTAACACACCTATAACGTGGTGTTAGTAAACAAGGCCCTTAGAGTATATATGAGTAAACATTAAAATATCTCATCTGCTTTTTTCTTTTCCTGGGCCTCCAATAAAAGGAAAAAAAAAAGAAAGGGAAATGGGACTTGATATACTGCCTTTCTGAGGTTTTTGCAACTACATTCAAAGCAGTTTACATATATTCAGGTACTTATTTTGTACCAGGGGCAATGGAGGGTTAAGTGACTTGCCCAGAGTCACAAGGAGCTGCAGTGGGAATTGAACTCAGTTCCCCAGGATTAAAGTCCACTAGCACTAACCACTAGCCTACTCCTCCACTAGCAACATTCCATCTAGAATCTCCAATAGTAGCAACAGAATCTCAATAGTAGCAACATTCCATCTAGAATCTCCAATAGTAGCAACATTCCATGTTGAATCTCACTTATATGGAAAGGGAAATGGGACTTGATATACCACCTTTCTGAGGTTTTTGCAACTACATTCAAAGCGGTTTACATAGTATATACAGGTACTTATTCGTACCTGGGGCAATGGAGGGTTAAGTGACTTGCCCAGTGTGACAAGGAGCTGCAGTGGGAATTGAACTCAGTTCCCCAGGATCGAAGTCCACTGCACTAACCACTAGGCTACTCCTAGAAAGGAGCAATCTTCCCATACCTTTATTGTACTATTACTACTACTTATTTCTATAGTGCTACTAGATGTATGCAGCACTATGCATAAACTTCACTTTTGAATTACAATTCTATTTTTATTACTTGCTTTTCATCAGTCAGCATTTGTGTCTACTTTTAATTCTTTTTTTTGTTGCCATATAAACTTTATTCGGTAAGAATTGCAAAAACTAGCTTTAAATGATGCTGAAATTGCAAGATAATTTTTTGCACTCTTTAATTCTGCTTATGTCCACAAAAGTGGTGAGTGGCAAAGAGTTTTGTTTGCATTGTATTGAAACAAAATGCATGTCTCTGTCTTGACCCACAGAGGGTGCTGTGGTGTAGCCAGTTTAACTTTGGCTCCTAAAACTGCGTCATGGAGGTAGCCATGTATTAGATACTTTCTCTGCTGTTATGTTAATAAAAGCAAAACAATATGGTATCAATGACTCTGAAAGAAAGCACTTGTATTCTTCTGATTGATGAATCTGAATGTACAGCACCTAGCTATAGAAAGTGCCTGCATGTTTTAGCTATGAATTAATGATTTTGATTATAACCATATAAATACCATAAATATTCAGCACAAGTTTCATATTATCAATACCATGAATCTTCAGTGCAGTGTAAGGGATGGGGCCCTTTTACTAAAGTCCATTAGATTTTGCAGTTACCACAGATTCATACTGGAAATTAATGCTTGGTAACTGCAAAATTACAGCAGCTACTATTGGGGATGTTTCCTGCAATTTTTGATAAAGGTCTTGATTAAAAGTTTCCATGTTGTCAGTGCACAGTAAATGCAGTTCATTAAGGGCAGGATTCTGTAAATGGCATTAAAAATGTAGGTGCATCGGAATAATTCACATAGCACTATTCTATAAACCATGTCTATATCAAGATGCAGTTTATATAAGAGAGAATAAACTGGGGGAACACACATACACATTTAGGTGCAGCCATGTACAGCACTGAAAACCTTGTATAAAAAGCCTAAATGTACGTGCATTCCCCCAAATTCTATAACACACATACATTTGATTGATGCCCCCAACATGCCTTTACTTCTCTCATGGCCGCATTCTCTTTTCAGTTATGTGCATTGGAATTTACGCGTGCCTCTTTTTAGAAAATGCCTAAAAGGAAGTGTGCATTAATTCCAATTATTGCCAATTAGTGATGATAATTGCTTGTTGTCAGCCTGTTATCATGATAATTGGCTCATTACTCACTTGAGTAGTGTACGTAAATTGGCCGCACACATAATTTAATGTGTGCTACTCATCACGCCTTATATAGAATCCGGCCTTAATTGTGTGTTACTCAGTGCATGGTAAGTGCAATGCATTGAGGGGCCGATGAGTTGTTCCCTTATAGGGTATTGAAGTGTCGCCCAGTGCATCCCAGGATGCAGCACACAGGGCACCACCATTTTGAAGGCGGTCTCCGGGAGGAGGGAGTGCTACTCCCTCCTCCCTTCTAAAGGTATGGGGGGCACTAGGCCACTGGTGGGGGTGGGGGTAGGTTTGCTCACTGGGCCACCAGGGACAGTTTTTTGGTGTCACGGGGATTAGAGGGACTAGAGGTCCACTGGAACTCCAGTCTCTTTGTGCCCAGGTGGGGGGGGGGGGGGGGGGGAGGCACTGGGCCACCAGGGAAAATTGTCCAAGGGGTTTAGGAAGGCTAGAGGTCCATCAGACCTCCAGCCCCTGTATCCAGGGGAGGGGGGTGGGGGCCTGTAAACATGCAATTGCATGCTGGACAGAGCTCCCCATTCCTCTCCAGTGCTCCACAAACCCTAATGCCAGCTCTGAGCTGGCATTAGGGTTTGCTGCAGCAGCAGCACCCTTGTTTGGCACACTGCCCACTGAGCATTGGGGAGGAATAGTTAATGCCCTTTTTAACATGCATTTGCATGCTTCTTGCATTCAGAGCCAGTGAGCACATTGTTTCACATGCTCGCCGGCTCTGATCACGGGGGTGGGAGTAAACACGGGTACTAATAGCCTCTAGCACCCACGTTTGCTTCTGATCACTGGCCCCCAGGTGCTGCAACCTTTCTACATTTGTTCTCCACCTACACCCTGCCTAGTGATGCCCCTTAGCAAAACAAATACTATTAACATTCAGGTTAGTCCCCAGTAATGGCAAAAACTACCACAAAACTGCATTTGTGAATTAACTATTACTGTGTGCTAAACCATGCGTTAGCCTATGGACTTTAGTAAAAAAAGGATCCTATAGTTGTAGCAAAGCTGTGACACAAAATTATTCATAGTTGTTAAAACAGCAGAAGATTGGAAGTATGCAGAAAGATCTTGTAGGACTAGGAGACTGGGTATCTGAATTACAGATGAAATGTAATGTGGAGGAGTGGCCTAGTGGTTAGAGCAGTGGCGTTCCTGGAGGGAGGGCGGTGGGGGCGGTCCGCCCTGGGTGCACGCCGCCGGGGAGGGGGGAGGTGCCGCGCGCGCCTGCCCTCTGTTGTTCCATGCTTCTTCTCTGCCCCAGAACAGGTTACTTCCTGTTCCGGGGCAGAGAAGAAGCATGGAACAACGGAGGACAGGCGCGCGCGGCACCCCCCCCCCCCCACGGCAGCGTGCACCCGGCGGGGGGGTTCCTTCGCGGGGGTGTCCTTTCGCCGGGGGGGGGGTCCGCGCTGCATCAGGGGGGGGGGCGCTGCACCCGGGGGGTGGGGCGAATCGGCGATCCGCCTCGGGTGCCAGCCCCCCTAGGAACGCCACTGGGTTAGAGCACCAGTCTTGCAATCCAGAGGTGGCCAGTTCAAATCCCACTGCTGCTCCTTGTGATCTTGGGCAAGTTACTTAATCCTCCATTGCCTCAGGTACAAAGTTAGATTGTGAGCCCTCCTGGGACACAGAAATATCCAGTGTAGCTGAATGTAACTCACCTTGAGCTACTAC
The DNA here is from genome assembly GCF_901765095.1 of Microcaecilia unicolor. NCBI lineage: Eukaryota > Metazoa > Chordata > Amphibia > Gymnophiona > Siphonopidae > Microcaecilia > Microcaecilia unicolor. The sequence continues at coordinate 583,985,336 of NC_044031.1, read as the reverse complement.
TGAAAAAGGTGTGAGCAAAATCTAAATAAATAAATGTGAAAAGCTACAAAGTGAAGACAGAATGCCAGTTCAAAGGACTTTGATTTGGCTCAGTATGGCTTTTCTTATGTTCTTATTGTTGGATTATTTGTAGTAAATAATTAGCAGATTTTAGTACACACAGCTTCAGCTTTAGAAATGTTAATTTCTTTCTTCATCTCTCTCTCATTCACCCCTGAATAATTCACTGCTGAGTCACTTTAAAGTGGAAGTAACAAAACATCTGTTTACTCACAGTTTGTAGTTAGATTATAATCAGACAGGCTTATATATACATATTACTATACATTTGTATTATCAGCTCCTTCCATGTGCTTAGATGGTAATGGATGCTCACACCACCATAGATCCTCTCAGGTTAGGAGAGATCATGAGCTCCATGTGCTCCATGTGCTGTGTCTGCTGCATCTACCCCCACAGGAAGTTGCATAGCTGTGTGACCTCTCTAAGTAATTCACATCAGAGGTCACAGAGTAATCACAGAGAAATAATAGGTGACAGGCAATGCATGTAAAATACAATTACATTCCAACAAACCCCTTCTCATGCATAACTGTCATGCAATTATTTATTCATACAAAGTCCAAGCTTTATACGCAGATTCACAAAATGTTCTCTGGGTAACGGTTTGGTCATGATGTCAGCTGTCATCTCACTGGTGTGACAATAGTGTAGACTGATGACCCCTTCTTTCGCCAACTCTCGCACGTTGTGGTATTTCGTTGCGATGTGCTTGGTGCGTGACTGAACCTTGTCATTCTGTGACAGTCGGATGCAGCTCTGATTATCTTCCATTATCTGGATTGGTCTCTTTTCAGCTATTCCAAAATCCAGCAAAAGTTTTTCAATCCACATCAGTTCTCTGCACGCTTCCGATACAGCCACATATTCAGCTTCTTTCCACTTTTCCTTGTGCATTCCTTTTTAACTTGAATACCCATTTGCATCCTATAGCTTTCTTGCCAGGAGGTAATTTTTGTAAGAATCCAAGTATTATTTTTATCCAATGCATCAATTTCTTCTTGTGCAGCTTTATGCCATTCAGCAGCTTCTTCTGCTGGCATTTTCTCAATCTCATCCCATGTTAAGGGCTCTTGAGCTTCTGCTGACTTTGTTAGGTAAGACAGTCTTGGGGGTGGAACACCTTTGTTTTCCCTGGATGAGCGTCTGACAACAGGTTGGTCTGACCTTTCCGCATCCTCTAAATCTGAGAGTCCTTCTCCAATTGATTCCCCTTCTCCAACTGTACTGTCTTCTTCAATGATCCTTTCTGTGTCTGCTTCCTCTGCCTGTTCCTCGTTAGATACAGATGAGTTGCTTTCAGACATCTGCCTTGGTATGGCATTTATATACACTGGCATGTCTATTATGGTTCTAGTTTCATATTCTGGATGATAAGGCTCATCTGGGATAATCCAGCCTTTATCAACCCTTTTGTTTTCATCAAAATATGTAACATGTCTTATGCCAACAATGCCAGTTTTCAGATTCAAAATTCTATATCCTTTGTGTCCTGGAGCATAGCCAACTAAAATGCCCCTTTCTGTTGTGGAATCCAGCTTATGCCTTCTTTGCTTTGGTACATGAGCATATGCTGTACTTCCAAATGTTCTTATGTGTGACAGGTTTGGCTTCCTACCATGCCATGTCTCATGTGGTGTGCGCTCAGCGCCTTTAGTTGGCATTCTGTTTTGTAGGTACACTGCTGTGAGAATGGCTTCCCCCCATAGTCTTTTAGGGAGATTGCTATCTGACAGCATACATCTGGTCATTTCCACAAGTGACCTAAATTTTCTCTCAGCAACAGAATTTTGCTCTGGTGTATAAGCTACTGTTGTGATATGCTGAATGCCTTCTTGTTCTAGAAATGTGCGCATGCTTTGTGAAGTGAACTCACCACCATTGTCGGTCTGAAGAACCTTTGGTTTTCTTTCAAATTTATTGCTCACCATGGCTACGTATTTCTTCAGCATGTCTGTGACTTGACTTTTCTCTTTCAGCAAATAGGCCACACAATATCTAGAGAAATCATCCAAGAATATTAGTACAAATCTGTTATTTCCCAATGATGGGATATTAAACGGTCCACATAAGTCACTGTGTATTAAGTCCAGCACTTTATTACTCCTATTTCCTGTGTATGCAGGAAATGAGGGTCTCACACCTTTTTGAGTAACACAGTCTATGCATTTCTCCATTTTACCAGCATCTGCACTTATCTGAATGTCAGTGGCTAGTTGCTTACTGTAAAGATCCTGGATCACCTTAGAATCACGATGTCCCAGGCGGCGGTGCCAGATTTCCGGACTACATTTACCATCATTCTTCCTTACTTGCGCCATATGTGAGGCTTCACCTGAAATGCTCAGTTTATAAACATCATTATGCATAAAAGCTTCAGCATACACTTCATCATTTTTAGAGATTGTGCACTTACTGTTTTCAAAATGAATCACAAATCCCTTCTTATCTAAAGTAGATACACTAAGCATATTGCAAACTGCTTGGGGAATATACAAGACATCACTTACAGGAATTTCTTTAACTTCATTAGACACTTTGCATTTTAAGAATCCAATACCTTTTGCTTGGATCTTAGCAGTCCCTGCGTTTGCAGTTTTAAGAATACCTTCCTCTGGACACATTTCCTGAAAGAAATCCTTACAATTGGTTAAATGGCATGTGCTCCCTGAATCCAAAATCCAAGTACTTTCATTTGAATTATTATTTACCATAGTCAAAGATTTTTCTGCCATTAGAAAGCCCTTGTGTTTATCTTTGTCCTTCATACATTTCCTGGTTTGAAAATTCTTTAGTTCCATTGGCTTAGGTGAGCTAGAGGGAGTGTTTTGTGTTTCCTTACACCATTTAGATACATGTCCCTCCTTTCCACATGAGTAGCAAATCAGCTTGCCCTTGGGTGGAGTTTTCCCATAGCTCCGCCTTCCTCTGTTCTTTGCCAAGAAATTTGTTTCATTTCTCTCTGACTGACTTTGAGAACACATCTCCTCAGAATCATTTATTATGCATTCCTGCCTTAGTTTTGATGTTGCCTGTTCAAAAGATTGCCCTTCAATGGCCTCATTTACAGACCTAAAAACATCAAACTTCTTTGATAGTGAGGTAAAAAGAAATGCTCTTTTCAATGCATCACACATGGGAATTCCTGAAAGTTCTAGCTTTTGAAATGAAGACATAAGATGCATAATGTGATCATTACATTTACTTTTATCCCCTAATTTGGTTTCATTCAACTCTGCCAGCCAAATTGGTTGCTGCTTTGCATATGTAGTTGCATACATAGTTCTCAGTTTATATAAAATGTCCTTTGGTGTATCTTTTCCCTCCACTAATATGGCTTGTTTCTCTGAGAGAGCTTCCAAAAGCATGCACTTCACATAATAGTTTGCATTGTCCCATTCAGCCATATTTTCATCTGTTCTGTCTTGGTCTAAGCATATATTTAATCCTTTTGCTCGAAGGAGACATATGAATCTTAGTTCCCACTGCTGATAATTAAACTCAGTTAATTTAGGCACCTTGAGAGAATAGAACAATGGTGAATTTCTTCCCTCAGCCATTTTCTTAGCCTTCTGTCTGCTGTGTGGGGGGAGAGAGAGACAGACTGAATCTTTCCTTTAAAACTTAAGAGAAAAATGTGGCCTTTTTTTCTGCCTGGTAATATTTCTCTTCTTTTTCAATTCCTGGCCCTGGGCCCATAACCCTTTTGTTGGATTATTTGTAGTAAATAATTAGCAGATTTTAGTACACACAGCTTCAGCTTTAGAAATGTTAATTTCTTTCTTCATCTCTCTCTCATTCACCCCTGAATAATTCACTGCTGAGTCACTTTAAAGTGGAAGTAACAAAACATCTGTTTACTCACAGTTTGTAGTTAGATTATAATCAGACAGGCTTATATATACATATTACTATACATTTGTATTATCAGCTCCTTCCATGTGCTTAGATGGTAATGGATGCTCACACCACCATAGATCCTCTCAGGTTAGGAGAGATCATGAGCTCCATGTGCTCCATGTGCTGTGTCTGCTGCATCTACCCCCACAGGAAGTTGCATAGCTGTGTGACCTCTCTAAGTAATTCACATCAGAGGTCACAGAGTAATCACAGAGAAATAATAGGTGACAGGCAATGCATGTAAAATACAATTACATTCCAACACTTATTTATTTCAGTAATTGTAAACTTTTTGAACTTATAACCTGATTTTATTTATTATTGAAAACACTAATACAGAAGCTGAATTGGAAACATATTTTGGAGAGAAAAAGATTATGATGCAGAAACATATGAAAGCAGAGTTCCTCTAAGGGGGTCAATATTCATAGGGTCCTACCTGCTTAAATCACATTGAACTAGCTGGCCACCCAATATTAAGTGGCCCTTATCCAAGCAGTGCTGCTGACATAATCCGGGTAGTGCTGGAGTGGTCTGGGACAGAGTCAGCGTGGGCCCAGAAGTTATGTGGCACCCGCATAACTTCCAGGTTGACGGTTACGGTTTATGATTTACTTTATTTGATATACTGTCTTTCCTTTAATAATAGCAAAATGGTTAACACCAAACGCAATAAGAAAAATACTGCAAATGGGAAAGGAATGCCAGTGTTGAAAGGAAAGAGTAGGAGAATAGACAGACAAAGAGGGGTTAAGGGGTGAGGTAAAGGTGGGATCCCCAAAGGGAAAAGATAGTATTAGTCTTTAAAAAGGGAGGGAGGAAGATTGCAGCACTAATAAAGCTTTATAGCATCATCTGCAGCCAACTGCACATTGAAAGATTTCTCAAAAAGGTATGTTTTCAATAGGGATCTGAATCTGGGATAAACAGATTTGAGTCTAACATTTTGTGGCAGGGAATTCCAAAGAGAAGGGTAACCCCAAAAAAAAAGGCTCTGGGGCCCTTTTACTAAGCTGCGTAAGCTTCTACGCACGCCAAAATTGGAGTTACTGCATGTCTACCACATGGCTCTTGCGGTAATTTTATTTTTGGCGTGCATCTGCTACATGCATTCAAAAAATAATTTATATTTTCGGCCGCGCATATTGGCTGCGCACCAAGTGACATTTGGCACATGTAGGTCATTACCACCTGGTTACTGCATCAGTCTTTACCGCTAGGTCAATGGCTGGTGGTAAGGTTTCAGACCCAAAATGGACGCACAGCAATTTTGCTTTTGCCACACACAGCTCCTCTGGGTTGCTTATTCCTGCTCGAAAGGACCTTTCCTTACCTGCTGACCACTTTTATGTCTTCCCTCTCCGTCCCGCCCCCCTTTCCCTATTTTCCTTAACCCTTTCCTTCCCGCTGGCCTACAGCCCAGTTGTGTCCGGCCTCCCTAATTGGTTTGGCCTCCTCCTAAATGGACGCACAGCAATTTTGCTTTTGCCACACATCCATTTTCAGCAAAAATAAAAAAAAGGTATTTTTTTAGAGGTGTGCTGAAAAATGATTCTGTGCGTGCCCAAAACCCGCATCTACACTACCACACCACAGGCCACTTTTCAGCGCGCCTTTGGGACCCCTCTATTTCTTGTAGAGTCGTAGTGGGCTTGATAAACTAATCTGGAGGCACTAGTCATTCAAAGAGTGCAGAACTTGAGGGGGTAGTAGGTATGAATAAGACAGGAAAGGTAAGATGGGACAGTAGAGTGGATGGATTTGTAAGTGAGGATGAGAATCTTCAATTGAATACTGAATGAAATGGGTAGCCAATGTATTGAATGAACAAGGGTGTGATTGAAGGTTCACCCAAACCCCGGATATTCAATACCTAGACCATAGAAACATGATGGCAGATAAAGGCCATATGGCCCAATCAGTCTGCCCATCCTCTGTAATCCCTAACTCTTCCTTTTCCTAAGCGACCCCACATGCTTATCCCATGCCTTTTTAAATTCTGACACAGTTCTCGACCACAACCTCCACCGGGAGGCCATTCCATGCCTCCACCACCCTTTCTGTGAAATAATACTTTCTTAGATTACTCCTAAGCCTATTCCCTCTTAACTTCATCGTAGGCCCCCTCATTCCAGAGTTCTCCTTCAGTTGAAAAAGGCTCACTTCCTGTACATAAATGCCCTTGAGATATTTAAACGTCTCTATCATGTCTCCTCTCTCCCTCCTCTCTTCCAGCGTATACTTGTTGAGGTTCATAAGCCTGTTTCTATATTTTTTGAGTTCAAGACCGCTTACTAATTTTGTAGCCGCCCTCTGGACCAACTCCATCCTGTTTATATCTTTTCATAGGTGCGGTCTCCAGAACTGCACACAGTACCCTAAATGGGGCCTCACCAGAGACTTATACAATGGCACTATCACCTCCTTTTTCCTGATGGTCATCCCTCTTTTTATGCACCCAAGCATCCTTCTGGCTTTGGCCGTCGCTTTTTCTACCTGTTTGGAAGCTTTAAGGTCATCAGATACAATCACCCCCAAGTCCTGCTCTTCCTTCGTACACTGAAGCACTTCACACCCTATACTGTACTGTTTCCTCAGATTCTTGTGACCCAAATGCATGACCCTGCATTTTTTGGGATTAAATCTTAGTTGCCAAATATAGGTCCATTCTTCCAGCTTCACTAGGTCCTTCCTCATGTCATTCACACCCTCTAGGATGTCCACCTTATTGCAGAGTTTGGTATCATCCACAAAGAGATAAACCTTAACAGACAGCCCTTCCACAATATCGCTTACAAAGACGTTAAAAAGAGCCAGCCCAAGGACCGATCCCTGCAGTACTCCACTGACAAAATCCTTTTCTTCAGAGCAAGCTCCATTTACCAGTACCATACAGCGCTGCGTACATCTAGTAGCGCTATAGAAATGATAAGTAGTAGTAGTAGTAGTATTCAACCAATTTTTAACCCAATCAGTTACTCTAGGTCCCATACCGAGGGCACTCAACTTATTTATCAGTTGCCTGTGTGGAACCGTGTCAAAGGCTTTGCTGAAATCCAAGTATACCACATCAAGCGCCCCTCCCACGTCCAATTGTTTGGTCACCCAGTCGAAGAAGTCAGTCAGATTCATCTGATGTGACCTGCCACTAGTGAAGTCATGCTGCCTCGACTTCTGCATTCCATGCAGTAGTGTTTCCACTAGCTTATTCCCCACCAAGGTCAGACTGACAGGTCTGTAATTCCCAACCTCAAGCTTACTTCCATTCTTGTGCAAAGGAACCACATTCACCCTTCTCCAGTCCTCCAGGACCACTCCAGTCTCTAAGGAAAATAAATGTAGATATAAAGGCATGGGGATTTCGATGAATAATAGATCTTGTAAAATGATTAGAGCTGCCCCCTTTCTCTCAGAGCCTACATGGTAAAACATATGCCATCTCTTGTAATCAGGCACAGAGCATCAAGAGAATTACATATAAGCAACAATTGGGTTTCAAGTTCAGTAGTGATTGTTCTATAATAAGGGAACAAGAATCCAAATCTTAAAGCAGAAATATTGAATGTGAAGGTGGAAACACCGCATTTTCACCCCTATCAAGTATAAGCCTCTGTCAGCCTCCAGCTTGCTCTCTCCTTATCAGCTTGGTGTGAGCTTATAAACCTTTAACTTCACTTTATGAATAAGCAGAAAACCTTTCACTGATAGCTGTCCAGTCATGTATCTGTGGATGTAAAATGGTGAAATGTGTGATTCTGGCTGGGAAACACTGGAGTACAAGCATTTTTAATGGTTACTTTTAACCAGTACATTTGTAGGGGCACATTTTTAGCAGGTACATTTGGAAAGCTGTATCCTTCTGGGTATTTAGAATTGCAAGTCTTAGGCAGAACCAAAATCTACACATGCATTCTCCAATTCAGACAGAAAATGCACATGGATGCCTAAATTTATCAACTTCAGGATTTACAGCTGCTCTCAGTTTATTTTATCTCAAGTCGCAACAGCGGTGGTGGTGGCAGTGAAAGCAGCCAGGCTCGGCTCACCTCCAGCCTTCCTTTCCTCTCCCACTCTCCTCTGACGTAATGATTTTTTTCATTATAGCGTTTGGAATATGTCCACTTTGACAATCAGGTGCTCAACATTAAAAGTTTATATTTATTTACTTATTTATGGCATTTTATCCCACATTAAACATGAATTAGGGTGTTTTGTGGCTCTACATGAGAATTGTGATGATATGATCCCTTGTTTCATATTGTTGACGGTCTGCATTTTCCGTATGGGTGGTATATTGGTGTATTAGGTTCTGCCCAGTGTAATATTTGTGGTACAGTAAGGTTCTGAGTGTGTTTTTGCACAAAGTTGTGCATAGTGTTTTGTAGTTGAGCGATTGTGGTTAGTATATGCTTTGAGCAGCCACTTTATTCTTTGACATATGATACATATCTAATATCTAAATTTAATAAAAGGTATTGTAACTTGTTTTTATTTTTTTTTCTGTGTTACACAATTATGGATTTAAGCTCCACCCCTGCCCCCACCCCTAACCCCACCCCTAACCCCACCCCCTTTAGGCTCCCCAAACAGTTGGGCCACTGACCGCCTATGCATGTAATATAGAAACTTAATGTGATGAGCCTTAAGGTTTGCTTGTGACCCGGGGGTTGGGAGGTGGGGAGAAAATGAAAATGGGAAGAAGACACCTGCTTAGATGTTGAACAGTTGTGTTATTGTGCTGTTTGGTGAATGGTGTAATCTGTTACCATCAATAAAAATTATTTAAACATAAAATAATAAAATAAATAAAAGTGATAACGTCATGACGGTCCGTGTAGCGTCAAAAATCTTTGAAGTCTAATTATCAAGATGAGCTTCATTTCCATATTACTAACATACTTAACGGTTGAGAAATGCTGGTGAGGTATACTACTAACATGTTACCTTACTGTTTGAGCTAGCCACTGAAACAATCAGTTTACCTGTTATGTTGCTATTGAACAGGATTGCCGTATGCCAGTGCTGCAGTACCTCTACCTCGGCATTGTAAAAGGGCCCCTATATAAGCTATCTGCAAGTTTGAAGACTATTGAAGTGCTGTATGTTCAGTAGGTATTTTTATGTTCCTGGAGGGCTCACAATTGCAAAACAAAATGGACTTGAACCCAGGTCCCTTGGCTACCCCTCTGCTCTGCCCGACATCCATATGGCTATTTTTCTCAAAATGATGCCAGACATCCATCCCCTTTCCCTGGTCTTTTGCAGCCCAAAATTGGACGTTTCATTTTGGAAAATGGCTATTCATTTTGTACGTTCTCAGCACAAAAACATCCATCTCACAGCCATTTTCAAACTGAAAATCTGGACATTTCTGTTGTTTGAAAATGGTTGTGAGAGAGATGTTTTTGTAAGAGCAGGACATCTCCATTCAGACATTTTTTTGAAAATGCCCCTCTGTGTGTCTTCTTAAAATTTTCCCCATAGAAACAGATGAAATTATGGTTAAAATGCAGCTGTGTATATTTATAGGAGCTTGGGTCTGGATGAAGTACAGTCATAGGCGTGCATTTTAATTTTAAATTCATTTTTATTCAACAGAAACATAGGAAACAATGCATTAATAGGTAACACTAATTTTAAACAAACCAAGGTCTATCTCCCAATATCCATCCCAACACCCGTGCCCCACCTTCCCCACTCCCACTCCCCTGTCCTTTTCAGTCTACTGAGTTATAGCTTATCTAAGCAAAACATACTATTTTCTACATATTAAAAATTCAGCAGTCAACTGCGTGCTATTGGTGATAACATGTCCCAAAATAGAAGAAATATCTTTGATTCCGTGTCTTTCCATTCACAAGAGGGATATCATTTGTGCTCTCCATTGATGTATAGAAGGTCTGTAAGTGGAAAGCCATAAGTATGTACAATAGCCTTTATACTGGGTGTGCATTTTATAACCTACAAGTGTACTTTATCATTCCACCCAAACTAATCCTCTGAACACATCCAGATCTGGATCACATTTAGGTACATGCCTATGTGCCACCAAGTATAGTTGTACATGGAGGGAGGGCTTAATTTTATAAGAAGCATTTTACTGATGTATACTGGGATGTAAGCATGAACAATTCTTTATAAAATTACCCCTTAATATATAAGATGTAGAAGGAGCTTGGCAGGACCTAGCTTGGCTGGAGCTTGCCATGACCTGAAGCTTGGCAGAACTTGGCTGGACCTTGGCAGGAACTAGAGATTGGCAGGACCTGGCTTGGCTGCAGCTTGGCAGAATGTGGAGTTTGGCAGGAACTGGCTTGGCTTGAACTTGACAGGAACTGAAGTTTGGCTGGAGCTTGGCAGGAAACAGAACTTGGTAGGGCTAGAGATTGGCATGACCTGGCTTGGCTGGAGCTTGGCAGGAGCTGGCCTGGCTGGAGATTTGCAGGACTTGGCTTGGTTGGAGCTTGGCAAGACCTGAAGCTTGGCAGGACCTGGCTTTGCTAGATCTTGCCAAGCCCTGAACCTGGATTGGCTGGAGCTTGGCAGAATCTGGATTTTGGCAGGAACTGGCTTGAACTTGACAGGGTCTGAAGTTTGGCTGGAGCTTGGCATGAACTGGAGCTTGGCAGTAACTGGCTTGACTTAAGCTTGGCAGGAATTGGAGCTTTGCAGGACCTGGCTTGGCTGGAGCTGGAGCTTGGCTGGAGCTGGAGCTTGGCAGAACCTGGCTTGGCTGGAGCTTGACAAGACCTGACAGGGCTGGAGATTGGCAGGAACTGGAGCTTGGCAGGACCTGGTTTGGCTGGAGATTTGCAGGATCTGGAGTTTGGCAGGAACTGGCTTGGCTTGAACTTGACAGGAACTGAAATGTGGCTAGAGCTTAGCAGGAACTGGCTTGACTGAAGCTTGGCAGAAATTGGAGCTTGGTAGGACCTGGTTTAGCTGGAGCTTGGAAGGATCTGGCTTGGTTGGAGCTTGACAAGACCCGGCATGGCTGGAGATTGGCAGGAACTGGAGCTTGGCAGGACCTGAAGCTTGACAGGAAGTGGCTTGGCTGGAGCCTGGCAGGAACTGGAGCTTGGCAGGACCTGGCTTGGCTGTAGCTTGGTAGGAAATGGAACTTGGATGTGATGATGCTTGGCAGGGAAGAGGAGAGAAGTGATGTAAAGGCAATGAGGTGTGGTAGGCAACGATGAACATGCACCTTTGGCCCACCATCAAGCAGGTTTCTGGACGGGGTCAGCTGCTGGTGGCTGTGTGACAGATGTGAACCCCCCCCCCCCCTACTTCTGCAGGGAACCAACGTGGAAATGGAAGATGCGAGGGGTGAGGCTGGGGAGCTCGGAGGCTATGACATATCCAGCCCAGGTGGCTGCCACTGCAGCAGAAAGGTTTTAGGGTCTAGAAGCAATATAACTTTTATCAGGTCTTCAAAAAATTTTAAAGCTGTGGCGCTCCCCACCAGATGTGAAAGTAAGTGCCTGGAGTGCCATAATCCCTCCAACAGAGGCCAGAACATGTGGGAGGGAGATACCATCAATATAATACCTTGATCACCTGCTCATCCAAATTAGCAGAGATATGCCAAATAGTTTGCCACTCTGTACTAGTAAGGCCACACCTAGATCACATTCCCATTGTTGCTGGTGCCTGGATATGAGAGATTCCCCTCCTAACAGCAAAGTATAAATATTAGAAATCAATTTCTCTTGGGATGCACCATGATAGAAAATGTCTTCTGTAGAAGTCTAATTTCCTCCAGCCCATTTCCTAACCAATTCATCTTGAAGTAGGTGACGTAATTTTAAGTAGAAATAAATGTCAGAGGACGGCACTCCAAACATTTCTCTCAGATGTGAGAACTAGTGGAGCACTTTGTCTGAGCAAAATTGGTCAACTCTAAACAATCCATAAAACTCCCACTGAGCTATACATGCATTGTCCCAGTGGGGGCAGACACCAGAAAGGCTCGAATTGGGGCCACCATAGATAACTGTTTCAGGCCCAGCTACTGTGGTCATATTCTAGCACATAAGAACATTGTATGCATTAATCAAGATTACCAAGCTGCAGTTGAATTTTATAAATAAGCGGTGCCCATTGTAAGTTAGATCACTGACTGGATCTGACATATCCCATCTCTTAATGCAAACCCATACATTGGGTTTATCTTCATACCACTGAAATAAAGGTCTGATGTGAGCAGTCCAATAATATTTATTAAAATCTGGGACTCCCAACCCATTGGAGTCCTGTCTCTGCATCATCACCATCTTAGATACCCTTGGTGGGCGTTTCTTCCAAATCAAGGAGAAAACGTTCCTCTGTAGGAGACAAAAGTGGCATTGGGGACAGCAATCAGCAACGTCTGACAAAGACATAAAAATCTAAAAAGGACCATGATTCTTCCCAACCTGATGTAGGCAGTGCCATCAATGCGGATCACCTGAAATGTCTGCAAATAGTTTTACAAAATTCAATGCAAAAAGCTGATGAGAGTTTGCAGATATTTCACTCCCAAATATTATGCTTAATCATTCATCCATCCAAAAGGAAGCTTAGTTATGAGCTCCTGCACCATTGTAGGGTGAAGATTTATATTCAGAAGTTCATATTTTGATGCATTCATTTTAAATCCTGATATTTTACCATATTCCCTGCACACTCCCCAAAGTACTAAACAGGGACTTGGGACCCTTGCTGTCCGCAAAATATCATCCACAAACAGGGATAACTTAAATTCTTCTTGGCCTACCTGAAAACCCCTGATGCCTGCATATGACCGAATCCTATCTGCCAACAGTTCCATTACCAGGGCAAACAGTAATGGGAATAAAGGGCATCCTTGATGCATTCCCCTTGAGAATGGAAACACATCAGAGTAACCTCCATTCACCCTTTCTCTGGCTTCTGGCAAGGACTACAGAGTAGAAATCCGCTTTCTAAAATTAATACTAACTCCTTAAGGGCCAATAAATAATGCAGGAGGGCCCACTCAACCTTATCAACGTCCTTCTCAGCACTGGCTTATTAACATACGCAATTATATTCTGGGATCTAGCGCTCAAATTAACTTTAGAAAAGGCACAAGGTTTTGATAGAACCTTCATAAAACCTAAATCTCATTGGATTCCACCTAGGCCAATCGATTTTATTCTGCAGATGTTTAAGCAAAAGGTTATTAAAGAAATAGATGACTGGCAAAAAACAAATGTACATAGAGAAGAATAAGCCACAGATTTAACTGGGGCACGATAATGTGGGCAAGATCAGCCCCCCCCCCCCCCCCCGCCCCCATTACCTGTTTATTGTGAAACAGCTGGTATGTATGAAACGCTGGTACCGAGGTTGGCGTCCTGTGATTGGCTATGTGGGAGCCAATAAAATGCTCAGGGTTTTGGTGGTAATCAGATGTGATTGAACTGCAGAGAGAGGGTGGTTTAGTCAGCTTTGCTGAAAAAATCCCCCCCCCCCCCCCCCCCCCCGTTTACTAAGCTGCGCGACAATGCAAACACCGCCCATTCAAAGTGAATGAGCTATGTCAGAATTGGTGTATGGCAGCTGCTAGTGCGGCTTAGTAAACAGGGGTGGGGTAATTTTGTAGTTTAATTTGTTTGCTTGGTGGTGTGAGTTGGGTCCGGAAGATTGTGTGTGCAGAAGGGAGGCTCATTTCCGGGTCTGTGTTTGGCTGGGACTTGATTTCTAGTGTGGGGAGGTCCATTGGTGAATGGTGGCTGTGCTGCTGACAGCAGTGTTGGTGCTAGTGGCTGCGAGGTGTTTTGGAGGCTCAAAGAAGTGTGAGTAATGAATTTTGTTTAATTTTGGTGCCAGGAGTGCTAAGTTACTGCTGGGTTTTTAGTTTTGAGTATTGTAAGGGTTTGGTAGTATGGTTTGTGGTAGGTGTGTTAGTGGTATGGGACCTAAAAGGAATGTGGCCATGGTGGGAGAGAAGAGAAAGGCTGGGGCTATAAAAAAAGAGAGCTACTAGATCAACTTTTGTGGAGGAGGGGCAAGGTAATAAGAAGGTGGTGAAAAAAATGTCTGGAAAGGGGTATTAAAAAAGTGAAAAAGCTGTTAAGACTCCTGGAAAAAGAGTGTGTTTACTTGAAGGGCAGAGTAATTAAAAAAAAAGAGAGATGTTCTAAGATTGAGTCTAGAAAGGGTGAGGAGGCAATTGAGGCATGATGGTGGTGAATCCCAAGAAAATGAAGAATCTGATCATTCTTAGGGTGAGAATGTTGAGTTATTTTGGGAAAAGTCGAAAAAGGGGAATGAGGTTGGAAAAAAGACTGTGAAGAAGGGTTTGTGCAAGTGCTTGAGAGAGAAAAAAATGTATGCACAATTTGCAACATGGTGAAGAGAGGTTGGATAGTGAAAAGCCTAAGGGGAGGGAGATTGTGAAGAGTGCAGCTCATGCTTGGGAGTCTTTTGAATCTTTGGACTTGTTTGAATCTTCTTCATCATCTTTTGGGAGTGATTCTGTTGAGGGTGAGGTTTTAGGAACTAGCAAGTCAGTTGGGAATTCTAGAGCTCGAATAGGCAATTTGGATAAGGGGGCACTAATGGTGAAGGCAGATATTGAGTCCGTGTTCAGATTATTACCTGTGCATCTAGAATCATTTCATCTGCTTGGTTTTAAGTTCCAGTCTTTGTTTTTCTTTGATAATATGCAAATGAGATGTTCTATTTCCTGTTCTTATTTTGAAGCATTCTCTACTTTTATTCATTGGGTGGTAGAGAAGGTTTCAGGTGATGTTAATATCATTTATTATTTGGATGGTTTTCTTGTGGTTTCAATGAGGTTGGACTAGCAATTTAGCCTTTTTGGAATTATTTCCTATTTGGGTAGCTTTAATGTTGTGGAGTGATAGATTATGAAACGGAAAATTGGTGATTAGATCTGATAATATGGCTGTTGTTTTCGCTATTAATAGACAGTTTGTACACTGTGAGCTGACTTTGTGTTGCATATGATTATTTTGAGATGTTTGCTTTTGAATGTTTTGCTGAAAGCTTGTCATATTCCTGGATATAATAATGTATTGGCTAATTCATTGTCTCAGTTTCAGTGGTCTCGTTTTTGGCGGCTTGCTCCGGATGCGGAAAGAAGTGCAACAAGAATGCCAGAGGAATTTTGGGTAGCTTTCCTGCATTAGTGGAGAAGATATTATCTGAATCTTTATCTGCCAATATTTTGAAGTCTTACTCTGCTGCTTTGAAAACATTTGGGGTGGCAGTAGGATATTAGAAGTTTATTCCTGGTGCTCCTGTTGAAAAAAAATGTGATAACCCAATTCATTGTGAAGGTGGTGGGTGTGTTTTGGTCAAAGTCAGGGTAACCTTTTACTGTAATTGTACTGGGTTTAAAGATCCTACACGTTCATTTCTGGTGCGAGGAGCTTGTGTCTCTGTTTTGAAAGTTAATGGTGCTAAGGCATGTTTGCCTATGTCATGCTGTGCTCCAGAACATTTGTTTTTTGGAGTATGAGTTGGTAATTGTTTCAAGCTCCATTTTCATGGGAATTTTGTGGTGCATTTACAGTTAGTGAATAAGTTGCAAATTCAAAGACAGACATGTCCGTGAGGGGTCTTTGAGTGGATGATGTTAAACTGTCATTTGTTTCCCTTACAGTATTGAAATTTTCAAGTGCACATGAACAAAAAAAAAAATTACTTCTGACAAAGTTGTTTTGTCAATTAGGAAATGTAAGACAGGTCAGCTGGGAAAAGCTCTTTTTGTAATGTTAAGGAGAGTAAAAGGATTGGTCACTTGTCCAGTGTACGCAGGTGAAGTTTTTATGAAGGAAAGGAAAAATGGGGGAGTTTATTGGTCTATATATGATGATTTGAGTCCTTTGATCAGTTAAACGCTGTTGTGAAATTATCTTTGAAATTGGTTGGTTTGAATCTATCAAGATTTAGAACGCATTATTTTAGGATTGGAGCAGCTTCATCTGCAGCCGTGCAAGGGATGTCTACAGCTGATACTCAAAAGATTGACAGATGGCGGTCATCCAGCTATAAGTGTTATCTGTGCTAGCATTCTTTGCTGTTAATATCATTAATGTTTTGTAGTCTCCATTACAGTGCTTCGGAGTGAGGAGACTGTTCTTTGGATTTGTGGCCATTGCTGAGTTTTCTGGGATGAGAAGTCTTTGAAGAACTCATCAAACGGAATGTATTTGGGATTGGCTTTCATGAGATTCTGGATTTATTGGCTTGGACTACAAGGAATGTTCTGGGACCAGTTGCTGCCTTCCTTGTGGCAAGCTAGAAGATGTTTAACTGAGCCTAATGTTTTGTTGCTGCACTTGGTTGGGGGGGGAGGGGGTAATGATTTATATATTGTCAAGGGAGTGAACCATATTAGACAGATGAAGATGGATATATTAGAGATTTATGATATGTTTCTTAATATAATCCTTGTTTGGTCTAATAGTATTCCGAGGGGAGTTCGGATAGGTGCGCGTATGATGAAAGCTATAGAGCATTTGAGAAAAAGGGTGAATTCTGAGAAGGGTAGGTTGGTATTGCTAATGGGAGGTTATGTGATGCAGGTGGTGGGAGGCGGGGCTGGTGGTTGGGAGGCGAGGATATTGCTGGGCAGACTTATACGGTCTGTCCCAGAGCCGGTAGTTGGTAGGCAGGGATAGTGTTGGGCAGACTTATACGGTCCGTACCCTGAAAATGATAGACACAAATCAAGGTAAGGTATACACAAAAAGTAGCACATATGAGTTTAGCTTGTTGGGCAGACTGGATGGACCATGCAGGTCTTTTTCTGCCGTCATCTACTATGTTATGTTACCATGATTTGATAATTGTTGATTATCCTGGCCTATATTTGTCTGAAGGGGTCCACCTTTCAGACATTGGATTGAATATTTTCGACTGGCTTCATTTTTGAAAAGAATAGAAAAACATCTCTAGGACTTGTGTTTTCTGGTAATTTATCTTTTAAAGTTTAAATTAATATATTTGTTAATTATGCAAAATCATCCTCTCAGGATTTGCCTCATGTGTAGCGAGGCATTGTTCCTAGTGGCTCCAGGATGACGCCAGGGTCATACACTCTGTACAATAGCACCCTTGGATTTTCAGCTGTCTCAAAAATTGTGTCGGAAGGTTTTGAGGGGGAAATATGTTGATATATTTTCCTTGTTGTCTAGGGAGCAGGAGGGGTCTGATAAAAAGTGGGATAGTTCTAAGGATGAGGGTAAGGGAAGGAAAGCGAGGGTGCCAAAAACAATATTCAATTGGATGCTGGCTTTTCATATTTATGCCAGTGTGTGTTAGGGGAGGCTTGGCCCGTGCTTCATCCTCAGTTGTTGAAGTATTCTGATTTAATTTTGCATGCATATCGTACAAATGGTGGATGGTCTTTGATCAATTATGATGAGCATTTTCGGTGTAGTTTGACCAAGGACCAGGCTGAGCATTGGGGTTTTCGTGATGTTGACCTGTGGATCGTGGAAATAACCTCCTCGAAGGTTGGCTCCTTTCATTCAGGATCTGCCTTTGGAGCACTTGGGGGGTGGGGGCTCAGTGAGCGATTTCTGGGTTCTCCTTGGGACGTCCTATGTCCAGATGACCGCATGGATCAAGTTCTTCCTTTCCATTACCCTCCAGAGCGAGTGGGGAAGGAGGCAATTTTTGTTTCCATTTCAGTGCAGGGCATTGTGATTGAACAGGATGTCATTACTGACATGGTTGTAGCCACTGTGGAGGTTCACACCCGGCTTTCAGATGTTTCATTCCAGATAGAGAGGTAGGTTTGTCATTCATATTTTGAGATGGTTCTTTTTCAGTTGGCATTTACAGTTTGTTTCTTTGGCGTTTTTCATGTTGGAGAGTTGGTAGCTACTTCAAAGCGTGCAGATGGATCCACTGATTTGCTGTTGGCACACGCGCCGTCGCCTCAGACTAGGCCAGTGATGGTGAACCTATGGCACGCGCCGTCGCCTCAGCCAGAGTCATACTGCTGCTCATAGGCGCCGACTCCGTGGGTGCTGTGGGTGCTCGAGCACCCCCAATATTCAACCACCGGAAGTTAGTTGCCTCCCTCCCTCCGAGTTCCAGGGTCTTCGTCCGTCCCTCTCTGTCTCCCAGTTTCAGGGCCCTCCCTTCCAGTTCCAAGGTGGTTGTCCCTCCCTTCCTCCCTCCCTCCCAGTTCCAGGCCTCCCTCCCTCCCAGTTCCAGTCCCTCCCAGTTCCAGGTCCCCCTCCCTCCCTTTGAGTTCCAGGCCCCCCTCCCTCCCTCCCTTCTGTCTCTATATCCTATCCCTCCGATTTCCAGGGTTGTGGTCCCTCCCCCTTCCTCCCTCCCTTACAGTTCCAGGCCCCCTCCCTTCGAATTTAAAAATCATCTTGACTTACCTCGTCGGGGTTACGGCGGCCGGCAGCAGCGGTAAGAGGCGTGCAGGCTCGGCCGTTCTCTCTCTCTCTCAGCTCTGGTCCTGCCCTCATTTCCAGTTTCCCCAAGGGTGGGACCAGAGCTGAGAGAGAGAGAAGGGCCGAGCCTGCACGCCTCTTACTGCTGCTGCCGGCCGCTGTAAGCCCGATGAGGTAAGTCAAGATGATTTTTAAAATTCGAAGGGAGGGGGCCTGGAACTGGAAGGGAGGGACGACGACCCTGGAACTGTGAGGGAGGACCCTGAAACTGGGACGGACGGATGGACGACGATCCTTGAACTCGGAGGGAGGGAGGAAGCGAACTCCCGATGAGGGAATATTGGGGGTGCTCGAGCACCCACAGTACCCATGGACTCGGCGCCTATGAGCGGCAGTACGACTCTGGCTGAGGTGAGGGCGCACGTGCCAACAGAGAGGGCTCTGCATTCCCTCTCTGGCTTGCGTGCCATAGGTTCGCCATCACTGGCCTTGGAGTTTGTGTTTGAAGCTTCAACGTTCTAAGGCAGACCAGGCGGTTAGGGGTACCTGGGTACATCTGCGAACTTCTGCTGGATTGGTGGCTTGCACAGTACGTTGTGCTGTGGCTTATGTCTAGATACATCCGCCTGGTGGTTTACTTTGGCTGGTATATGAGAACTGGAGTCCTTTGACTCATTTTCAGTTTGCTGCTGTTTTACGGGTGGATCTTCGTTATTTGGGTTTTGAGCCTTTCCATTTTGGGACTTACTCATTTCGTATTGGGATGGCTTCATCTGCTGCACAGTGAGGGGGGGCGGGTTTGCCCTTATGTTATTCACCATTTGAGGTGCTGTCATTCCCACCATTATTTGGGTTACATGCAATGTTCTATTGATTCTATGCTTGTTAATTTATTTTCTGAGTTTCTTTTTCAGAGTTTTTTCTTCCTGATTTCTGCGTTTGGCTCTTGGTACATTCACATGTATTCTGGGCCCAGAAGGGGGCAGTTGAGTCCTAGTGGGGAGCGAGCTTTGGCTTCACAGAACAAGGCATTCAAATTCACTGGCTGGGGATTTGTGGGATGCTGTGGGATCAGCTGATGCCTAGTTCATTTAGGGGGAATGACTTATGCAGGGTGAAAGGGATTGATTTAATTCATTATATGAACCAGGATTTGGCTGTGGTGAAAAGTCCTTTTCCTTCTGCATGTTTAGTGTGGTCTTGTATCCTCCCTCATTTGGTGTGTGGAAGGAGGCGAGGAAAGTAGCAGCTACTGAACACCTTCAAAATCATGTGATTTCTGAGGTACCGCTTATTGTGGGTTTAGGGGGTTTGGTTCATACCCACAAATTGATTTCTGCTAATGGTCCTGATCGGTCAGATGGAATCCACTTCTCTGAAAATGGGCAGGATATTTTCATTAGCAGTATTCATGATATTTTTGAGGCCTTGTTTGGGTGGCTGAAGAGGCTGCAGCTTATTGGGGGTGGGTGGGGGGGGGGGGGAGAGCAGTGACAGACTAGGATGTCACCGCTTGTGGCGAAATTTGGAGGTTGATTAAATTGACGGGAAGGCCTTTTGTAAAGTGTGGAAATGAACGAAAATAATGGATTTGCTACATCATGTGTGTCATCGCCATGATTATTTTGCCAAGTCCTGAATTACTGCGGACTTTTGGGATTGGATGAGGGTAAGGCTAAGTGCTTGCTGAGGGTAATTCGGCACCGACTGGCTTCATTTTTGAAAAGAATAGAAAGGCATCTCTAGGACTTGTGTTTTCTGGTAACTTATCTTTTAAAGTTTAAATTAATATTTTTGTTAATTATGCAAAATCATCCTCTCAGGATTTGCCTCATGTGTAGCGTGGCATTGTTCCTAGTGGCTCCAGTATGACGCCAGGGTCATGCACTCTGTACAATAGCACCCTTGGATTTTCAGCTGTCTCAAAAATTGTGTCGGAAGATTGTGAGGGGGAAATATGTTGATATATTTTCCTTGTTGTCTAGGGAGCAGGAGGGGTCTGATAAAAAGCGGGATAGTTCTAAGGATGAGGGTAAGGGAAGGGAAGGAAAGCGAGGGTGCCAAAAACAATATTCAATTGGATGCTGGCTTTTCATATTTATGCCAGTGTGTGTTAGGGGAGGCTTGGCCCGTGCTTTATCCTCAGTTGTTGAAGTATTCTGATTTAATTTTGCATGCATATCGTACAAATGGTGGATGGTCTTTGATCAATTATGATGAGCATTTTCAGTGTAGTTTGACCAAGGACCAGGCTGAGCATTGGGGTTTTCGTGATGTTGACCTATGGATCGTGGAAATAACCTCCTCGAAGGTTGGCTCCTTTCATTCAGGATCTGCCTTTGGAACATTTGGGGGGTAGGGGCTCAGTGAGCGATTTCTGGGTTCTCCTTGGGACGTCCTATGTCCAGATCACTGCATGGATCAAGTTCTTCCTTTCCAATACCCTCCAGAGCGAGTGGGGAAGGAGGCAATTTTTGTTTCCATTTCAGTGCAGGGCATTGTGATTGAACAGGATGTCATTACTGACATGGTTGTAGCCACTGTGGAGGTTCACACCCGGCTTTCAGATGTTTCATTCCAGATAGAGAGGTAGGTTTGTCATTCATATTTTGAGATGGTTCTTTTTCAGTTGGCATTTACAGTTTGTTTCTTTGGCGTTTTTCATGTTGGAGAGTTGGTAGCTCCTTCAAAGCGTGCAGATGGATCCACTGATTTGCTGTTGGCACACGCGCCGTCGCCTCAGACTACGCCAGTGATGGTGAACCTATGGCACGTGCGCCGTCGCCTCAGCCAGAGTCGTACTGCTGCTCATAGGCGCCGACTCCGTGGGTGCTGTGGGTGCTCGAGCACCCCCAATATTCACCCACCGGAAGTTAGTTGCCTCCCTCCCTCCGAGTTCCAGGGTCGTCGTCCGTCCCTCTCTGTCTCCCAGTTTCAGGGCCCTCCCTTCCAGTTCCAAGGTGGTTGTCCCTCCCTTCCTCCCTCCCTCCCAGTTCCAGGCCTCCCTCCCTCCCAGTTCCAGTCCCTCCCAATTCCAGGTCCCCCTCCCTCCCTTTGAGTTCCAGGCCCCCCTCCCTCCCTCCCTTCCGTCTCTATATCCTTTCCCAACCCCCTCCCTCCGATTTCCAGGGTTGTGGTCCCTCCCCCTTCCTCCCTCCCTTACAGTTCCAGGCCCCCTCCCTTCGAATTTAAAAAATCATCTTGACTTACCTCGTCGGGGTTACGGCGGCCGGCAGCAGCGGTAAGAGGCGTGCAGGCTCGGCCGTTCTCTCTCTCTCTCAGCTCTGGTCCTGCCCTCATTTCCAGTTTCCCCAAGGGTGGGACCAGAGCTGAGAGAGAGAGAGAAGGGCCGAGCCTGCACGCCTCTTCTGCTGCTGCCGGCCGCTGTAAGCCCGATGAGGTAAGTCAAGATGATTTTTAAAATTCGAAGGGAGGGGGCCTGGAACTGGAAGGGAGGGACGACGACCCTGGAACTGTGAGGGAGGACCCTGAAACTGGGACGGACGGATGGACGACGATCCTTGAACTCGGAGGGAGGGAGGAAGCGAACTCCCGATGAGGGAATATTGGGGGTGCTCGAGCACCCACAGTACCCACGGACTCGGCGCCTATGAGCGGCAGTACGACTCTGGCTGAGGTGAGGGCGCACGTGCCAACAGAGAGGGCTCTGCATTCCCTCTCTGGCATGCATGCCATAGGTTCGCCATCACTGGCCTTGGAGTTTGTGTTTGAAGCTTCAACGTTCTAAGGCAGACCAGGCGGTTAGGGGTACCTGGGTACATCTGCGAACTTCTGCTGGATTGGTGGCTTGCACAGTACGTTGTGCTGTGGCTTATGTCTAGATACGTCCGCCTGGTGGTTTACTTTGGCTGGTATATGAGAACTGGAGTCCTTTGACTCATTTTCAGTTTGCTGCTGTTTTACGGGTGGATCTTCGTTATTTGGGTTTTGAGCCTTTCCATTTTGGGACTTACTCATTTCGTATTGGGATGGCTTCATCTGCTGCACAGTGAGGGGGGGCGGGTTTGCCCTTATGTTATTCACCATTTGAGGTGCTGTCATTCCCACCATTATTTGGGTTACATGCAATGTTCTATTGATTCTATGCTTGTTAATTTATTTTCTGAGTTTCTTTTTCAGAGTTTTTTCTTCCTGATTTCTGCGTTTGGCTCTTGGTACATTCACATGTATTCTGGGCCCAGAAGGGGGCAGTTGAGTCCTAGTGGGGAGCGAACTTTGGCTTCACAGAACAAGGCATTCAAATTCACTGGCTGGGGATTTGTGGGATGCTGTGGGATCAGCTGATGCCTAGTTCATTTAGGGGGAATGACTTATGCAGGGTGAAAGGGATTGATTTAATTCATTATATGAACCAGGATTTGGCTGTGGTGAAAAGTCCTTTTCCTTCTGCATGTTTAGTGTGGTCTTGTATCCTCCCTCATTTGGTGTGTGGAAGGAGGCGAGGAAAGTAGCAGCTACTGAACACCTTCAAAATCATGTGATTTCTGAGGTACCGCTTATTGTGGGTTTAGGGGGTTTGGTTCATACCCACAAATTGATTTCTGCTAATGGTCCTGATCGGTCAGATGGAATCCACTTCTCTGAAAATGGGCAGGATATTTTCATTAGCAGTATTCATGATATTTTTGAGGCCTTGTTTGGGTGGCTGAAGAGGCTGCAGCTTATTGGGGGTGGGTGGGGGGGGGGGAGAGCAGTGACAGACTAGGATGTCACCGCTTGTGGCGAAATTTTGGAGGTTGATTAAATTGACGGGAAGGCCTTTTGTAAAGTGTGGAAATGAACGAAAATAATGGATTTGCTACATCATGTGTGTCATCGCCATGATTATTTTGCCAAGTCCTGAATTACTGCGGACTTTTGGGATTGGATGAGGGTAAGGCTAAGTGCTTGCTGAGGGTAATTCGGCACCGACTGGCTTCATTTTTGAAAAGAATAGAAAGGCATCTCTAGGACTTGTGTTTTCTGGTAACTTATCTTTTAAAGTTTAAATTAATATTTTGTTAATTATGCAAATCATCCTCTCAGGATTTGCCTCATGTGTAGCGTGGCATTGTTCCTAGTGGCTCCAGTATGACGCCAGGGTCATGCACTCTGTACAATAGCACCCTTGGATTTTCAGCTGTCTCAAAAATTGTGTCGGAAGATTGTGAGGGGGAAATATGTTGATATATTTTCCTTGTTGTCTAGGGAGCAGGAGGGGTCTGATAAAAAGCGGGATAGTTCTAAGGATGAGGGTAAGGGAAGGAAAGCGAGGGTGCCAAAAACAATATTCAATTGGATGCTGGCTTTTCATATTTATGCCAGTGTGTGTTAGGGGAGGCTTGGCCCGTGCTTTATCCTCAGTTGTTGAAGTATTCTGATTTAATTTTGCATGCATATCGTACAAATGGTGGATGGTCTTTGATCAATTATGATGAGCATTTTCAGTGTAGTTTGACCAAGGACCAGGCTGAGCATTGGGGTTTTCGTGATGTTGACCTATGGATCGTGGAAATAACCTCCTCGAAGGTTGGCTCCTTTCATTCAGGATCTGCCTTTGGAACATTTGGGGGGTAGGGGCTCAGTGAGCGATTTCTGGGTTCTCCTTGGGACGTCCTATGTCCAGATCACTGCATGGATCAAGTTCTTCCTTTCCAATACCCTCCAGAGCGAGTGGGGAAGGAGGCAATTTTTGTTTCCATTTCAGTGCAGGGCATTGTGATTGAACAGGATGTCATTACTGACATGGTTGTAGCCACTGTGGAGGTTCACACCCGGCTTTCAGATGTTTCATTCCAGATAGAGAGGTAGGTTTGTCATTCATATTTTGAGATGGTTCTTTTTCAGTTGGCATTTACAGTTTGTTTCTTTGGCGTTTTTCATGTTGGAGAGTTGGTAGCTCCTTCAAAGCGTGCAGATGGATCCACTGATTTGCTGTTGGCACACGCGCCGTCGCCTCAGGACTACGCCAGTGATGGTGAACCTATGGCACGTGCGCCGTCGCCTCAGCCAGAGTCGTACTGCTGCTCATAGGCGCCGACTCCGTGGGTGCTGTGGGTGCTCGAGCACCCCCAATATTCACCCACCGGAAGTTAGTTGCCTCCCTCCCTCCGAGTTCCAGGGTCGTCATCCGTCCCTCTCTGTCTCCCAGTTTCAGGGCCCTCCCTTCCAGTTCCAAGGTGGTTGTCCCTCCCTTCCTCCCTCCCTCCCAGTTCCAGGCCTCCCTCCCTCCCAGTTCCAGTCCCTCCCAATTCCAGGTCCCCCTCCCTCCCTTTGAGTTCCAGGCCCCCCTCCCTCCCTCCCTTCCGTCTCTATATCCTTTCCCACCCCCCTCCCTCCGATTTCCAGGGTTGTGGTCCCTCCCCCTTCCTCCCTCCCTTACAGTTCCAGGCCCCCTCCCTTCGAATTTAAAAAATCATCTTGACTTACCTCGTCGGGGTTACGGCGGCCGGCAGCAGCGGTAAGAGGCGTGCAGGCTCGGCCGTTCTCTCTCTCTCTCAGCTCTGGTCCTGCCCTCATTTCCAGTTTCCCCAAGGGTGGGACCAGAGCTGAGAGAGAGAGAGAAGGGCCGAGCCTGCACGCCTCTTACTGCTGCTGCCGGCCGCTGTAAGCCCGATGAGGTAAGTCAAGATGATTTTTAAAATTCGAAGGGAGGGGGCCTGGAACTGGAAGGGAGGGACGACGACCCTGGAACTGTGAGGGAGGACCCTGAAACTGGGACGGACGGATGGACGACGATCCTTGAACTCGGAGGGAGGGAGGAAGCGAACTCCCGATGAGGGAATATTGGGGGTGCTCGAGCACCCACAGTACCCACGGACTCGGCGCCTATGAGCGGCAGTACGACTCTGGCTGAGGTGAGGGCGCACGTGCCAACAGAGAGGGCTCTGCATTCCCTCTCTGGCATGCGTGCCATAGGTTCGCCATCACTGGCCTTGGAGTTTGTGTTTGAAGCTTCAACGTTCTAAGGCAGACCAGGCGGTTAGGGGTACCTGGGTACATCTGCGAACTTCTGCTGGATTGGTGGCTTGCACAGTACGTTGTGCTGTGGCTTATGTCTAGATACGTCCGCCTGGTGGTTTACTTTGGCTGGTATATGAGAACTGGAGTCCTTTGACTCATTTTCAGTTTGCTGCTGTTTTACGGGTGGATCTTCGTTATTTGGGTTTTGAGCCTTTCCATTTTGGGACTTACTCATTTCGTATTGGGATGGCTTCATCTGCTGCACAGTGAGGGGGGGCGGGTTTGCCCTTATGTTATTCACCATTTGAGGTGCTGTCATTCCCACCATTATTTGGGTTACATGCAATGTTCTATTGATTCTATGCTTGTTAATTTATTTTCTGAGTTTCTTTTCAGAGTTTTTTCTTCCTGATTTCTGCGTTTGGCTCTTGGTACATTCACATGTATTCTGGGCCCAGAAGGGGGCAGTTGAGTCCTAGTGGGGAGCGAACTTTGGCTTCACAGAACAAGGCATTCAAATTCACTGGCTGGGGATTTGTGGGATGCTGTGGGATCAGCTGATGCCTAGTTCATTTAGGGGGAATGACTTATGCAGGTTGAAAGGGATTGATTTAATTCATTATATGAACCAGGATTTGGCTGTGGTGAAAAGTCCTTTTCCTTCTGCATGTTTAGTGTGGTCTTGTATCCTCCCTCATTTGGTGTGTGGAAGGAGGCGAGGAAAGTAGCAGCTACTGAACACCTTCAAAATCATGTGATTTCTGAGGTACCGCTTATTGTGGGTTTAGGGGGTTTGGTTCATACCCACAAATTGATTTCTGCTAATGGTCCTGATCGGTCAGATGGAATCCACTTCTCTGAAAATGGGCAGGATATTTTCATTAGCAGTATTCATGATATTTTTGAGGCCTTGTTTGGGTGGCTGAAGAGGCTGCAGCTTATTGGGGGTGGGTGGGGGGGGGGGGGGAGAGCAGTGACAGACTAGGCTGTCACCGCTTGTGGCGAAATTTTGGAGGTTGATTAAATTGACGGGAAGGCCTTTTGTAAAGTGTGGAAATGAACGAAAATAATGGATTTGCTACATCATGTGTGTCATCGCCATGATTATTTTGCCAAGTCCTGAATTACTGCGGACTTTTGGGATTGGATGAGGGTAAGGCTAAGTGCTTGCTGAGGGTAATTCGGCACCGACTGGCTTCATTTTTGAAAAGAATAGAAAGGCATCTCTAGGACTTGTGTTTTCTGGTAACTTATCTTTTAAAGTTTAAATTAATATTTTTGTTAATTATGCAAAATCATCCTCTCAGGATTTGCCTCATGTGTAGCGTGGCATTGTTCCTAGTGGCTCCAGTATGACGCCAGGGTCATACACTCTGTACAATAGCACCCTTGGATTTTCAGCTGTCTCAAAAATTGTGTCGGAAGATTGTGAGGGGGAAATATGTTGATATATTTTCCTTGTTGTCTAGGGAGCAGGAGGGGTCTGATAAAAAGCGGGATAGTTCTAAGGATGAGGGTAAGGGAAGGAAAGCGAGGGTGCCAAAAACAATATTCAATTGGATGCTGGCTTTTCATATTTATGCCAGTGTGTGTTAGGGGAGGCTTGGCCCGTGCTTTATCCTCAGTTGTTGAAGTATTCTGATTTAATTTTGCATGCATATCGTACAAATGGTGGATGGTCTTTGATCAATTATGATGAGCATTTTCAGTGTAGTTTGACCAAGGACCAGGCTGAGCATTGGGGTTTTCGTGATGTTGACCTATGGATCGTGGAAATAACCTCCTCGAAGGTTGGCTCCTTTCATTCAGGATCTGCCTTTGGAACATTTGGGGGGTAGGGGCTCAGTGAGCGATTTCTGGGTTCTCCTTGGGACGTCCTATGTCCAGATCACTGCATGGATCAAGTTCTTCCTTTCCAATACCCTCCAGAGCGAGTGGGGAAGGAGGCAATTTTTGTTTCCATTTCAGTGCAGGGCATTGTGATTGAACAGGATGTCATTACTGACATGGTTGTAGCCACTGTGGAGGTTCACACCCGGCTTTCAGATGTTTCATTCCAGATAGAGAGGTAGGTTTTGTCATTCATATTTTGAGATGGTTCTTTTTTCAGTTGGCATTTACAGTTTGTTTCTTTGGCGTTTTTCATGTTGGAGAGTTGGTAGCTCCTTCAAAGCGTGCAGATGGATCCACTGATTTGCTGTTGGCACACGCGCCGTCGCCTCAGACTACGCCAGTGATGGTGAACCTATGGCACGTGCGCCGTCGCCTCAGCCAGAGTCGTACTGCTGCTCATAGGCGCCGACTCCGTGGGTGCTGTGGGTGCTCGAGCACCCCCAATATTCACCCACCGGAAGTTAGTTGCCTCCCTCCCTCCGAGTTCCAGGGTCGTCGTCCGTCCCTCTCTGTCTCCCAGTTTCAGGGCCCTCCCTTCCAGTTCCAAGGTGGTCGTCCCTCCCTTCCTCCCTCCCTCCAGTTCCAGGCCTCCCTCCCTCCCAGTTCCAGTCCCTCCCAATTCCAGGTCCCCCTCCCTCCCTTTGAGTTCCAGGCCCCCCTCCCTCCCTCCCTTCCGTCTCTATATCCTTTCCCTCCCCCTCCCTCCGATTTCCAGGGTTGTCGGTCCCTCCCCCTTCCTCCCTCCTTACAGTTCCAGGCCCCTCCCTTCGAATTTAAAAAATCATCTTGACTTACCTCGTCGGGGTTACGGCGGCCGGCAGCAGCGGTAAGAGGCCTGCAGGCTCGGCCGTTCTCTCTCTCTCTCAGCTCTGGTCCTGCCCTCATTTCCAGTTTCCCCAAGGGTGGGACCAGAGCTGAGAGAGAGAGAGAAGGGCCAAGCCTGCACGCCTCTTGCTGCTGCTGCCGGCCGCTGTAACCCCGATGAGGTAAGTCAAGATGATTTTTAAAATTCGAAGGGAGGGGGCCTGGAACTGGAAGGGAGGGACGACGACCCTGGAACTGTGAGGGAGGACCCTGAAACTGGGACGGACGGATGGACGATGATCCTTGAACACGGAGGGAGGGAGGAAGCGAACTCCCGATGAGGGGAATATTGGGGGTGCTCGAGCACCCACAGTACCCACGGACTCGGCGCCTATGAGCGGCAGTACGACTCTGGCTGAGGCTGAGGGCGCCAGTGCCAACAGAGAGGGCTCTGCATTCCCTCTCTGGCATGAGTGCCATAGGTTCGCCATCACTGGCCTTGGAGTTTGTGTTTGAAGCTTCAACGTTCTAAGGCAGACCAGGCGGTTAGGGGTACCTGGGTACATCTGCGAACTTCTGCTGGATTGGTGGCTTGCACAGTACGTTGTGCTGTGGCTTATGTCTAGATACGTCCGCCTGGTGGTTTACTTTGGCTGGTATATGAGAACTGGAGTCCTTTGACTCATTTTCAGTTTGCTGCTGTTTTACGGGTGGATCTTCGTTATTTGGGTTTTGAGCCTTTCCATTTTGGGACTTACTCATTTCGTATTGGGATGGCTTCATCTGCTGCACAGTGAGGGGGGGCGGGTTTGCCCTTATGTATTCACCATTTGAGGTGCTGTCATTCCCACCATTATTTGGGTTACATGCAATGTTCTATTGATTCTATGCTTGTTAATTATTTTCTGAGTTTCTTTTTCAGAGTTTTTTCTTCCTGATTTCTGCGTTTGGCTCTTGGTACATTCACATGTATTCTGGGCCCAGAAGGGGGCAGTTGAGTCCCAGTGGGGAGCGAACTTTGGCTTCACAGAACAA
Organism: Microcaecilia unicolor; assembly: GCF_901765095.1. Lineage (NCBI taxonomy): Eukaryota > Metazoa > Chordata > Amphibia > Gymnophiona > Siphonopidae > Microcaecilia > Microcaecilia unicolor. The sequence goes on along the minus strand of NC_044031.1, from coordinate 583,956,291 downwards.
GGCATTCAAATTCACTGGCTGGGGATTTGTGGGATGCTGTGGGATCAGCTGATGCCTAGTTCATTTAGGGGGAATGACTTATGCAGGGTGAAAGGGATTGATTTAATTCATTATATGAACCAGGATTTGGCTGTGGTGAAAAGTCCTTTTCCTTCTGCATGTTAGTGTGGTCTTGTATCCTCCCTCATTTGGTGTGTGGAAGGAGGCGAGGAAAGTAGCAGCTACTGAACACCTTCTAAATCATGTGATTTTCTGAGGTACCGCTTATTGTGGGTTTAGGGGGTTTGGTTCATACCCACAAATTGATTTCTGCTAATGGTCCTGATCGGTCAGATGGAATCCACTTCTCTGAAAATGGGCAGGATATTTTCATTAGCAGTATTCATGATATTTTTGAGGCCTTGTTTGGGTGGCTGAAGAGGCTGCAGCTTATTGGGGTGGGGGGGGGGGGGGGGGAGAGCAGTGACAGACTAGGCTGTCACCGCTTGTGGCGAAATTTTGGAGGTTGATTAAATTGACGGGAAGGCCTTTTGTAAAGTGTGGAAATGAACGAAAATAATGGATTTGCTACATCATGTGTGTCATCGCCATTATTATTTTGCCAAGTCCTGAATTACTGCGGACTTTTGGGATTGGATGAGGGTAAGGCTAAGTGCTTGCTGAGGGTAATTCGGCACCGACTGGCTTCATTTTTGAAAAGAATAGAAAGGCATCTCTAGGACTTGTATTTTCTGGTAACTTTTCTTTTAAAGTTTAAATTAATATTTTTGTTAATTATGCAAAATCATCCTCTCAGGATTTGCCTCATGTGTAGCGTGGCATTGTTCCTAGTGGCTCCAGTATGACGCCAGGGTCATACACTCTGTACAATAGCACCCTTGGATTTTCAGCTGTCTCAAAAATTGTGTCGGAAGATTGTGAGGGGGAAATATGTTGATATATTTTCCTTGTTGTCTAGGGAGCAGGAGGGGTCTGATAAAAGCGGGATAGTTCTAAGGATGAGGGTAAGGGGAAGGAAAGCGAGGGTGCCAAAAACAATATTCAATTGGATGCTGGCTTTTCATATTTATGCCAGTGTGTGTTAGGGGAGGCTTGGCCCGTGCTTTATCCTCAGTTGTTGAAGTATTCTGATTTAATTTTGCATGCATATCGTACAAATGGTGGATGGTCCTTTGATCAATTATGATGAGCATTTTCAGTGTAGTTTGACCAAGGACCAGGCTGAGCATTGGGGTTTTCGTGATGTTGACCTATGGATCGTGGAAATAACCTCCTCGAAGGTTGGCTCCTTTCATTCAGGATCTGCCTTTGGAACATTTGGGGGGTAGGGGCTCAGTGAGCGATTTCTGGGTTCTCCTTGGGACGTCCTATGTCCAGATCACTGCATGGATCAAGTTCTTCCTTTCCAATACCCTCCAGAGCGAGTGGGGAAGGAGGCAATTTTTGTTTCCATTTCAGTGCAGGGCATTGTGATTGAACAGGATGTCATTACTGACATGGTTGTAGCCACTGTGGAGGTTCACACCCGGCTTTCAGATGTTTCATTCCAGATAGAGAGGTAGGTTTGTCATTCATATTTTGAGATGGTTCTTTTCAGTTGGCATTACAGTTTGTTTCTTTGGCGTTTTTCATGTTTGGAGAGTTGGTAGCTCCTTCAAAGCGTGCAGATGGATCCACTGATTTTGTCTGTTGGCACACGCGCCGTCCGCCTCAGACTACGCAGTCGATGGTGACAACCTATCGGCACGGTGCCCGGTCGCCTCATGCCAGAGTCGTACTGCTGCTGCATATGGCGCCGGACTCCGTGGGTGCTGTGGGTGCTCGAGCACCCCCCCAATATTCACCCACCCGGAAGTTAGTTGCCTCCCTCCCTCCGAGTTCCAGGGTCGTCGTCCGTCCCTCCTCTGCTCTCCCAGTTTCAAGGGCCCCTCCCTTCCAGATTCCAAGGTGTTGTCCTCCCTTCCTCCCCTCCCTCCCATTGCCAGGCCTCCCTCCCTCCCAGTTCCAGGTCCCTCCCAATTCCAGGTCACCCCTCCCTCCCTTTGAGTTCCAGGCCCCCCTCCCTCCCTCCCTTCCGTCTCTATATCTTTCCTACCCCCTCCCTCCGATTTCCAGGGTTGTGGTCCCTCCCCTTCCTCCCTCCCTTACAGTTCCAGGCCCCCTCCCTTCGAATTTAAAAAATCATCTTGACTTACCTCGTCGGGGTTACGGCGGCCGGCAGCAGCGGTAAGAGGCGTGCAGGCTCGGCCGTTCTCTCTCTCTCTCAGCTCTGGTCCTGCCCTCATTTCCAGTTTCCCCAAGGGTGGGACCAGAGCTGAGAGAGAGAGAGAAGGGCCGAGCCTGCACGCCTCTTACTGCTGCTGCCGGCCGCTGTAAGCCCGATGAGGTAAGTCAAGATGATTTTTAAAATTCGAAGGGAGGGGGCCTGGAACTGGAAGGGAGGGACGACGACCCTGGAACTGTGAGGGAGGACCTGAAACTGGGACGGACGGTATGGACGACGATCCTTGAACTCGGAGGGAGGGAGGAAGCGAACTCCCGATGAGGGAATATTGGGGGTGCTCGAGCACCCACAGTACCCACGGACTCGGCGCCTATGAGCGGCAGTACGACTCTGGCTGAGGTGAGGGCGCACAGTGCCAACAGAGAGGGCTCTGCATTCCCTCTCTGGCATGCGTGCCATAGGTTCGCCATCACTGGCCTTGGAGTTTGTGTTTGAAGCTTCAACGTTCTAAGGCAGACCAGGCGGTTAGGGGTACCTGGGTACATCTGCGAACTTCTGCTGGATTGGTGGCTTGCACAGTACGTTGTGCTGTGGCTTATGTCTAGATACGTCCGCCTGGTGGTTTACTTTGGCTGGTATATGAGAACTGGAGTCCTTTGACTCATTTTCAGTTTGCTGCTGTTTTACGGGTGGGATCTTCGTTATTTGGGTTTTGAGCCTTTCCATTTTGGGACTTACTCATTTCGTATTGGGATGGCTTCATCTGCTGCACAGTGAGGGGGGGCGGGTTTGCCCTTATGTTATTCACCATTTGAGGTGCTGTCATTCCCACCATTATTTGGGTTACATGCATGTTCTATTGATTCTATGCTTGTTATTTATTTTCTGAGTTTCTTTTTCAGAGTTTTTTCTTCCTGATTTCTGCGTTTGGCTCTTGGTACATTCACATGTATCTGGGCCCAGAAGGGGGCAGTTGAGTCCCTAGTGGGGAGCGAACTTTGGCTTCACAGAACAAGGCATTCAAATTCACTGGCTGGGGATTTGTGGGATGCTGTGGGATCAGCTGATGCCTAGTTCATTTAGGGGGAATGACTTATGCAGGGTGAAAGGGATTGATTTAATTCATTATATGAACCAGGATTTGGCTGTGGTGAAAAGTCCTTTTCCTTCTGCATGTTTAGTGTGGTCTTGTATCCTCCCTCATTTGGTGTGTGGAAGGAGGCGAGGAAAGTAGCAGCTACTGAACACCTTCAAAATCATGTGATTTCTGAGGTACCGCTTATTGTGGGTTTAGGGGGTTTGGTTCATACCCACAAATTGATTTCTGCTAATGGTCCTGATCGGTCAGATGGAATCCACTTCTCTGAAAATGGGCAGGATATTTTCATAGCAGTATTCATGATATTTTGAGGCCTTGTTTGGGTGGCTGAAGAGGCTGCAGCTTATTGGGGGGGGGGGGGGGGGGGGGGGAGAGCAGTGACAGACTAGGCTGTCACCGCTTGTGGCGAAATTTTGGAGGTTGATTAAATTGACGGGAAGGCCTTTTGTAAAGTGTGGAAATGAACGAAAATAATGGATTTGCTACATCATGTGTGTCATCGCCATGATTATTTTGCCAAGTCCTGAATTACTGCGGACTTTTGGGATTGGATGAGGGTAAGGCTAAGTGCTTGCTGAGGGTAATTCGGCACCGACTGGCTTCATTTTTGAAAAGAATAGAAAGGCATCTCTAGGACTTGTGTTTTCTGGTAACTTATCTTTTAAAGTTTAAATTAATATTTTTTGTTAATTATGCAAAATCATCCTCTCAGGATTTGCCTCATGTGTAGCGTGGCATTGTTCCTAGTGGCTCCAGTATGACGCCAGGGTCATAGCACTCTGTACAATAGCACCCTTGGATTTTCAGCTGTCTCAAAAATTGTGTCGGAAGATTGTGAGGGGGAAATATGTTGATATATTTTCCTTGTTGTCTAGGGAGCAGGAGGGGTCTGATAAAAGCGGGATAGTTCTAAGGATGAGGGTAAGGGAAGGAAAGCGAGGGTGCCAAAAACAATATTCAATTGGATGCTGGCTTTTCATATTTATGCCAGTGTGTGTTAGGGGAGGCTTGGCCCGTGCTTTATCCTCAGTTGTTGAAGTATTCTGATTTAATTTTGCATGCATATCGTACAAATGGTGGATGGTCTTTGATCAATTATGATGAGCATTTCAGTGTAGTTTGACCAAGGACCAGGCTGAGCATTGGGGTTTTCGTGATGTTGACCTATGAATCGTGGAAATAACCTCCTCGAAGGTTGGCTCCTTTCATTCAGGATCTGCCTTTGGAACATTTGGGGGGTAGGGGCTCAGTGAGCGATTTCTGGGTTCTCCTTGGGACGTCCTATGTCCAGATCACTGCATGGATCAAGTTCTTCCTTTCCAATACCCTCCAGAGCGAGTGGGGGAAGGAGGCAATTTTTGTTTCCATTTCAGTGCAGGGCATTGTGATTGAACAGGATGTCATTACTGACATGGTTGTAGCCACTGTGGAGGTTCACACCCGGCTTTCAGATGTTTCATTCCAGATAGAGAGGTAGGTTTGTCATTCATATTTTGAGATGGTTCTTTTTCAGTTGGCATTTACAGTTTGTTTCTTTGGCGTTTTTCATGTTGGAGAGTTGGTAGCTCCTTCAAAGCGTGCAGATGGATCCACTGATTTGCTGTTGGCACACGCGCCGTCGCCTCAGACTACGCCAGTGATGGTGAACCTATGGCACGTGCGCCGTCGCCTCAGCCAGAGTCGTACTGCTGCTCATAGGGCCGACTCCGTGGGTGCTGTGGGTGCTCGAGCACCCCAATATTCACCCACCTGGAAGTTAGTTGCCTCCCTCCCTCCGAGTTCCAGGGTCGTCGTCCGTCCCTCTCTGTCTCCCAGTTTCAGGGCCCTCCCTTCCAGTTCCAAGGTGGTCGTCCCTCCCTTCCCCCCCCCCCTCCCAGTTCCAGGCCTCCCTCCCTCCCAGTTCCAGTCCCTCCCAATTCCAGGTCCCCCTCCCTCCCTTTGAGTTCCAGGCCCCCCCCCCCTCCCTCCCTTCCGTCTCTATATCCTTTCCCATCCCCCTCCCTCCGATTTCCAGGGTTGTCGGTCCCTCCCCTTCCTCCCTCCCTTACAGTTCCAGGCCCCCTCCCTTCGAATTTAAAAATCATCTTGACTTACCTAGTCGGGGTTACGGCGGCCGGCAGCAGCGGTAAGAGGCGTGCAGGCTCGGCCGTTCTCTCTCTCTCTCAGCTCTGGTCCTGCCCTCATTTCCAGTTTCCCCAAGGGTGGGACCAGAGCTGAGAGAGAGAGAGAGAAGGGCCGAGCCTGCACGCCTCTTACTGCTGCTGCCGGCCGCTGTAAGCCCGATGAGGTAAGTCAAGATGATTTTTAAAATTCGAAGGGAGGGGGCCTGGAAACTGGAAGGGAGGGACGACGACCCTGGAACTGTGAGGGAGGACCCTGAAACTGGGACGGACGGAATGGACGACGATCCTTGAACTCGGAGGGAGGGAGGAAGCGAACTCCCGATGAGGGAATATTGGGGGTGCTCGAGCACCCACAGTACCCACGGACTCGGCGCCTATGAGCGGCAGTACGACTCTGGCTGAGGCTGAGGGCGCACGTGCCAACAGAGAGGGCTCTGCATTCCCTCTCTGGCATGCGTGCCATAGGTTTCGCCATCACTGGCCTTGGGAGTTTGTGTTTGAAGCTTCAACGTTCTAAGGCAGACCAGGCGGTTAGGGTACCTGGGTACATCTGCGAACTTCTGCTGGATTGGTGGCTTGCACAGTACGTTGTGCTGTGGCTTATGTCTAGATACGTCCGCCTGGTGGTTACTTTGGCTGGTATATGAGAACTGGAGTCCTTTGACTCATTTTCAGTTTGCTGCTGTTTTACGGGTGGATCTTCGTTATTTGGGTTTTGAGCCTTTCCATTTTGGGACTTACTCATTTCGTATTGGGATGGCTTCATCTGCTGCACAGTGAGGGGGGGGGGCGGGTTTGCCCTTATGTTATTCACCATTTGAGGTGCTGTCATTCCCACCATTATTTGGGTTACATGCAATGTTCTATTGATTCTATGCTTGTTAATTTATTTTCTGAGTTTCTTTTTCAGAGTTTTTTCTTCCTGATTTCTGCGTTTGGCTCTTGTACATTCACATGTATTCTGGGCCCAGAAGGGGGCAGTTGAGTCCTAGTGGGGAGCGAACTTTGGCTTCACAGAACAAGGCATTCAAATTCACTGGCTGGGATTTGTGGGATGCTGTGGGATCAGCTGATGCCTAGTTCATTTAGGGGGAATGACTTATGCAGGGTTGAAAGGGATTGATTTAATTCATTATATGAACCAGGATTTGGCTGTGGTGAAAAGTCCTTTTCCTTCTGCATGTT